>NC_049173.1:60978922-61309860 GCF_009769625.2 Cygnus olor | reverse complement strand
TGTTGCCCAAGGATTCTAAACAGCAGCAGGATCTTTCTCCCGAATTTTATTCAAACAAACTGAAAGATGATCACACTTGCTAGGACTACTGAAAACTATTTGGGCAACAACTTGGCAGAATATTATCAGTGCATTCTGGTGCTGCCTGATAATTGTAGCAGCAAGAGCAAGTCGTTTTTCTGAAGGAGAAAAAACACCACGATTATATGGCCTTCAAAGCAACTATATATAAACCAAGTAACAGTAGCTTTGGCTCCTTAAGAAGTAGGAAACCTTATTTTTCTGCTGAACTCAACAGCTTTGATCTCCCTTCTCGCCAAGCCGTCTCCCACTCACAACAAGGCAGTGTTTCAGCGAGTCATGCCTGCAGACAAACACGCATTCCTTGGCGCTCGGAAACATGGTGCACAGCTACTGCAGCACACTCGCCCGTACATCCAGAGAATCCCACTCTCTCAATAACTGCTCATTTCTTTTACAATTTCACTCGACAGTGCTGCGTTTTTCTCGGTTTGATTGCACGCTTGCACTGGCAGAAATCTGGAGTGCTGACCTGAAGATTAGGACTATCACTTGTTATCTGGAAATCTGAATTGGGTTTTTATTTTTGCAAGGCAGACTCTGCCACCACGTACACCCTCAAGTTTGATCACTTTATTTAAGTCCTGTCCTCAGGACAATTCTAAAATCAAATCAGTGTGTAAATCTCTGTCAAACTTGATAAGCAGACTGCAGCTTTCAAACAGTTCAAAATTAAAAACATCTGATAACACCGCAAGAGTTTTAGCAAAACCTTATCCTGCACACCAGTTTTAAGCAGTAAATTCATCACATGATAAAAGATCAGAAGAAAAGCTCCCCAGACTTGAGGATCATTAAAATAAAGGCAAGCCTACTTTTAATGTTAATGACACTGCGTCGGTTAACATTTTCACATAAAAAGATGAGCTTCGCTTTGAACTTTTGAATTTGCAGCCAT
This sequence comes from Cygnus olor, assembly GCF_009769625.2. Lineage (NCBI taxonomy): Eukaryota > Metazoa > Chordata > Aves > Anseriformes > Anatidae > Cygnus > Cygnus olor. Next base: position 61,308,881 of record NC_049173.1, on the reverse strand, counting down.
GTAAATTCAAAGGCAGACCGCTAGCAAAATTTAAACTTCTCCAACACTTAAAAAGAGAAGGGCACATTTCACTTGCACCATCAGCCGGAACTCCCCAAACACTCCGAAGAATGTTTCGGTTCAAATCCCAGAGGTGGGAAAGAGAGATCCCTGAGCCACTCCGGGCCACACCGTGAGAAGTCATGAGAGTCTGCAACAACTGGAAGGCATCGAAAGACCTGAAAGTAATCCTTAGAGTCAAGATTGTTCTCATCTCAACTACTGCACACTCTATTTTAAGCAACAGTTAAAAAAAAGAGGTTCTCAGCAAAAAGAGGTTCTCACCTTCGAAGGCACAATTCTCTTTCAAAATCCTTAAAGAACTGGTCAAACGCATCCCAAAACAAAACCAAAAACCTAGGAACACCTGGAGGGATTACAGTGGAGATTTGAAAGCAATAAAACAATCCCCTCCATGACTTACTTTTCCCAAAATTTGCAGCAAAACAGACGTACCCATACTTTGTGTAACATCACCATGCTTGCCTGGCCCTAGTGGTAACTGACCAATACTGCCTGCTTCAACATTTCTCTAAAAGGAAGTCTAAAAACCTCAACACCTGAGTTACCTACAGTCTTGACTGAAGGTAATCCCTGTCTTGTAGTGAGGCAGAGTACCTGTAAGCAGTATTTTCTGGAAGTGTTCCACCAGATGCAGGAAGGTAGAAATCCACAGGCCTTTCTCTGGCTCGAGTCAGGCTGAGTTTCCCTAAAAGCAACAATTCCTCGGTCGCAATTTTGAATACACTTGTTTAGAGTGCAATGTTCGTTTGTTCAGCCATGTACCTGTTGACTGCCATGCAAATTTATTTAACAGAATAATGCTTATCAAGTATACAGCAGCAAAACTGTATAAACAAGAGCCAAGAAGCAGCAGACATCTGACAATTTCCTTCACATCAAAGCCTCTAAACGGGATGAAAATTAATTTCAAAACAGATTCTCACTTACAGAGGCTTACATAAAAACAGAATATATTTACCTACGGACCACTCCAGCACATATACAAAAATGAACCAGGAAGCAATTCTTTCTAATGAGGAATTTAAAGATTTTTGGTAAGAAACGTCAGGAGAATGATGCACAGGATGTCACATCTCTACCAGGAGAGAGACTCAAAAAATCTAAATTAGTTTCCTACCTTAATAAGCAAGGAACATTTTATTAGAGACAAATCCCACCACCTCAGGCAGAGGTAATCTCACCATATCTGCTCGTGACCATGCTAATATTCTCCTCTACTTCAGCTGAGTTGCACAACAATTTTCTCCTCAAAAATAAAAAAGCAAACGAAAGCCAATCAAGTTGGGTTTGTTTGTTTGTTTGTTTTTTAGCTATCTTTGTAATTTGTTCTAGTGCTAAACAAGCACAGAGTTCATACTACTTGCAATTCATCCTTAAGAGACACTTTATAGCTATAACAAATCAGTTCAAAAACTCTCTGGAGTTCCAGCACTAAATACAGAAGTAATGATAACATGTCAGACCATTTCCTAAATTCCTTATAAAGTAAAGCCTTCACATATTGTAGGCAGAGCTTCCTCAAAACAAGCACAATTTTCACAATACTTCCGTGTTAAAAAAAAAAAAAAAAAGATGTAAGGCATTTGCCTAATACTGAATAATAGCTAACTTAAAAATTAACTTATCTTGCCTGCATACCAGAGACAGTAGCAGTTTTGTGGGATAGCCGGGGAAACTTCTGCAAAATAAGACAGCAGTAATATACTATGGAAAGTACTAGTCGGCTGGAAAGGAATTCATAGCCAGACATTTGCCACAGCAGGAAAACTCCTTAGCAAGAAAAAACACAGGAACTTGGACATTCAAAAGCCTCCCTGCCAGGTGCATTCACAGATTGCTACTAATAGAGAAAACTGCACCGATACCTCATCAAGTAAGTCAGCTGAAAGTTACTTACAGGCTTGCCAACATAGTATGTGCATTTGGGAGGGGGGGCAGAAAGAGACTGGGAAGGAACTAGGACAAAACATTAACAGAGAAGAGATTCTGACAGTGTCATCACCACGCATGAAGTGAAAATAGAAGATACAGAAAAAGCAGAGAAATCATCCCAGCAATGCTTGAGAAAGCAAAGGCTTTATTTTAATTCAAATACACGCAACAACTAACATACCAGATACTTTAATTCTTGAATATGCATTAAGCTGGGGTACAACTATTTATCCCTGCCATGCACCTAATAAAATAATTATTTCCAGATACATTATAAGTTAGGAAACAAACAGATTCTTCAGCTGCGTGACGGACTGTGCATTGAGCACAACTTTGGTATTACTTGGTTTATCACTCCTGTCCTGAGATAATACTCTTTCTTTTTACATCATCACTCTCCACAAAGTACGGGAACTGTTTACTTGTTAGAAAGGTCAAATAACCTAAGCAATTAGGATATAATCAGACTGATCTTCTTTCAAAATAAATAAGTATATATATAATATATATATATTAACAGCAGCTGCTTAAAGTCAAAAAAATACTTCCAACATCAATCCACTCATTAATCTTTTGTTTCAGTTTGGAAGAACTTAATGGACTGCAGATACACCTGTTAAGAAACGTAAATAAATTGTGACAAACGAATTGTAAAGAATTTACTGACAGACATGCAAGTTCTACAACAATCCTATCCGACAAGAAGTCCTTTTTTTCTTTTAAAATACTGTTAGATTTAGATTGCAAGTTGTTCAATAAGGTGTACAGAAGCAGCAAAAGGTTAGTGTTTCAGCTACCGTTCTATCTCGCTACCTTTCCATTAACGCTCAACAGCTTCTTTAACACACTCGTAGCAAAATTAGAAGATACCTCCTCATGGATGAGATTAACTGTTAACTGAAAGGTCAAATCCATTTCAGTTCAGATCGTATCTATAAAATTTTCGAAGCCAATTTCACTAGTTTAAATAAAGGTGCGATTCTTAATTGGGCACAAACTCTGACCCAGCACTTCCCTATTTCACTTCCACTATTTCACTCTAAACACCTCACCAGCTGTACTGAGACCAACAACTGCACCTCTTAACTGAGATTTTAACAATTCATTTACATCCAGGAAGTACAATTTCATCACAAAGCTTCTGATTTTGAGAGCTGGATAAGAATAGGGTGTTTCTAATACTAGAACCAGAAGCTTCCAGGAATACTTCAAGGTCTTTCGATATTGGCAACAAGTCTCTCGAAAACCCCAGCCTCAGCTGCTTCAGTGTTTATAGGAACACTTACGAACTCCACTACTTCAAACTATTTTCATCCATGCCACTGTGGAAAAGACTCTAGATAATGCATACTTTCTAAATGTAGAATCTTGATGTTGGATCAACTTCCCCAGACAGCATTCCAAGGAAGCGTCCAGCACGGTGTTCTAGCCAAATTTCAGCATAGGCAGCTGTAGCTACCTGCACGTGTTTTCTGCTGCCACAAAGTTTTTCTTCCCCTTCTCAAAGCAGTGGCTCGCACCATCAGCCACTGCAACCCACTCCACCAGTGGATGTGGGTACATGCGGATTGGGTACAGCATGTCTGCCAGCTTCCTGTAAACGTTTGTGCTGTTACACTCCTCCCTTCAAATTCTGTACCCAATAGCCATTTCAGTTGTCAAAGAGATACAGGTCTTAAAGAGAATTAAATTCTTGTGTGTAAGTTGCATAAAAACATGCAACCCGACACAGCCAACAGTGGGTGCCGCAGCTGAAGAAAACAGTAGCGTGAGCTCATAATACTGGACATGGAAGATTTATCACCAGAAGAATCTTTATAAATACTCAAATCATGTCAAGATGCCCTTAAAGCACAAATCAACAAGAAACATGACATTGGTTTCACTGGCTGTAGAAGCGCCTTCTACATCTCTGTATTTCGCCCTGTTTTGTTCCCAGCTCTTTAACAGCCTACCTGCAATTCTGCTCCTGCCGCACAGTATTTTCTGAACGCAGATACCAGAAAAAGCAATAATGAAACCGATGGCATCCCAGGCTATTTCACTCCAATGCACTTGGCCAAGATTTTTTCCATCCCTCACAGCCAAGCCTATTACCGGCATTGTTTGACAAAGGCTAAGAATTTTGGTTCTGTTGCAATGTTTCTCCTCGCAGAATAATGCTTTCATATCCACTCCCTCTGCTTATTTCAGAAGTTTGCTTTTAAAAACTTTTTACTAACTCTTCTGCTTTTCAACCAGCTCTAAAATTGCACTTTTCTCTAGTTCACCCATATTTTTCACACGCTTTTCCCATTAATCTCTCTTTCCAACGCACACTTGAAAACCCACACATAATGCAAAATATTCCACACAGAATCAACATTAGCTGCTGGTTTAAGGTATGGCTTCCTTTTAAGCAATGCCAGTGCCCCAAATACTTGGATTCCCCATCTGAATAATTCGCCCAGTAATCCACTATTTGCAAAGTAATTTTACTTTAAAGCATCACTTTCAAAGAATCATAGAACAATTAAGATTGCAGAGGGCCTCAGATGATCCCTAGCTCAACCTCCTGCTCAAAAAAGGGTCAGTTATGAGAAGAGTGCTCAGGCTCTACCCAGACAGCAACATCACAAAGTTTAAGTTATTCATAAAGCACAGGCCTGCTCACAGTAGGGCATGACGAACCATCCCGAGCATCTACCTGTAGAAGTACTTCCACTAACCCCTCATAGCAGTGGTTTGAAGAAGCTAAATATCCTCTTCAATCAAAAATATACAAAGTCTCTAGGGGTGGGAAGGACAGGGTAAAAGAGGAAAGAAATATTCGTGCCATCCAATTACTTGAAAAAAGATGCCCAAACACCATATAGCCACGTAAGGCTCTACAGCACAGTTTAAAAAAAAAAAAAAGTTTAATTAATATGCCTGAAGTAAGCCCTCCAAATATCCTCCTAATTTCACAAAACATCCAAAAACGCACCAAAATGCAAGAAGTTCATGATGCAAAGTTCAGTATCTATTATTTAGGGAGAAAAACCTCCCCTGCAAAGTTCCTATTCTATTATTCTGTTCCCTGGCTCTGCATCAGTGCACAGGATATTCCTTTAACGTATCAAAAACATTAATAGAATATGTAGAGAAAACCATGCCATCGCAGCTCTGTCCTAGACTTACCTCTGCATCACTGTATTAGTACCAACCTGCTGGTCTAACAAATGCAATTCTGCTGCAGTAGCCAAATTATTTCTACCACTTGCTCCAGCAGACAAGTTTCCCCTCAGGCTGGAAACTTGCAGTTTCAGTTATAACCAGCAGATGCTTCTCAGTCACCAACCTGGTATGCATGAAAGTATTAAACAGTTGTTAATTACTGACAAAACAAATGCACTGTTTACATGGACCTCTTAGCTTTACATATTAAAATGCTTATGAGATTATTCGAAGCAATGAGCTTTTAAAAAAATAAACAAAATCCACTACACTGCACTAGTAGAAAAGTAACAGGATGGCTATATTGGGTCAGACCAGAGGTTCATCTTGTCCTTAACTTGTCTCTGGGTGGTTTCAGAAGGGCATAGGTGAAAAAAAGTTAAACCAGGACAAGCAAGCAATGACATTTCCTCAAAATCCTCTTTCAGTCTCCACTAATATGCTGCTCAAGGTATTCCTCAGTTAACTTGTCTAATATTTAACAACCGTGATGTGTTCTTCCTCCAGGAATTTGTCCAACTGCACATCGGGCTTGGAACACCTACCTTGTAACTCAACACTGTCATCAACCCTGAGCTCTTCCACCGTGACTACAGCCTAGGCAGGAGAACAGATCAGTTATCACCGACCTGTTCTTGACGCGTCTTCGACAACTCCTAACATCACCAGCAACACTGAGACCTACCAGCTGCAACCTCTGCGCAGACTAAATTATTTCATCCAGGTTATCCTGCACTAACCAACCTCTAGATTGGAACAAGCGACAGTCTCAACACAAACACCACGTGAGTGTCCCGTTTAAAATTTTTTTAAACGGACCAACAAAAGGGATGTTAGAATTTTAATGCCAAGCACCTGAAAACTAGGAGGTACACAAAATGTGCAGGCATCTCTCTCTACTTCAATTTCTCAATGAAAGCATTCCCGAGTGACCACCACTTGGAACAAACTGAATTTACTCTAAACAACTGCAGACTGCATTTCTACTGAAAAATAGAGACCAAAGGAGCACTTCTCCTAACTTTTTTTTTTTAACGTGAGCTTTGAGGAAAACATTTTATTCTAAATCACTTATAGAATAAATGAGGTTCACCATTACTGGCGTGCTTAGAAACATTTCCTCCTTCACTTACTTGCCCAGTCTGGAAACAGCTTCTGCATTCTTCTGCAGAAACTGACACCACAGCAGCCTCTCCATGCACAAAGGGCTGGATGAATGCTCTCTGAGATGACTGATGTTATTGACCATTGCCGATAAAAACTGAACTCTGGTTCTGGTAAGTAATTACACGTCACATCCACATCACAGGAACATATTTACAGTTACACTGCTGTGAAGCAAGCAATTTACGTTTGTACCGCTCTCATTCATTTTTAAATTTGTTGCATTACTCTAAAAATAAACAAATAAATCCATCCCACAGTTATTTCTACACTAACTGCAGACACTAAGAGGCAATCGTTCTAAAATAAGAGCTTTATCTGAACATCATTAACGCTGATGTACAAAGCACGTAGTAAGTTATGAACTCTACTCATGTTATCCTTACAGTGTCCTACCAATCAACGTTAATTTATTTTTCTTTCTTAAAGCTTCCATAGGATGCCCTTCACATTGATCAAGATTTTTAAAATACACAGTATGCAACCCTGCTCTGATCAAAGTCAAATTCCCCATGGGATTAGTTTTTCTAGCTAGTCTTATACTAGTCTGGTTTGGTCCAACACCAAAACCTAACACAACAAAACAAACCAACAGCAAAAAAACATCATCTCAGCATTTTCATGTTTGTAAGCAAGGTTTTAATTCAAGTTTCTCCAGCTACACAGCAGGGACAAATTAATAATAGCAGCATAGGGTAACAAATATCAGCAGTTTCAATTTTACTCAGTCTGAGAAGTAAGAAACTGAAGAACACCCTCAGAAAGGAATTATTTACTTAAAATTTTGTAAGGCATCATTTTCCATTTCAAGCATTCCCTTTTCTTTGTTGCTGTACAGAGCTACTCAAGAGAGACCAGCATCTAAGTCACCAATGTATACTCGTATACGCTGCTTATTTGTCCTGAGGAGCTTGTACATTTGCCTCGCTGGTGACGAGAGCAATACTCCATAAAGAAAGAGGAACCTCAAGTTTCCAAAGCAGGATTACTATGACTGTAATCAAGCAGGACAAGTTTACTTTAATAAACAATCAGGAAAAAAGAAAGTTTTAAAGTCTTTTTGAGACCATCGACGTATATTTTTTTTAAATCAACATCCACCTTCACGTAAAAGGTTATCAAGTAGAGCACAACATTACAGAGGCACAGGCTCCAGTTAGTGTATTGGTTTCTTCAAGGAAAGGCCACTTGGCTCCAGACGCCTTACTCGCCTTCTCCCACTGGCTTTACCTTCTCCACAACTTCCTTCCACCGTCCGTCTGTTCTCAGCGGATTCGCCCGAGTCGCTCTCGAGTTTTTTGCTGAAGGCGGTGGGATTTACCCCCCTGCAGCTCGCTAGCCCCCGGCAGTACCCTGAGCCCCCCGCCGCCCACAGGACACGGCGGCGTTTCCTCCACGAGCAGCAGGGGCTTTTCGCCGCTCTTCAGCCCCGCTCCAGGAAACGCAGGGCACCGGCAGAGCCCCGCAGGCCCCGCTCCCCGCAGCACACCTGCCTGCCCGGGCCCGGAGGCCCCCCGGAGGCCGAGGGTGGCGGAGCCGCGACCCCCGAGGGGACCCAGCGGAGGAGGGGACCCGGCCCGGAGCGGAGCCGCGGCCCCGTCCCGACACACGGCGCCTACCTCGCAGCGCCGCCGCCCCGCGGCCGCGGCCATTCCGCTTCCTCCCGCCCGCCGCCGGGCTGCAGCCGCCCTCCGGTCCCCCCTCCCTGCTCCGGTCCCTGCCTCTCTTCCCTCCGTCCCTCCCCATTCCCCGCTCCTCCCTCCCGCCCGCCGTGCGCTCACATCCGGCCCCGCGGCCGGGCACCGAGCGGCAGCCGCCGGCGGGGCTGGGCTGCGGGCCGCCCACCGCCATTTCGTCCCCTGTGGGCCCCCATCGCTGCACAAGCTCCAAACAATACAAAACACTACGAAGCGCAGAAGACACACGAGAAGAGCCAGTTTAGAAGCTACAACATAAATGAATTAATGAAGCCGAGTCACAAACTGACTGCCATTTGCCGTGCGATTATAGTTAAACCCCATCACTTCATAATCTAAGCATCTTCTGTAGGGTAAATCCGGACCTGGCACCAGCAGCGCCAGTGAAAGCCCTTGCAAAACCAGAACTTGGAAAAGTTAACACAAAGTATGTTCCTGTAGGAGCATCATAGGCGTGATTCTTTAATTACGCAGATTAACAAAGTTCTTACTGCCATTTAACTCTAAGCCATCAAGGAAGTTTCAGGCTGTCGGTTATTCAGAAAAGAAGCTGATGGTTTCTGATAGCAGACCACTATTTGCAATCAATAAGCACAAAATTCCACTTTGACATCTACCTCCCCAAGACATCTACTTGGCTCTCAAGGTCCAGATTTCTTGCTAGGCAGCGGTCTGTCCTTTAAAAGTGCAGCAAGAGGTGCCCATGTGCACATCCTTTCTGTTTGGCAGTACAGATAATGAATAGCATTGTTTTCTTGTAAGAAAATCCTATAACGACTGACATGGGAAACCCTTTCCTATGAAGAGGGTCTGCACAGCATGCTGGACATAAATTGGAGGCTCATTCTGCTGCGCAACTGAGGGTTTCCACCTTCTAAAGGGAGGTGAGATATCTATACCACCCGCCCTTTCTGTATAGTGTTGGCTCTAATAAACAGCATTTAGGTCACTTTTTAGAGTATGAGTGCCTTTCTTACTGATGGGCCAGTACCTCCTGGTACAAAGCAGAACCTGTGATGTGTGTGCTGCTTTCCTTCTCAGAAAAGGAAACCGCCCTGGATTTCACCTCCTAGTCACTGGCAACAGGGGTTAGTCCTGGGACAACTATTTTTCTATATTTCATCCATCACTAAACAAAGGAGTGTTAATCTGCTTAGCTTGAATAAAAGGCAGCTATCATATCCAAGAATTCCAACAAGACCATGACTATTTGATTGACTAACTACCATCATAATGTTGGTCAATGTGTGACAGCACAAGTGGGTCAAATGTGAACCAGAAGTTGAGAAAGGAAAGATGATTTGGTTCATTCTGCTGATTAATGCACAATCATAGAAGGCCATTTTCATGCTTGCCTGCAAGTCCCATGATAACTAGAACCTTCTGGGACTTTCGCTTAGAAATTATTTCCTTCTTATCAGGAATTTTTCCTGCTATTTAGCATGTATTTTAATAATTTAATCCCACCCTTTTAAGTGATGTCATTACTGCAAAATATTCTTAAGGTACTTCATGTTAAATAGGCACCAATTTCCTTTTATCACACTAAATACAAACCGAATATGCTATTCCTTCCTTAGCTTTTACCCCTTACACTGAAGAGCAACTCCAACACCAATATTTTTGCCTCTGCTTTCATAGTTTCTCAGTGACATTCGCATTAAATGTATACCAATTATCAGGTATGGTCTAGAAGCAGTAACACCCAGCTTTTGGAAACAGCATCTCTATACCTGATGCCAACAAGCATTCTCCATACCTTGGCCTTTACTAATGGTTCTGCTTTGAGAGAGAACTGCTCGGCATTAGAAGCCCGGCTTCAAAGTAGAATGGCACTGTCCCCCAGTTGAGTCAATACAGGGAACAATGACATAGCCTGCAGACTGGCTTACAAATGGGTAATTACAAGTTACACATTACCGCATGAAAACATGACGTCAGTTCCTAAGTATTACTTACACAGGAAGTTACTAATGTGTTGCTGTAAGTACAATGCGCAAGGTGCATATCTCAGCAGTCTCGCTGCCTTGTTACTATCTGTGGTGTCTCAGACATCCACCAAGTATCGCAGCTGCCCTGAGAGTTCTCAGGAAACACCTCGTAGAAATACATCTTGGGGAAAAAAAGGTGTATTGCAGATAGATGAGCACTAAAAAATCCATATAATTTTATGGAGTAGTATTTTTACTAAAATTTAAATTGTAAATTAGAGGCAGAATAAACATAGAGAATTTGTTCAAATGTTTGGACAAAGTGCTGTGCTCATTACTGCTAATACTCAAACTTCACAAAATAATTCCAACATAACACATGCAAAAAAACAAATCACCCTGTGTAAATAATCATACTAATACTGGGATTAACTGGCAATCTGATAAACTGCAGCTGGCAGATGCCTTTTAAAACAATACTTAGGATACAAGAAAGCTCGATGTAGACCCAGATTAAAAGTACAGCTATACCCAACGAAAAAAACAACAACAAAAAAGTGTTTTGGTGAAGGAACATCTGGAAGGTTAAAAAAAAAAATTAAATAACTTTTAGAAGAAAAATGCCTTAATTTTCCTCTCAGCCTGAAACACATTTTATGTAAGCCTTCCAAATTTAACAGATGAATGCCTTAATTTAACTGCTGGAATTGCTACTCGCCCTTTACTAATTGGAAGCAATAAACTTGATGCCTATTGTTAGAGCATCCTTTTTGTGAATGAGAAATTGCTAGTAGAAGCACGGGGATTTTAGAAGGACAAATATGTTTCCTCTGAAAATCGGAAGATGGAACATATTACGCCAAGGACAAAAACCTCTTTGCAAATACCGTGACGAGTACCAGAATATGGTACTTACTTTGTGCAGGAAATCCCCAAACATGTATTCCGAGGAAATTCCCAAACATTTGTTCATCAGGGTGGGGACTGCAACATGAAATTCACCTCCGTCCTGTTGAACACTGTCCTCATCGCAGACCATGTCAGGGCTCCTCGCTGCCTCCTGGAGCAGTGTGGGACAATGGCCCTGCAGGAGCCCACAGATGCATTTGGGGCTGGTGCACAGCACCCGTCCCAAAGCTGCCAGCCTCAACATCACAGGGCCCGTGCAGTTCAAGGAAGCCCTGTGCAGTTTTTACAGCTGGCAAGCTGTGCTTGGGGCTCTAGCTATTCTTGGGCGTGTGGCCCTCAAAAGCATTATGGCCTGGGAATTACACGTATGGTGCAGTTTAGGAACTCAAGTTTGAAAGAAAAAAGCTTAATTGTGATACACACTCAGACTATGCAGGAACTGAAAATTATTCATCTACGTTTATGTCTCCAATGTTAGGCTGCTTTTCAGGAAAGCTATGGCATTCAGTGATGTTTGACTTAGAAGCTAAACGGTTTAAATTAATCTTAAATTATAATTTTAGAATATACTTAGAATCCATTAGCTTGAACAGAGTGACTGCTACACAAATCTACCAATCTTCAGTAACCAAGACAGATCTAATGTCCTCGAGGTGACTATTGCTTACTTAAAGGCAACAGTTTTAAGCTGTTTTGGTAACTTGCATTTGGTAATTTGCATCAAAGTTTTAGCGAGTTCTTTTTTTTTTTTTTTAAACTTTTTTTTTTTTTCCCTAAAACCAGCAGAGGGAGACAGGTTCTTTTTTACTCCAAAACAAAAGTCTTATTTCCTCAAAAACATGCCAAGTTGAACTTTCAGTACAACTTCCTCCATTAGTCTCGCAATACCTTTTCTTGTTAATTTTGAATTTTATTATTAATACTCATTTGGCTTGCTCTAAGTGTTTATTCAAGCTTAAATACCTACTGCTTACATCTATAGATGTTTATTCAATAGTATGTTGTTATTAATAATTCATTGTGAAGTTCTTTCAGGAAAAAATGGGATATCAGTGTTGGTAATGAATTTTTTAATGAAGATAAATAGGCCATGGTTGTTTTTATTGTTTCACTGTTATGCAATAGATCACGTGTTTTCACTGGGTAAGGTTTATATATAGCTCTTAAAATCTACACAATAATTTCAGCTATGTATGAGTTACATTTAACCTCAAACATAAGAAAGTTCCCCTTTGCAAACCAAAATAGAAAAAAAAAAAGCCAACAACCGAAATCAACAACAAAGAAAAGACACTAATAGTTGCAAGTGCAAGTAAAATCTTCTTTTAGGTTAATTTCTTAGGACCCAAGTCCTGTTTCAGTAAGCGAGAATTTAGGTACTAGAAGCCAAAACACTATTACAGATCTTGGCACAGAGAATTAGGTATTCCCTGCATCATTTAAATAACACCTCTACGGCATAGCATGACAGGGCACACATTTGAAATTCATAAAAGATTTCTCATATTTACCCCAATTTCTTCAAGCAAATTATGTCTAGAAGAGCTGTTGGACCAGGAAACCTAAGAACATAATTTAATATATTTTACTACTGGTTTTACTGTAAATATTGTGATAAAATTTCTTTTCCATATAACTTTTTATAGATTGCTTGCATAGAGAGGAAATTATATGAAATGGTTTTGGATAGGAATGACTGTGCTCAACTGAAGACACGCACAATTTCTGTCATTTGAAGGTTTTAAATAAAAAGAAGCTTCTGAACATTCCTCAAATGGAGTGGAAGTGGAAAAGTTAGAAAACACAAGCAGAAGCTGTGTCAGTGCTGCAACATATTCGGGAAGCACCATGGGATAGTTTATAGCCTACAGTATGCATCAGTAAGAACAATTAATGTAAGAATGATGCCAGAAAAACCCGAGGGAGAAACTGTGGACAACAGGATGCGTACCTGGAAATAGCAATCATTCCTTGGGTAAAGGTAATTGAGGTAATTGGGAAGACTTCTGGCAAATTAGGTGCTTGAAATCCCAATCACAGCAAGTCATGCTTAATCAGACATCTAAAGACAGAGGATGTTAAATCTTCATATTGACTGCTCACCAGAATTGCCCTTTATTGAAGGATTAAAAGAAAACAAACCAGCAACAGCCGTAGGAATCCTACAGCATGAGACTTCCACAGGGATCTTTATCAGGTTGTTGAGAAAAAGGCTACAGGGACTTCTCCCAGCTGCCCCAAACCCTGCAGCCCAATGGACAATCCCAGCCCCCACCAGCAAAATCTGATATTCCTTTCCAGTATGAGCTAACCGCCTGAGGCTTCCTGTAGTCTTGTAGTAACCCCGGGTTCATTAGTAACATGACTTCTCAGGTCTTCAAGCGTTGCAATCAATGGAGATATTCTACCCTTAAGAAAAAGGAACAATTTCTTATGTCATACGTTTGTTCATAATCACACAGTATACGATGCTGAGAAGAAATGCTCATATCAAATGCATTCAGTGAGGTAGTTTTCATACCCCCATCCAAGTCTAATTCTATCATGGCTTGGCCCTTAATCCTTGTATTCTGGTATACAATTTTTTTGTAGTTTCCACAAGGGAAGTTAAGCACACAATGTGTTTCCTGGAGGACATTAGTAAAACTGGTTATCAGGTTAAGGGTCAATGATTCAAATTCAAGATTTTACTTAGTAGATGCTCTGGAAGCAGCAGAATTGATTTAAAATGCTTGAAATCCTTGCCAAGATGCTTTAGTTGGTAAATAAGCATCTCAAGCTTAGGAATGACACTTATGTAAGAGCAGAGTACTGGCACATTATTCAAAGGGACTTATTGCTTGCATTTGTTATTTACTTTGTTATTTCATGAGTAGAAAGATACCCATGCATCTGAAGGACAAAACTGAATATTGTTTTAATAAAAGCGATCTCTGAGTTCAGTGGAAGACTTTTCAGATAAGACAGCGGTAGTCAGCACCCAGCAAAAAGAAGCTAACATTATTAATACATGTTGCAACTCACCTAAACAACTTTAGATAGAGTTCATGTGTGTGTGGGAGGAGAAAAGTAGCGTGTGTTCACATACACACCTCACTTCAAGGAGGAGGACTACTCATCAGCACACCACACAGTTCTGGCCTCATTACAAAAGCTGTCTTCATGGATACTCCTCGCCCACCAGAGTAATCCTACCAAATCTATCTGGAGTTCTATGGGAACGAGGTTTATGCACCCAAGCATCTGTGTGCAGAACACATTACGAACACCACTTATCTTCCAAGGTGTCAGAGGAATCGCCTGGTCAGCAAAGCTTCTCAAGATCCACAGTCATTCCTCTGCAATGAAGCAGTGACACATCAGGTCATAAAGAAATACAGCACTCACCCTAATTAAAAGCATCACTCGAGCAGTATTGAAGCACTTGCAAACCTAGTATTAACATTAAGAAAATTACTTATTTTCTAAATATAAATGTAATATTAAGAAGTAGTAGGCCTTTGCTTGAGAAACGCACTGTAGAGTAGCTGAAGGATATGGAAGACCATACGGGTGAGAGCATGGCACTTCAATGGAGTGTCAAAGGCTAATTCTGCCTATGACACAATACCTTATTTGACACAGTACAGCAAGTATTTAAGTTTATGCTTGTGTGTGGTGAAAGTACAGAGTGGTCTAGTGACTCCTTAAAGCTTTCTAGTGGAAAAATTTTTTGCTACCTATTTTAACTAAATCCCGAACATTTCAAGGAAAAAAAAAAAAGTTAATATAAATACTACTTTCATTAGCGCAGTGCATAGCCCTTTGGAAGAGCAGGAATTCCTCACCCAAGTCAGGAATCACATTGCAGTAGCATTAAGCCTGATCTTAATTTTGTATATAATATTTTGGTATTTGATGTTTTTCTCTGCTTTCATTTAAAGCAGAGCCTAAATACAAAATTATCTTTGCTTTGTTCAACTAAAATCAATGGATGATTCCACCTGCAACATCTTGGCAACCCCCAAAGATACCTAGCTGAATCTTTGACCTGTGGGAAACTACTTATTAAAATACCAAACTAATGTAAAGGTAGGTCCTCCAGCTATTTGTTCGTACTCTGTTAGCAAGGTCGTCCTGTCCTTCCTAGTCTCACATAATTAGAAACAAATCTGACTCTAACTTGGTCATTAGATTTTGAAGTAAAATGCCTGTCTCCTATCTGATACTAAAAGCCTTTTAAAATCTGCAAGGTTTAAGCGAGAAAAGTATTTTTTTCTTTAAAAAAAATCCTTTCTGAGATTCAAAACCGGAATAAAGATTAATATGTTAGTCTTATAAAATGGCCCAGCCATGCAGTGAAGCATTATATATGTAGTTTCTGACTACCATACTTTCTAAAGCAGCAAAGAACATGCAGTACTGATCATCACTGATCTCTCTTTGGTTAAGAGGCTTTAATAGTTTCTTCAAAAGACAGACAGAAGTGGACTTTTTTCAAGCCCCCCAAATACAGGAAACAACAGCTATCATCTTCCAAGGCTTTTAGAAAATTCTCTGGATGGCTTTGAGTATGTATACAGTGAATTCTTACAGCTTTCACTAAAAGGCCAAGATTTTCTTTTTTTCCTTTCCTAAAGTTATTGCTGTCACAAATTCCAGATGTTAGAATAGTCAGACTAAAATCCTAGTCTCAATTGTATAACTTAGAAAAATATTTTAAATACCACAGATTCATAAACCCTGCAGTCACCACACAATTTTCAAAGGAAAATGGCAAGGTAGCCTGACAGCTGCAGAGGGCTTTTGCTGAAAGCATTTAAAGAATTCTTCTTTAATCTGATCTTAATGGAAATTAAGCTTTACTCACTTTCTCTTTGCACTGAAATTAACAGGGTTGATCTCACAGATAACTAAAACATTCCCTGAAAGTTTGGAATCAGTTACATGCAGTCTCAGAAGTTATTATCACCTTGGATTCATAGAAAAAAAAAAGAACCATAGCAAAAAGCTGAAACTGTTTCTGTAACAGCACGTATCATAATGCAGTTTGACAAGACTCCATCTCACACCTCTGTACAGGCGAATTGCAGCAAACCCTAGAGTACAACCAGCCTCTGAAAAGCACACCACATGGTAGGTTGCACGTGGTTAAGACCAGAGCACAGGTATCCAACTTCCCAACAGCTCTTCCAGAAACTCCCCTTGAGCCCTAAATGACTTCAGAAATCCTCATCACTTTTGAATCTCATTTCAAGCGTCCTGCTTTTAAGAAGTCAGTATCCTTTATGAGCATAATCACCAAACCCATTTTTTCACTGTGGTATTTCTCTTCTTCCCCTTCTTATATAAGCATGCAGTTATTTCACCACATAGCATTGCAGTCAGTGACCTGGACCAAGTCACTAAGAGTCAAAATGCGCTTTTGTAACAATGAAAACTCTGCAACTCATTAGGAACCATTAATTCATTAACAGAGAACAAATGCTGTATTATGCTCTCAACGAAGTGCACACAGAATGGACTGCCACGCATGGAAACTTGAGAGTACTAATAGAGCATGACTAGCACCTTTGCAAATAAAGGACTTGAAAGACAAACACCGTGCCTGCCTAATGGCAAAAGGCAGACAGATGAAATGACAGAGGTGGAGCTTATATTGAAAGCTTTTTTTTTTATTTTATGAAACCCATGCTTAAGCTGTATGCCGCTCTGTAATCATTAAGCACTAGGAATAAAAGCTTTAGGCTATTACTATGAAAGAGGATTTACAAAAATCTGGTGCCGGTATCTCTACTGGCTTTGAAAACCCTCAAACAATTGAATAATCTGATGGTAGTTACTACTAACCCTTAGCGACACAGAAGTCAAAACATTTTGATGCATGGAAAAGATCAATTCTTGCCTAGAACTTGAGTCCTCTGAGGGACCCTATGACCACAGTCATTAATTTAAGTAGTTTTGCCTTAGGATGATACAATAAGGCCTGAAGGCTGTATTCAAGTATCTTAAAAAAAAAAATCCAACACCTTTGTCTGGTCACTTCAGTTGGTAAAGTTCCTTAAAGCCTCAGAAAATACTATTAATCTCAAAAGGATATAAGCAGCAATATTTGCTTCTATCTCTGCAAGGAGAGCAATTTCACTCAATATATGGAACCCACGTCCTTTGCAGTAGCCTGGGGAAGGGTGTCTCTTGGGGGGGATTGGTAGGGGCTGCACATGTCCCTTTGCACAAGAAGTTTTGAGGAGAGGCTCAGACAAGCTAGAGAAGAACAGATGAAGAGGAATTGCTGCTAGCTAAGGCTTGTCATCCTCTGCTAATGAGACAACTGAACCTGAACCATTTCCTAGATGAAGCTCTATGCTTGCAGTACCAGGCTTGTTGAAAGAGTTTGGTAACACTGTTACAACAGACACAGTTTGCTTAGGCAAACCAGTTTGCATTGGCTTCAGCTTACCAGCCTGCAAAATGGACATTATCTAACTGCGGCTTTGTGAGACAAGGAACAATTGCAGAGTGCGTTCAGATATGCCGATGAAAGCTCTTACATTGCATTTTACATTTTCGTTGGTGGAACGTCTGAATATGGAAGCGCAATGCTGGGAAAGTTAGGCCAGAAGAAATAACAGAAAATGAAATAAAGCCCAGAAGAAGTGTTGCTGTCCTGATCTATTTTTGCAGGTCAGCCTGTCTCACAAACATTCCCAGCTGCACCTTTCACAATTGTAAACATTTCCAGCAGCTGCAGCAAGTCCCACAAAGGTACGTGGCATTAGCTATCTATTATTCCAACATAAACACCAGAAAGGTAAGCAGCTTGTAGCTAAGCAATTCTAGGAAGCACATAGGCATTGGGTCACAGTGCAGTTTTTGCACTTTTAAGCTGTATCAACCATTTCAGAATGAAAGCTTCTGGTTTTCTTTTCCAGAATGGTGCTTGCTCCTAACATTTCTTGCTTCTCAACAAATAGACCATTCAGGTCAAGTACAACTTCCCATCCAAATCTGATAGTCAATAAAATTAACGGTTAGATATCAAAGCACGTGTCTGTACAGATTGTCTTTTGAAATAAAGCTCAGGCTATGCAACAAAATATTATGCTGGTCTGTCCATTGGCCTGCTCCAGGATAGATAACTTCTTTAGAACAGTCTTGAATTATGATTTATTTCTATTCCTCTACAGTAGGTAGAAGTCTGCATTTTCATTTTTTAAACACCCACCCTGGCAGAGACAAGCAAATTACACGCAGTACTCTTTCAGATATTCTTACCCAGTCTGATTTTTGTGACATTTCTTTGCTTTTGAGGTAAGGAAAGATATTTGCAGTGCAGTATTAAAAAAGTAGGAATTGACAAAGAATAAAGAACAGTAGCTGATAAAGTGCAACTTGTGACGGTATGAAACTACTTCTAAGCTACTTGTATGTTTAGCTAGGGTTTATACAGGTCAATACAAAGCATGCAAGGTCCCTCTGACACCTCTTGCAGAAATCCCTTTTTAAAGCTTCAAAGAAAGGAAGAGTTGGGATGGTTTCCTTTTCTGTAATAAAGTCAGCCCTTGCTACAGAGTATTTACACCTCTTGATCATACTACTACTAAAGAGTAAGTGTTTCATCTCTGATGTAGACAAAATGTTTCCTGATGGCCAGGGTCCAAACCAATGCAGGATGGAACAAGCCATAGCCTCCCATTATTGTAACATTCAAATTTCCTCAGCAAGTTTTTCAGGAACAAGATAATATAGGGGCCAACAAAGGCACCAGTAACACTTTTTGCTACATACTGTTCCTTTTTTCCCGTGTGAGGAAACACACACCTCTGTCTAACTCATTGTTTTGACGAGCAGACCAAGGTATTCCTTTGTTTTATTTTCAACTTCCAAAACTGTAAATACTGTGGACATCTGTAGAGCAGTACTGACAAATATGCATGTTTCACTTCAGCATAACCAGAAGTAGCATGGACAAAAGGGTGATTGCTTCACACTGTGGAATGTCTAGAAAGATCAGGGAAATGGTCTCCAGACCAGAAATGCTCTTGTGATGGTTTCATGAGAAGACTCAGTCTCCAGTACATTCCCCATGGAATGGTAGCAGGGAAAAAGCAGACTGTAGACGCACAGAGGATTCAGGGGAGTGACAGCCACTTCTCCACGAGCTTGGCTACAGAGCACAAAAAGGAAAGGTGGTAAATTCTCGTTTAAATCTTCAACTTCCTGAAAAATATTCATAAAATACACACCCACCTGCACGTTGGCTCAAACTCATGCATGCTTACACTCACAAGTACGCACTCATACTGGCAACTCTACACTCACACACACCTCCCTCGTGGCCATTTGCTCATGTACGCTTAGTCTTGCTGTCACACACACTCCCATGTTCTCACACACCTACTTACACAGCTGCACCTCCTTGCACTAACAAGTGTCGTCCCCCCCCACCCCCCCCCTTCAAGATTTTCTTACTAGAACTGGTAACTCTTCAGCTATGCATTTTGTATTTTTAACACTAAGTTTTGCTAATAGCGCTAGTTGTTTTGTCTGTAATTAAATTCATTGGGAACTAAGCACCGCTAATTAAAAAGCCTAAAAGAAAATGAAGACCTTTGGCTTGTACAATTCACGATGCAAGGTAATAGCACTTTTCACCCATAAGAGCAGACCTGTACTTTGCACAACACACAGGAAAGTGAAAAACGTGTGCTGAACTTTACTCTCGGATACATCAGATCCTACCACATCTCTCCCCACAAAGCAGTTAAGCTTATATTTTAACTCTGATTTGCAACCCAGCCCATAAGGTGGGATAATTTCATAGAACAGACAGTTTAGAACATGCTAAACCAGCAAAACAGAGATAGCAGTGTTCAGCACACACTGTTGAATCTGCCAGCTGATTGTTTATCTGATGGCCTTTTTGCTTGTATTATGAGGAACAGTGAACATGTCTTTTTACCTACAGCATGACACTCATTGTGTTACGGGAATAGATCTGCGTGCCATATTGAAGATGCGGGTATACAAGGGATTTATATAACATTTATATTTACATAACAATCCTTTGCATTTTGTACTCTCGTTTTCCTAGCAATTCCATCATTTCTGATACTTAATATTTTGGCCTCCACTGAGCACTGATATTTTCACAGAACTTTCTTATTACGCATCCACAATTGGAGGAATAGAAGAGAGTCTGAAGCCTGCTATTTGGGATGAAACATTAAGATTACCTTTTCCTCAAGGCAAATCAGTTTACATATTAATGTATTGTTTGCTGCTTTATCACCCGGCTGAGTATCGCGATAGCCTCTGCTGCTCTGGAAGTAAAGGTCAGCTTTCAATTTTATTACTAAGTAATCCCCTTTCACCAGCAAGCTTTCCCACATCATTTTCTACCCTTTTTGGGATCGCCTATGGTAACATTGAAGCAGAGCAGCCTGATAAAAGTTCCTGGGAAACACTACCACTGACTGCACTCCATTAGCCACAAGTTTATTAAAAATAAGTAGATACAACAAGAAACTTAAACACCCCAAGCATAAAGCCCTCTGTTTAGCTCTGACTTTTCCTGCAATAACAACAATAATTAAAAGCATGTAATTATGACAGGAAAAAAAGTAGATACGATTTTAAAGAACAGGCATTTTTTAGAACGACTACCACAATCTTATAAATATCTGGAAGAATGTCAGCTTTTTCCTGATTTTCAGGAGTTACTCATATTCATTATGACCAGAAAGCCATTATATAAACCTCAGGTGACTTGAAAAATACATAATAAAATGCTGATTTACCTGGGAAATAAAATAAAAACTGTATCATGAATAAAGAAGTAGATTTTCTTTTAATGAGACATTTATGGTACTTCTTGCCCAACATGAAACTGTTATGAGATGCATACACTGTACATGCTTTACCACAAACCCTTCCTTCTACTTTTTAGTCTTTCCCTTAACGGAAATCAGAAACCCATAGAGTGGTGTAAGCAACACACTTGTTCCTGCAAACACAGTACGCCACCATTTACTTCTTGTTTCTCTTGCAGTTTATGTCATTTCCAAGCCCCCCCCATTTCAGCTGGGAGCTTTTACAAGCTAAGAGGTCTTACCTCCTTCTTAAGCAAGATATCATTCCTCATCTTTTTGCAATATTTCCATGTTGATGCAAGTCTAAAGTTATCCTCATGTGCTGTACCAGTATTCATCTGATTTTCCCTCCACCTTAAAGAGTGAAACTTGTTTTTTGAAACTAAGCTGTCTTCCTCAACTCACTGTGTCTTTTCCTCCAGAATACATTATAGCTCTTGCCTCAGCTATAACCATAAATATTTAGGCAGCAAGATCACACCTGTTTCTCTGACCACATTCCCTTCTTTGTTTCTAGAATACCCTGCATTTTTACCAGATTTTGTTAAACATGCGTGTAAAGCTTCCTCTACATAGAGAAAACTGTCAACATAAAGCTAAAATTGTCAAAGAAGCCTTCCTTCCCCTATTTCTAACTGTAAGCCCTGAGTCGCTGGCTTACTTCTTTTGAAAAATATATTTTAAGTTTCAGAGAAACAGAGATATTCAAAAACAGTAGTCCTAGATCTAAACAAATGCTTAAATGTTTTGCTGCACTGCAACCTATATATTCCTGTTTTCAGATTATTTGGCTGCTAAGTTTAAGAGTTGTTGAATTTAAAAGCTGCATCTGGTTAAGCATGTTTACCTCCATAAAACACATCCAATTGCAACAGAATCCTTTTTGATCGGATCAAAATTTATTATTGTTATTCTAAAGGAGCTGTCTTATTAAAATTCAGCAAATAAAATTTTACATTACGAAAGCATTTCTTTATCCTCACACTTTTCAACCCTAAGTTCACAGTATTTTGTTTTTCTTTTCACTTAGAATACACAGAAACATTTTTAACCTTAGATAATCAGTCTAATAATTAATGCTTCATACAACAAAATCTACAGCAGAAGGCCAACTAGATACATGCCCAAGAAAGGACAGGCAGAAGATGACAGGATAGCTTTAGAGTTACAACTTGCATAGACGGAGGTTTCTTGTTCTGTGTCTGAACTGTTCAGCACCTAATAGAAAGAGGTCCCAGAGTTCCTACTACTGCAAAATAAATAGCAGTAATAAGGATAACTCTTCTTTATTCTAGATTTTTTTTTGTCAGTGTGAGAAGATAAATTTCATTTCTACCTCTCTAAATTAACTAGTGCAATGAAATTTTCCTCAAGCAATGCAATAAATACATTCTTGTTACATGTAATGTAATTATAACTAACACCAGAACAGGTTGAAGAGGTATCTAATAGCTAACCAGAACAATCCACCAGTTTTTTTGTTCCAGTTAATCACAGGACATGACCAGAAGCACATCCACCAAGAGACCAAACTGCAGGCACTCCCAGTCACAAGACAGGCACACATCCCACCCCATGGCTGTGGTTGTGCTGCCAGATGTGTGAGGGGGCATTGGTGCAGCCCCAGAAAACCAAGGATACACCCTACAGTTAAACCCCTCCACCCTTGAGTTAAAGCAGGTTCCAGCCTGAAATGAAATAGCCACAGTGTGGGAAGAAAAATAAGCAGCATAACTAAGCTAAAGTACTTGTCAACTTGTCAAACTGAATGTGAAAACTATCCTGAAATAGTCAAACCTATGATGGATGTCTTCTCCACTCCAAGCAGCAGGATTTACAACAACATGGGACCTGCAAGAAGAAAAAAAAAAAGATCTTCTTGTTTCTAGAACCTCAAAATCTTTCTGCTTTTTTCCCTGCCGAGAGCTGAGATCTCAAGCTTTGTGCAGAATAGCTGCCATGATGTAAGAACATGTTGTGATTTCATTCATGGAAACTTATTCATGAATTCACACCTTTGTCTTACAAGGCAACAGATTAGAAATATTCCCTCTGCTCAGCCAGGAAGGGGTTCTTAAAAGTGATAGCGGTTTTCAGCTGTGAATTGCAACTTTTGGGCTAGCTCTATCCAAAGTCTTTTGCTCTAGATTTCATCAGGCTTGTAGTACCCAAAAATAATATACAATGCTACTGCAGTTCTGCAGTAGAAAGAGGTATCTTACAACAGTAAGTTCACCTCAGTTGTACAGGGATTAATAAATCAGACCCATATATCAACTACTAGAGTAAGACAACTTCCATATCTGTTAACAACAAAAGATCTGGCACACTTTGAGACAAATATTTCTCCCTGACTAGAAGACAGAATGAGCAATTACAAACAAAAACCCACAACCCTGTAATTGCACACTTTTAGATTTGTGAAGTACTATTAACAGCCTGAAGGTTACTGAATTTTCACCTAGGAATCGTGCTGAACTCCTCCGTAAATCCATAAGTCCTCTACACCCATATTAGTCAGAAACTCATACCACGGCTTAAATGTAAGGAAGTAATTTTGCTGAGAGAAAGTCCAGCCTTATTACAACAGGGGCCAATACCCAACAAAATACGTAACTGGTACAGAACAAGCATCCAGAAAGCCAGGATATGGCCATAACTGATAAACTAATTAAGCCAATAACTACATTTGGATACAGACTTTCCAACTGCTTACACATATAAATAAACCTGGGTAGTATTAACCACTGAGAACACGAACTATACTTGTTCAAACTTGGGAAAGATTCCAGGCACAGGTTTAACACAGAAAGAAAATGCATGGGCCATACGCCAGGCTAACAGAAACCTCATACAATTCCTTGGAAACCAATGCCTTCTCAAGCAGACATGAACCACAGCAGAGTCTCACCAGTGAATTAAATGCATTCTTACCTGTCACTTTCGTATGAAATCCACAGCCTAGATCCCCCCCCAGACTTCCCCCCCCCCCCCCCCCCATTCTAGATAAATTAGGCATTTAACCATGACACTCTTAAATTTACCATCACTATTTCATTTCCATTTCAGGTCTGTGGTTATGTCTATTAACTCACTGCTGTTGAGAAACAGAGAAAATTACTTCAGCAGCCTCATTTCAGTGGCTAGCAGGTACTTGTACACGTCACAGGAAACCACATGGTGTGCTAGTTAAACATGACTTTCTCAATAACACCACTGCCACGGTCAGAAAGGCATGGAGAACAGACATTCCCCCACCCTTCATTTCTAGGTGTTTTTTCCCCAATTCAATTGCGAAGTTATACGGCTTTAATACGGCTTCTGTCACTACTGCTGCTTGTGGTGGACAGAACTGTGCGGGGAAAAAAAAAATGCTTAGCACCAACAGTTACTTCGGACAGCCTTGAATTTACCATCTGACTCTGTGGTTGAAACAGAAACTAGTGCTAATAAGTTAGCCTTTCTACACACTTTTACTCTGAAGAAGTAAAACTTTCTGCTGTTAATGGCAAAAGTAGCATCTGTCATTGCACTTCCCAGAGCAGAGAGACAGAAGAGCAAGGCTCAGGATGCAGAATTTAGGACTCCTGCATCAGAGACATTTCACTACCTAATGCTCTACCAGTGGGAGTTGTAGCATCAATAACCTTCCATGAAATAATAAAAGAATAACACCAAAAAAGTATCAAGGGCATTCTGGTATACAGAAGCCCTCTTCAAATTCTCCCTATTTCACAGAATCACAGAATCGTCTAGGTTGGAAGAGACCTCCAAGATCATCTAGTCCAACCTCTGTCCTAACACTAACAAGTCCTCCACTAAACCATATCACTAAGGACTACATCTAAACGTCTTTTAAAGACCTCCAGGGATGGTGACTCAACCACTTCCCTGGGCAGCCCATTCCAATGCCTAACAACCCTTTCAGTAAAGAAGTTCTTCCTAATATCCAACCTAAACCTCCCCTGGCGCAACTTTAGCCCATTCCCCCTTGTCCTGTCACCGGGCACGTGGGAGAACAGACCAACCCCCACCTCACTACAGCCTCCTTTAAGGTACCTATAGAGAGCGATGAGGTCTCCCCTGAGCCTCCTCTTCTCCAGGCTGAACAACCCCAGCTCCCTCAGCCGCTCCTCGTAAGACTTGTTCTCCAGACCCCTCACCAGCCTTGTCGCCCTTCTCTGGACTCTCTCGAGCACCTCCATGTCCTTCTTGTAGCGCAGGGCCCAAAACTGAACACAGTACTCGAGGTGCGGCCTCACCAGAGCCGAGTACAGGGGGACAATCACCTCCCTAGACCTGCTGGACCTATTTTTACTACCATATTGGAACAGCATAACAAAATGGTAGCCAAAGACAGTCATACTCTGCCATACTATGTCCAGTGCAGAGAACTGCGTTTCTCAATTCCAGATTAAATCAACTACTTCCCTTGCAATACTGAAATCCTAAGTGGTTTTCAAACCTTGCAGCTTCCTGAATGCTTAAACTGAAGTAACTGTTAAACATCCAAAGACTATTTCTTAAACCACCTAAAACAGCAATCAAACAGCTTTAGAAGATATGTAGCCAACCCCAGTGGAGGTCAGATCTAAACAGACCCCCAAATCCCCCCCCCCAAACCCAAAGGAATTAAATAAAAAGAGAAAAGGTTAAAAAGCAAAAGCCAGAAAAAGTAGATTCAATCTTAAATGCATTGACATCTTGTAAATTGTAACAGAAGAAGAAACTGAATAGACATAAAGCAGGAAATCATAACAGAACAAACTTAGTCATTGCATTAAAGTGAACAAATGTATTTTAATCTCATAGAATACACCAAGATGCATTTTCCTGCATTCAGACGTCCCATATTGATAAAGTCAATAGTGATAGGATTATTGCCTGGGCACCCTGGCCACAGATATTTTTACTATCGTGTATTCTAAATCAGCCCTCAAAGAGCTTGGCATTGTGCCTGACAGGGGAAAACAACATTGTATGTCCTATATTACCATAGGCACCAAGGGCACGCTTCCACCCAGCTTCTTTTTTCTTTGATGCCAATAGTGGTTCCACCTGTCCCCCATGCTCCCCTTCTTCACTGTTCCTAGTAGTTGGGAAAAAAAGCATGCCTTTTAAATACAAGAAAACAAACTGATCTATCTTGCAACCTTGCAACTTCTTATTCAAATGCCAAAGTAGCGTGGCAGAACAGCATGAAGATGGCAGTAGGAAGATGGTGGTGTCAGCTTCTTCGGCTGGCACAGCTGCTGGGGATAAAGGGGCACAGAATGGCATCCTCCCCTGTCACAGACTACTTCTTTCTCACAATTATATTTCACAGAAAACAAAAGGGCAAACTGTGCCCTTGTAGCTGTGTTATAAAAACCTAGCTGTGCTATAACACTCAGCCAAGCTGCAAAAGGTGAGGACGACTGCATTCCCAGCAGCTCCACGTCACTCAGGGAAACGTCAGCCAGGGCACCAGAACACGTAACACAAACGCTCCTGACAGCACGCAGGTGACGACACTGGGCCTGTGCCATGCAGTCAGGGCACCGTGTCCCTGCTGACAACCAGGCACATTTGTGTGTATATATATATGTGTGTGTATATATATATATATATATAAATGTCAAAGGTCTAGTCCCAGACAGCTCTCCTCCTGCAGCACTGAGGTATTCCCAGACAGGACACGGAGCAGCAAGCTTGCAGGTTCTTTTTGTACAGATTTTTGGCACGTTTTCAACTGGACTTTAAGTATCGTGTGCTTGTTTCAGTTGTGCCATCAAAAAGGCTGCTTACATTTTTATAGTAAGCTGCTCGTGATTACTGAACTGCTCACATGAATTCATGCACAATCAATTCCAGGGCTTCCAGGTCCCAAACCAATGGTCTGCAAGCTAGTAAAGGACATTAACTAGCCACAAGACTGTTTCTGAAGTGGAAAACGTTGTGGGAAAACATCATTCCACAGTATCGAGCAGTATTTTCTGGAGAGAGAGGGAAGGTGCGAGCAGTACCAGCCCCGTTGCTTTAGTAGCTCTCTGTCACCACAGGCGTCGTTATTTACAGCTCACACCCCCCTTCTCTCCCACACGCATAACCCAGTGGCTATCAAGAACCACTTGGGAACTCCTTGAATCGCTAAACAGTTGATTTTTCCTCATTTCTATGAAATGCTGTGAGAAGTTATTAAAAAAAAGGAAAGGGCAGCCGGATCGCACCTCAGCCCGCGCTGCCCGAGGCGGCCATCAGCACCATCCCCCCCCGCCAACTGCGTTCCCGCCTCCCGCTGCCAGCCCCGCCTCGCGCCGGCCGCCACGTTCCTGCTCCCCCCCCCCCCGGATTGGGCGTCCGGCGTTGCCCAATCGGAGCTCTCCGCGACGGCCGCGCCGGGGTCAGGCCCGGCCAATCGCGGCGCCCCGAGGGGCGGGACTTGTGCCTATGGCAACGGGAGCCGGGGCCGCCGGAGCGCCGTTGGGCCGCCACACCGCACCGCGCCGTGCCGCGCCGCGTCGTACCGGGCCTCGCCGCGTCCCGCAGCCCCTGAGGAGCCCCCCGGGACCCCCCCCCGCGCACCGCAGAAGCAGCGGCCGCTGTGCCGCCGCCGGGCCCCGCGAGGTACCGGGGGGTTGGAGCGGGCGGGGGCCTTGGCGCGGTGCGGCTCCTGTCAGGGGCAGCGGCGGGTAACGGCCGCGCCTCCTGTCGGGCCGGGCCAGGCCGGGGGCTCCTGGCGCCTGGCGGGGTCGCTGAGGGGCCCCCGGCCGCCCTCGGCTCCGCCGGGCCGCGTGAGTTGAAGGGCTCCTTCCCCCGGCCTCCTGAAACAGCCCCCGGTGCCTGAGGGGCGACGCGTGCCGCGGGGAAGCAACGCCCCGCGTTCCCGAGGTCAGCATCGCGGCCCCCGGAGTGGGGCAGCGGTACCCCCGGGGGCGAGCTCGGCCTTGGGCTTGTTGGGGGTCTGTTGGGCTTCGCGGGGCCTCAGGGTGCTGCAGCTGGGAGCAGTGTGAGTCTCATTTGCTTCTAACCACGTTAATTGACATTAAAATGGGAGATAACGCAAAGTTTCAAACTAATACTGGCCATTGGTCTGCTTAAAACTTCGTGATTAGATGAGAAGGCATCTGGCATAGACACCCGATGTAAACTTGCATGTGGCTTGATGCTCTAATGCAAGTTGGCAGGTGATTATTTTGGCGTATTCAGAAAAGCCCATTGAGGAAATAGAAACTCAGCAACAACAGCAACAGATTGTTTTTGAATAAGAGTCGGAAAAAGTTTCCGTAACTTGGCTGTGTAGCAATGGCGGTGTTGCTGAACATAAGCTTGCGATCCACTTTAAACGTATTTAAAAGTTTTATTTCAAAAGCTGCCCCCAAGCAATGTGTACGTAACTTAAACTGTAATCATGAAAGGGAGCACGGTAGTTCTCTGAGGTAACAAAAAATGTAAAATATTATAATATTGACTCAAATATCAGAGGTGTGAAAATATTGACCTATACTTATAGTGATATACTGACTAAACAAACATGTTTTAAAAAAGAAAGATAAAATCCTGTACTGTTAACT
Organism: Cygnus olor; assembly: GCF_009769625.2. Classification (NCBI taxonomy): domain Eukaryota; kingdom Metazoa; phylum Chordata; class Aves; order Anseriformes; family Anatidae; genus Cygnus; species Cygnus olor. The sequence continues at coordinate 61,280,586 of NC_049173.1, read as the reverse complement.
TGAAAGCCTATATCAGCGTTGCCTTGATTTGAATGCCTGTGCAACAGTGGTGCTTATCTAGTGAATTATTGTGCTCTCGTCTATTCGTTTGCTCAGTAAGCAGAAGAGATCTCTGTGAAGCTCCTGTAAGATGCGTACCAGACGCACGCCTTCCACATGGGGTTATGCTTATCTGTAGCTAAAACCACTGCCAGGTGCTTAACCCAAATCAAAGTAAATTACAGGCAAATTTCACGTTAATTTCAACAGGAACAGTTCTTGTTCTTCTGCAGTATGCATGGTTTGGCAGTTGGAAGAATGAAAGAAATAGCATCTTATTAGAACAGCTGTACAGTTGTAAATATTTGTCTTCATAGATAATTCAGGCAATGTATAGTCTATTTTTGTGATTCCATTTCTCATGCTTCATGTTCTTTATAAAATGAGTGAGATATCTTTGCACATTTGTGTTTCTAAAAGTGTAGAAATCAATGTGAAGTAGATTATGCAAATAAATCTCATTAGGCAACTACCATTAAGTGCCCAAATATTTTTTAACCTGGCTCCGTTTTGTTAGATGTAAATTTGTTCTTGTTGGCTATATTCTGTTTTCTTACCGAAGGGGGAAAAAAAGGCTATTGAGGTCCTGATGCAATCAAGGTTTACTTTAGTGTGGTCATTTCTTGCTGTCTAGAGCAAAATGTGTACTAGTGGGTCATCACATAGAATAACTGAAATAATTTTTGATTTGAGGTTAGAGTAAAAGCAAACTTTTACAAGCAATATTTCTGTTGCAGGTGGTAACATGTTTGAAATGAGGTTGGTTTTTGTGCCAGCACTAACAAAATTGCTGCTTGGACTTATCCAAAATGAGTTTGTGAGATTCCAGGTTTGCTGTCGTATTTGTTCTATATGTGAAGTTGTACTATAGGAAGCTACATTTCATAGTGGTTTTTTTAATATGCCTTTTAAGTCGATCAGAATTTTTATCAGATGTGCACTGAATTCAATACAAGTTTATGCTTGCATGTTAGCTTCAGAAATCTTTTTTTCTGAGACAACTTTACTGTAAAGAATTGATAAAATGAACCAAGTTTTAAAAACAAGACTAATACTAAGTATTCTTCAGTTTGTAAGATAGCTTTATAGACACTGATATTTATTTTTCTAAAACAATGATGTTAGTTTCTTGGAGACGAGTATTATATAAATATGCATGTGTATTTGCGTGCACACAGGTTTTTAAATATATTGCCCCTAGAATTAAAAACAGTTGTCCTCTCAGGCTTTACTTCTGACAGATCTAAGCATGTGTAGGAGCAGTCTGTATATGTTTTGCTTCTGTGCCATCCTTACTTCTGGAGAGAAAACTATAGTTAAATTGAAAACAGTATGTGGTTCTTTCTCACTTGAACATTCATATGTTGTTACTACATAGGATCTCCCAGCATTTCAGTGACTCATTTAATAAAACAGCTGAACAGTATTTTTTTTTAAAAAAATAGGTTCTGTCAGGAAATGTTGTACTACACACAGCTGAGGCATGCTGTCTTTTCTGAGAAGCTGAAAAAAGAAGCTGTTCTATCAGCCAACTTCTAAATGTAAAAACGATGAAGCAGGAAAACTTTGTTGAGAAGTGAGAAAAATAAATACAAGAGTCAAAAGAAAAAAATTTAAGTAAGCATGGTGAGAAGGAAGGATTCCACTGTCTTTATATGTACTTAAATGATATTGTTTAAATAATGTCATATTTATACACAACCTTAAAAAGCTCCTTGAAAAAACAAGGAGCGCGTCCTGGTGCAGAGAACCAAGTGGGATGTACTCTAACAGAAGATTAGGACAGGATGTCCAGATTGAAACCTGTGGGATACTGCTGATGAGGGCTAGAAAAAAGGAGGAACATCTGAATCATGGGATTAATGGACAACTTTGACAGAATAGAAGTACGTGAAGGATAGTGAAAGGAAAACTGTTGCTGCCTTGTGTGGGTGGGACTTTTACTGAAAGAGGAGTGATGGAAAATGATTACATACTAATTTTTAAAAGGATTAAATGCATTTAGGAAGAAAGGTATGCAGCTGGTTTTGTATTTTGAACGGTAACTTGGAAAATTACTGCGGATTGTAGACACTTCACTTTTCATGTTACTTTCTGCGCATGTTTTCAAGGAGAAATCTAGATCTAGAGGTCTGGTAACCCAACAAAAGGACATCTGCACCACAGCCAGAGTTTTAGCTTAGCCTCTTGAGCTGAAAGGAACTTTTCCACTTGCTTCTCAAAACTGTTTCCACATTTTATCTGTGTTAATACCAGTTTAACTTATGGAAAGACATTGTGGAAAAAGATGCATTATCTATAGATTCATTAGCTTTTATCTTTGGCTGAGGTATGGTAGCTTATAGTACCTGCACAGCAAGCTTCCCAGAAAGAACATGATAACGTTGATGTTTCAGGTATCTCCAAACAGAAAATGTGGCAGAAGAATAGTCACTTTATGCCTATTTCAAACATTTAAAGTACATTTTTTATGATTTTATGAGCTAATCGCTATATAAATTTTCAAATAATTTTTAAAGAAATAGAAAAAATACATGGAATTAAACATTCTGTAAGCTGTGAAATTGTATGTGCAGGTATATCACTCAGGTGACAGCTAGCTCAAACTGCTAGGAGTGCTTTGTCTCGTTCAGATATATTTGTAATATAATAATATTCTAGTACTGAGTTTAGAATATTCTTAGAAACACGAGGATCAGTGGATGGGATCAATGGATTATTGTATCCATTTATTGTGTTTTTTTTAAAGCAGCACTTCCTATGAAGATTGTTGACATTTCCAACAATACAACATTAAAATAAGAAGCCATAGTACAGCTGTGACTGTAGAGAATATTGCAATCATCTTCTATGTATGCGCCGTTTCTCACAGGTTTAATTACTTCCATATCAGATACAGCAGGCATGCAGCAAATTTCGTGAATAGGTAGGCTTATTCTGCAGATCTGAATTTAAGATTACATTACCCATCATGGTGTATACACTGGTGTGGCAAGTGCAAACATGCAATGTAATGTTTACAGCGCTTATCTGCTGAGTTTCTAGATGTGCAGACGCTGTACGCTGCTAGCACTGTATGTGTTTGCCTATCTCAGATGTTGGACATTTGCTTCTTAAAACCTATTTGTTGCTTTGCTAGGAAAGCAACGGAGACATCAGTACCAGAACTATGCTGTTTTCTGGGCAAGAGTTGTTAGGTGAATGAAAAGTAAATTTTGTGTAAAAAAAAAAAAAGTAAATGTATTATAATCACCCGACAGCTGTGTAAAATAGGTGTGCTAATGCCATGCTTTGTTGCCTGTGTTAATGTGGCTGGAAGTAGTAAGTAAAGCTTTAGAAGCTGCGTTTTGTACTTATCTTTCAAAGCTCATAGCTGTTCATGATCCAAATGTCCGATTCTTTTCCACTGGAGTTGATAGGAATTTGTGATTGAATTTAGTGGGAGCAAGATCAAGGTTGCTGGCAGACATCCTACTTCTTGTCTTTTCCAGTTGTATTTTTTCTGTTCAGACAAGTACATTGGTGGCTCTTTTTCCTGCTGACTACCTCATTCTTTTAGCTCTCACTAAGAGTTTTTTTTTTCTTTAAATGCTTCCTACTCAGAGAAGTTTTTACTTGGTTTTCCTCCCAAATATTGGCTTTGTTTGTAAACTACAGTATTTGTCAGTTCTGGAGCACTACATTTATTGTTAGTTCTCTCTATTTGTTACGAGTATAAATGTTTATGTCTTTATCATTTTAGAACTTAGTTAATTTGGAAAGATGAGTTTTCTTGTTTGTGATGCAAGCAGACTAGAGTTTTGCTACCTTTCAATCTTGGTAGGCTACGTGTCTTTTACTAGAATCACTTAATTTCCAAATGAAAATCGTAACAATAGCTCTGTCTATCTTTAAGATAGTAACCATTGAATTATTAAAGTCAGCTGGTAGAACTTAAATTTCTCTTAAACTATGAAATAGCAGCAGGAAGAATAGCAGTAACAATAGGCTAAAGCAAGGCCCCTGTGGCTGAGCAGGAACATCTTTGCTGTGCTTCATGTACCACTGATGGCAGTGCCCAAATTGACATTGCTCCCCTTCTGCAGCACTGCGATTGGCTGTTGACTTGGTGGCTCCTGGTCCTTACAGAGGAAACCCCATCGTTGAGTCAGCATCAGTCATCTTTAGATCTACTCTAAAATGCCTGGAAAGGGATGGGCATGTTGGAATGGGTTTCTCAAAAGTCAGGAACTGCTGAAGGTAGCTGATAACAGGCTGGGCCTCAGGTGAACTCTTAATAACAAAGTACTTACTGGAACAAAAAACAGTACCCCGTTTTTCTCTCATCCTGCCTCTCATCACTTCTCTCTAGTAGCTGAATTTGAGAATCATGCTGTTTTCTCCTACAGCTGACTTTGCAAGAGGCCTGGTTTCTCTTTTCTAATACACATCAGAGTAGCGTGTTCAGTGAGTCAGTTTGGACTGTCACTGTGACTGTCTAAAGGTTGACTTGTCTTAGTCACCTGCTTTTATAGAGGTAAGTTTTGATATTTTTTATAGTCTTGGAGTATGAGATACCTAAATACAGTAACTGTCTTCACTAGGTAATTACTTTTTATTTTAATAAATGTATTGCCAATTTACTCATTACAGCACAGGTGGTATAAACAGGTGGGTTCCTCAAAGTGCTACTGGAAATCCTGTGTTAGGCAAAGTAGTCTGTAAAGTCAGCTGTGATGATAGAGATGTTTTTGTTTATCTACTTTGCCTTCTCTGCTTTTAATTCTTTATGGTACTTGCGGATTTGTATTTATTTATTTTTGCCTGTTGTATCAACATGGTGACAATACAAACATCCAGTACACAACCTGAAACAAAATTGCTCGATGGGCAGTAGATAGCCTTTTTTTCCAGAGCAGCGTATCACATCAACTAGATATCAAAAACAATTTGTGGTATCATCCAATCTCTCCAATTACGTATAACAGCATGAAATTACAAAGACTGGTATTTTCAAAGAAATCCAAATTGCCCATGAGCACGAATCCCACTGAAAGCCAGCAGATCCAGTGGCATTCAGTCTGATTAAGGCTTTTGTTGCGTAAGCTCTGTGACTACTGTAGTTTAAGATAATACAGTTCCAGTTGCCCATCCTAAGTCTCTGCTAGAGGTTACTGATCCCTCATACGAGGGTTGTCAGACCAACGTATTTGCTTATTCCTTAGTTTCAGTTCAGTTTGACCACGTTATATATCAGTTTTCTTGAGCAGCAAGGGGAAGAAGTCCTCAGAACTTAAGTGTGCTCCCCTCATCTTGAACTGGTGATCCCCATCTCTACAATTTACATGTCCTTAGAAGTCCCTAGGAACGACCTAAGCCAAGTTAATCTGACTTTCTAGTGGGGATCTGACAAGTGCTGACATTGAATCCAATACACTCAACGGGGCAGCAACAATAGCTCCTGCCATCCCATCTGGTAGTGATCAGATGTTAGTTGTTTTTTTAAAATTGAAAGTAACAGGTATTTGCTATAACTGAACAGAATCCATTATTCTTTTTGCTGAGGATGTGATTAATAAAAGAGTTTCAGAGAATCCGTGTCATTCTCAAGCCTATAAAACAAAAGATGGATAAGTAGGTGTATTTTTTACCTTCAGCTATTGCCTAGTCTCCAATAAAAGAGAATATCATCTCTGTATTTCCCTTTTCTTAATTTTTCTTCTTTCATGTACTACTTTTATGAATAAAGCATATCAACAATTAACTCTGTATTTAATTCTTTGAGTTCCAGTGTTCCCTGAGAGCAGTAGAACACGTGAAGGTTGTTATAATAACTATATGTTATTATATAGTATAATATATATAATAACTATAGGTTATTGTAGGTGTCTATGTAGGAATGTCAAAGAATTCTAATCAGTACAGTATGATAACGTCACTTACGTTATTTTTGTGACTTGGTCTTGTTTCAGATGAAGAGGCAATCTCTCCTGCCCCAGCAATGTATTTTGCTGATGACATGTCTCTTAGTGGCTTTGGAAGCTGTACCTATAGACATAGATAAGACAAAAGTCAAAGGAGAAGGCCATGTAGATGGAGAGAAGATAGAAAATCCAGTAAGTATAATGAAATTAATCTAATTAAGTAGTTTTTACTAATTGTTAGTAATCTGGTTATAGAAGCCCTCTGTCTTGAAATTTAGATTTTTTTACTGGAGCTATATGCAGGAAAGAAATGAATATTAGCTGATATTTTCAAACAGTCTACCGTCTGCTGTAGTGGGGCTCCATTTAAATTTGTTCTCTTTTCTTAGTTATTTTCTGTGAGCTGCTAAAGGTGAGGTAGCAAAGTGAATGAATCCCCCAGTTTACAACAGGAAGCACTGCTTATTTTTCCACAGAGACTTCTTTCAAAGTGGTGGCTTAGGAAATTCCATTCAATGTTTCCAGTTCAGTGCTTCAAATAGAACAGGAAAATGTTTGATCAGGGGAATACAGTTAGCTTTTACAAGTACGAAGTTTTTTCAACAACAGACATACTGTGTTTGTAAGTGCTACAAGCATGTTGAATGAAAACACATTGGAGATCTTGTACTTGCTAAAGTACTTTGTAATGTACTAAAGTAATGTACTTGCAGATTTTTTTTTCAAGAAACAAATCTCCAGTATCAGCTTTTAATAGCTGAACAATAATGTTGTTCCATGAAAGCCAAATAATCTCTTGTTGAAGCAGATTTTTTTTTCCAAAATGGAATTATTGAGTCTAGCAGTTGTATTTCCACTGGATTGGCCTTATTGAGTGTGTTTCATTTGCACCACAGCATCACAGGAAAATGCATAAAGAGAATATAGCATATGCCACAGGAACGTGAACTGACCTAGTGTAAACTTTACCTAATAGGTTAGGTCCTGGTTGTAGCTCTGGTTCATCTGCTCTCAGCTGTGCAGTTTCAGTAATCTCATACTTGTGTTAAATGTTTCCCAGACATATCTGCTTATTTTTTGAAAGATACGCTGATTAAAGCCAAGTAAAACTTCTGGTCGTTGCTTCTGGCAGACTGGGGGTGGCTGTCTTTGTAGAAAGATTTCTAGGAAATGCAGCAAATAGTCTCTACTTTCTTTTGCATCTGAGGGGAAAGCATAGGCACTATTCTGAACTGCTATTGAAATCATGTAATGAAGTAATTGCACTGTTTAAAAAAACAAAACAACACTATATTAACATGACAGATGCTTGCATATGACATGGATTCTTAAATACCTTCCTCCTCTTTGTTGTCAGTTACTGACAAATGAATCGTGAGAGTAAGTTGCTATAGGGCAATGATACAGATCAGAAAAATGGAAGATATTTAAGACAGCGTAATCCCTGTGTTGCTGAGAATTGGATTTCAGTTTAATAATTGTATTTAAATGAAGTAAAATATGTGGTAGCGTATTCTTTTCTAAATGTAACGTTCTTTTTTGAAGGATACAGGGCTTTATTATGATGAATATCTCAGGCAAGTAATAGATGTCTTGGAAACAGATAAGCATTTCAGGGAAAAACTCCAGACTGCTGACATAGAAGAAATAAAGGTAGGTACATAATGTTAAGTGAGTCTAATTAAATCCATAATCATAAACTGTGCAAGACAGATGTTGTAATCTATCTTCGTTTTTTCCTTCATACTCCTCTTAGTTTTTGTGAGCTTAAATTTCCTCTCATTTTTCATTTACCTAGGTATTCAACTCTTGCTAGAGCTTTCCCTTTAGTAAAGGGACAGCACGTCTTCTATTCCTTCAAGAATATCCCTTAGCATAAAACAAAATCTATACTTGAATGCATGGTTTCTGCTTTCTGCCTATCCACTAAAAATACAGTTTCAGACTCCATCCATGATGTATGTTCATGTACCTCAAAACAGCTGCAAGCCTAGCTCTCATTTGCTTTTTCCTGCTGAGCAATTTGGAACACTAATTCAGACATAAGGATTTATATGTCTTCTGAGATTAAGATAGTGTATCACTAATTAATATGAAAACATGGAAGAGAATTACAGGAAAGTCTGATTTTGAAGTCTGGGGAAGTTGAGGAGTTGTACTAGAAGTAAAGTCATTGTGTGTAAAGTCCAGAATAACAGACTTCTGGCATTCTCCACTGCTGTCCTTTCTTCTGTGCCAATCCAAATAGCACTCTCTCCAAAACCCCAGTTCATTTTTGTCTTCTATGTTTCAGTTTCTGGCTCTAGGTGGTGGTTGCTCTACTTTCCCCTTTCTGAGCTAGAAATTCTGCAAGGGACAGGTAGGAAATAGTCTGAAGTGATAGACAGAGAGGACTGCTTTCTGCATTTCTTTTAATTTCTCATGATGCCATTGGCAGTACTTGACTCCTCTTTCTTCTGTGCTACATCTAGTGTAACTCTTGAAGGTTACTAACCATTTGCAGAGACTGATAAATATTCTTGCAGTACATGCTGACGGCTGTCATTGTGCTTGTATCTTTTCCCAAGTCTTTCAGCTGTCATCAAATGTATGGGGAACACAGCATTGTGTGGTTATCTCACAGCCCTTTTGAACTAATTTGAGAACATTTGATCAAGCAATTTGTCACTTCTGTAACTTCATGAGGTATTGCTGCTGCAAGGTCACACTTATGCTCTTTAGGGGAGCAAGATGTTTAGCAATTCTCTTCTCAGAAGGCTTCTGGGATCCTCTGTTTCTACAACTATAAGCTTAAAAAAATTGAATATGCTCTTTGAAAAGAATTTGAGATTTTAATAGTATGGGCTACAGTATTGGCAAAGACTGACAGTAGTCTGCTGTCTTGCAGCTTATCTCTAATGGGAATTGTAAAGGCTACTTTCTTCTAGTTTTTATAGATAACTTTTTTTTTTGACAGAGTGGAAAACTAAGTAGAGAACTTGATTTAGTAAGCCACCATGTGAGAACACGGCTGGATGAACTAAAACGACAAGAGGTGGCAAGATTAAGAATGTTAATTAAAGCTAAAATGGATTCTGTTCAAGGTAAGAATACAAAATTTAATTAGGTGAGTTAACAGATGGGGTTGCATTGGACAGGTGCCCAGAATGTAACAGCTATTCTTTCTTTGTTGGCAAAGTAACAACCATAATCTGAAAGTAAGAGTGTCCTTTCTGACCAGGCCAAGGGACAGTAAATATACATCTTTATAGGAAACTGGAGAAAAAAGCCATCTATTTTATAAATAACAACTTGATTCTGGCAGTGGATTTTTCAGGTACTTCTAATCCTTTCTCAATCTTTTCTTTTTGTTTTTGTAGCACATCAATTTATAGATTACTCACTGAGAACTAGCAACATATACTAACTAGACTGTTTCTGAATACAAGACAATGTTTCATGTTTTTGCAGGGTGGAGAATGATTTTTATAGTCAGTTAACACTAAGTTTTCATTTTCTCTTTAAATCCCCTTTCCACCAATAAGAACTATAGTACAGGTTTATAACAGACGTTAAACATTTAAATTCAGAAGATGATTTTTCTTGTTTTTGAGGAAACTTTAAGGTTTTGGATGAAAGAAGAACATTTGGGGTGAAAAAATGATAATTTTTTTTACTTGCTAATGAAATTGCTTAAACATATGCAATGTCTCTGAAAGAATAAAGTATACAGGTTTCTGAAGAATCTGATTGGTGTGTGTTTGTTTGGGAAATGGTGCTATCCCTTTTCATTTATTGCTGAAGAATTTTTAAAATTTTCATTTACAACTAAATCTAAGATGCTTATTAGGTGTTACTTTTTAAAGATAATTAGTTGCCCTTAAATAAAGGTCATAATAATGGATTGCATGATCTTGTATCCAAAACTGTTTTTCACAACAAAGCTTGAGTAAATAGGACTTAATTTGCCTATGCAGATTATTTTCTTGCTCATTAAAAACATTGTCATGTTGGAGGAAGGGATCCCACTAAATGGAATAGGTAATATATCAATTTAAAGTACTCCAAGAAAAAGGATCTGTCTTCTAGGCTAATTCCATTAAGCCAAATTTAGAGGTGGTAGATAGGCCGAAGAAGTATGTGTATACAAATTTGTGTCTATGGGGATGTCAGGAAAAAAATCAGATTAATTTGGGAAAGAAGGCATTTTTAGTATACTGCTACCTTTCCAATGAATTTTTTTGGTGCGGCTGTTAATTTTTGTTAATTTTTTTGTTAATTTTTGGTGCGGCTGTCAATTAATGAATAATGATACAGAGTTTGGTGAGAGCTTCAAGATCACCTTTCTGTCCTTTGTTTTCTCTTCCTGGAAGTTCTAGTCCAGAGAGTGCAGTCCACCAGTAGCTAGACAGTGCAGACCAGACCTCCACAGGAGCCAGTGCATTGCCTTGCGTACCTGTCAGACCCCGTGCGTTGTCCTTCTCAGGTGGTCTTTTAGCTGCCGAGAGCTTGGTCTCGTACTCCTATTGCAAGCGAGCAGTCCAGCAACATCATGTTGACACTCACGGTGAGCTAGTTGACAGCAGCTCATGATACCTAGTTGTATTAGTAGTAACTGTATACTTTGATTTATTTTTTAGTGATTTAATCAACTAGTTAGTTCTAGCCCTCTCTATTTCCATAAATCAACAGTGACTAGCAGAGCATGCTTTAGAAAAAGTTTTTTCCTACAGCAGATCAAGCATATAAATACATTCTGTTGCCGTGAGAGAGCTTACATTTAGAAAGAATAAGAACAGATTATACCAGTTCAAAATATTCATATGACTACTAGTGTGAAAGAACAGGAATGGGAAAATATTTCATGAAGTTTGTAGTGGGCCCTGTCAGCAACTACTTCACATCACGTATAACTGCATGGTCAGATTATTTATAAAATACAGCTGTATCTGTATACCTATGCAAAATCTTCTCCATATAATACCATGTAATATCTTAGTCTTCTATCTGTTAAAATACAAAAAACTACTTTCTTCTCAGATGGATCAGGTTAAAAAAAGTCACAAGACTTGAACGTATGTTCTGTCTATGTTGTGTCTTGATCCAGATGTATTTTAAAACATTTGCACCAAGATTCTGCTGAACTGACCAGTACAGGACGCAAGGATATTAGGGGTTGGGTGACTTTATCCAAGGTCAACTCTTAGATATTACAGTAATGTGGCAAGCAAATGCTGTCAAACAGAATGAGTTGTTTCTCCGTCTTTGTAAGGAATGAAGGAAAACAGGTTTGGGGGCTTTTCTAATTTAAAAAAAACAACTTAAAACTACACTTCCAAAAAGTGTTTCATAAACAGGCTAAGTTGCATGTATTTCAGAAAAAATATGATCTCACCAGGGAGGAATGATGTTTGAAATATGCCCCAGCCAGCGTTTGCTGTTTTATGATAATACAAATACAGCACTGAGTGTGAGAGAAATAGTTTACCAAGGGATAACAAGTTCAAAATGATATTTTCCATTTTTTTTAGAAAACAAATATTCTTTACTAAGACGTCTGGTAAAAGCTTGTCAACATTGTTGCCCAGATCAAAATATATGCTGCTTAAGATAGCATTATTATCTAGCTTTACCAGTTAGAAACCATGGTAGCAGCTAGAGAAGCTTGTCATCATAGAAGTGTATTTTGTTGTTAGTGCATTGTAGTATTTACATTATTGGGTATAGTCCCTCTCATAAGGAAGGAGAAAATGTTTGCAGCTTTTAGACACAGAACTTGACTCTCCACCGTCTTGCACTTCTTTCGCGCAAATTAAATTTGAATTTCTGCCTATCAGACTTGATATAATTTTAAATCATATATCTGGCCAACAATGTACATACAATAAGTCATTTGCAAAATGCGCAGGGCAATAGAAGAGTCAGAATTTTCCCAGTTCAGGAGAAAGATGCAAGTTGTTAGTTGAAGTTACATGCAGCATCACAGCTATCTCATTTATACAAAGAGAAGAATAGAATGTCTGTCTCTATGAAGCTCATATTGATTGCACATTTTCTTGCTGGAATTTTAGTGATATGGTTTAGTGGAGGACTTGGTAGTGTTAGGTCAGAGGTTGGACTAGGTGATCTTGGAGGTCTCTTCCAACCTAGATGATTCTGTGAACACAAACCATTATGTTAAATTATTGTGTGGAAGGCAACACCTGACACACTAGAATGAATACAGTGCAAATTGCTGTCAAGTGTGCTGATTTCCTTCAGGTAAAGCTGCTTTGTAAGCGTTACTATAGTTTCCTTTGATAATGCAAAAATTCAGTCCTCAGGGAGCCTGAGGTACTCACAAGGCACAAGCTCCTGCATGAATGTATTTAACTTCCTGATCTTGTTTGCTTTCAACCTTATTTTAACATTTTACATTTGTACTGTGTTCTTTCAGACACTGGCATAGACCATCAGGCTCTCCTTAAACAGTTTGAGCACCTGAACCATCAGAATCCTGACACATTTGAGCCTAAAGACTTAGATATGCTGATCAAAGCAGTAAGTGCTAGATATCAACTACTCTGGGCTGTTTTTTATTGGTATTATATGTTTTTTCATCTGGTAAAGGCAAACCCTTCTTTATCTACTGCTTTTTTTTTGGTAAAGGTGATATGCAGTTTTCAGTTTCAGAGAAAAGCCAGTTGTCTCCATTGCACTCTTGAAAACTATTGTCAGTGTACATTACACTAAAAAGCCTAAATTTTGGGGTGGCATCTTAACAGGATTTGCATTCATGTGCCTGTACAAACAACTTTGGGAATAAAACATGACATTCTGGGAGCAGTTGAATTAGCACAGTTTTGGTAGGGGCATATTTTTCTCAAGTGTATTTTCTGATTTCTATTTCTAAATGATACAGATGTCTCACAGAGTGACATAGTCATCCCTAAATTAGCCATTTGAATTTGGGGATCTGTTATGCCAATGTCAAAGACTACAGGAGAACAGAATTTAAAATACCAATATTAGAAGTTGCATATACTGGGCGTGGAATTTGATGTCCAATTAGCAGATTCAGTATCAATAACAGGCACTTTTTTTGCTGTCCATGTTTATTAAGGAGGTGCAGTTAAGCTAAGCATAGCATAGCTTTTTTCAACTGCTGGGAAAAAATGTTTCCCAAGGGGAAAAAAAGACATACTTTAGAGAACAATATGTGTCTAAGATGGAAACAGCATTTTTATATTTTCGAAGTAAACTTGATTTTTTTCAAAAAATGAGGTATTTTAAACTTTCCACACTTTTTGTGGATTTTTTTGTCCTTAGAGAATTTCACCTCAGTTTTCTGTAAAATTATTTTTATATATTTATTTCTAAATATATTTCTTACCATTTCTGAGCATCACTTCTGGAGAAATCCTAGCTGGTTAGGAGAAGCATATGCTCCGCAGGACAGTTATTTCACTTATATCATTTATCTTGTCTTCTCTCATCGGCTAAGATACTGACAGAGTGTAAAGGGTATTTGCGGGGGAGGTGTTCTTTGTTTTAGAATTGTTTTTGAAAAGGTACAGTGAATCTGAAAATTGAAATGTAAATAGTGGACAGACAATATCAGGTATGAACATAACTTTGAAAAGCACCGGAATACCACAATATCCTTTAATACCTTGACCTATCTGAAAATAGTGCAACTCTAAATCCCATACAAGTACTTGTCAGAAGTTCTCCCCTCACACCTTTCTCTATATAAATGGCTTTGTTGATTTAATCTGTAATAAATTACTGCATAGTAACTCCCATTATTAACGGAGGCACTGTTTTCATTAAGCTCTAGGGTAAGCTACAAATGTTCTTATGCTGCAGTAAACAAGGACTTAATGATACTATCTGAATCCATGCTTAATTAGCACCTACTTAACTTGAGTTAATTTACTATTAATTGATGAGAAAGGACACCTTGATACATTCTTATGCAAAAGTTTTCTAAGCAGTTGAACCTTTGCAAATTAAATGCTGTGAAAGTAATAGAGGGAGTGAAGAGAGATGTTTATGTATCACTGTCGTGTGAAAGGGGACCACAGACTAGTCTACCTTGTGTTTAAAAGGGAAACGGCAATATTACCAGCCTTGTCCCTAGACCTGAACAATGCAGGGTTTTTACATAATCATGTATAATGTGTTAACGTAATTATGTGGCATAATCATGTGTACGTATCTATATTTTTAGGCTACAAGTGACCTGGAGAATTATGATAAAACCCGCCATGAAGAATTTAAGAAATATGAGATGATGAAAGAACACGAGAGGAGAGAGTATTTAAAAACACTGGATGAAGAAAAGAGGCAGCGAGAAGAATCCAAATTTGAAGAGATGAAAAAAAAACATGGAGATCACCCTAAAGTTCACCATCCTGTAAGGCTACAGTCTGTCCTTACATATTTGTAAGGAAACTTTCCTTTCCAGTAAGAAAAAACTAATAAAGGGAAGGGTATATTCTGTTTATTCTCAGGATTTGCTTCTTATTGATGTGGGAGCAGAATGTGGGAAGAGCGCTGAGAGAACATTAGAAAACCCACTATATATACTCGTCTTTTTTTCCTGTATAGGTAGTGTATTTGCTGGCAGAATTATTACTTACAAAGAAGCTAAAATTTACAAGGAAGAGGCAAGAAGGGTATTCAAAACAGTAGGAATGCCTTCATGATATACTTGGCCTGCAAGGAACTAACTCAGAGCACCATTTTCTCTAGAAATGGGAAACCGATTGAACTCCCTTGAGCTGTTGTTTGCAGATAAGTCTGTGTGGCCATGGCTGATTATACAGGCATTCCTTTCCACAGAATATGCATTTTCTTGACACTCCCTCTATCCCTGGGCCTTTCTGTCTAAAGGAAGTATGTGACCCGTGTAAAAAGAAATTGAAGTAAGTTCCATTGATTCTATTTGGAACATGACTAGTCGGGGAAAAAAAAAGCCTTTCAGAGAAACTGTAATGCAAAGTTAAGGCAGTAAAATTACACTTAATCATCTTTTGAATAGTTCTCTTTGTAACCAATCTACAGGGAAGCAAAGATCAACTGAAAGAGGTATGGGAAGAAGCAGATGGACTAGATCCTAATGAATTTGACCCCAAAACATTCTTCAAATTACATGGTAAGAGGTTTGCTTTAGTTTAATTTAATTAGCAAATGTTGTCACTGTTATATTCTGCTGAAGACATTTATCCAGCATGTTTGTATTATGCTAAGAAGTCTTAAAACTCAAGCAATTTGAAAGAGTCCAAAATGCATAGAGAAGACAGCTATGTTACTGTTTGAAAGTTTACTGTGGAGTCAAGTGGGGTCTAAACACTGAAAATGAAATTTTGAAGTACTCATAAAAGCAGAGAGCAAATAACCAGAAGTAGTTGCTCAGGGAATTCTGGGTATTCACACGTCTGTCCATAACTATAACGTTGTTCACACACCATGCGCTAGGAATAAGTCTTCAGAGGTGTTTGGGGAAAACCCCACTTTCTCAACACCTCAGCAGATAAGTGCCAGACACCCCTTATCTTTGGAATGGTCATAGAACCGCCAAGCCTCTTAAGAAGTTTCAAGACTTCCTAAAAAAACAACTCCAAACTCTCCCTTGATACTCCCTTGCTCTACATTTCTGAGCAGTCTGCAATTAGAACGATGAAATAATAGGAGAGACAAGTATGCATCTCAATAGGCGTTTTGCTTTAAATATGATTATATAAATACGTAACCTTATATTCTGACATTGTTAAATGCTTCATAATAAAGTATCCTTAAGCAGAACCCACCTGGCACTGGACTTAAGGGTTGAACAGTACAAAGAATTTGACTAATGCCAATGATAAATTAATTGAAGGAATGTTCTAGCTTGAGTCTAACCTTTTATCTTGTTTTATTTATATATTTATTATATTTAGATATTAAACATTATTCCTTCTCTCTAGGAAGGGATCTTGAAATGTAGATTTCTGAAAAATTTTGGTAACTATTTTATGCAAGTCTTACTAAAACAGCAGTAACCAAAATAATCTTTTGCCTTAAAGCTGAGTGTATCAAAAACTTCAAAGCAATTGCACAAAAATATTGCATTATAGCACTTATTTGAAGTAGACATTCCCTTTCAATTTCAGATAGCAGTAACAATATAGCTATTCAGAGTAGAACATAGCATACAAGGTGGATTGTTGCCAAGTATTCTCTTTCATCAAAAATGTTCATCAAAACTAACTTTACAGTGATCTTTTCTTAAGCACTGCACATTTATATAAATTTATACATTATATATATTTATATAAATTTTGCACAGCATTTTGTTGTTTTTTTGGAGAGTCCTACTGCTGGTTAACAATGTTTATCTACTGACTTATGTTATTCCTGGATCTGTCTACCAATGTAGTTGTTAAATTGGGACAAGTTGTTCTCAGCAATATTTTCTGGCAATTACACTGGTTGCAGTCCTGCTGTGACCTATTTCAGTTCCCTAATCTAACAACTAGGGAGAATGTGCCAGACTTATCTAACCAGTGGTTAACAAACAGTCAGGTAACCAAAACTGGCAATACAATTCAACCAATGCCTGATAAAAACCTGAAGAGAGAAACTGACATACGAAAACAGCATCTTGTTAAATGTGGTTTTTAATCTATATGGGATGTGTATGGTGATACATATTCAAATCCATGGAGAACTATTAGATGTATTACTACATAACTCAGTTTGTATTTTCAACACTTCTTATTTTAGATGTCAATAATGATGGCTTCCTGGATGAGCAAGAATTAGAAGCCCTGTTTACTAAAGAGGTAAAAAAAACAGCACAAAAACTTTACTTGTTTCAAAAAATGCTTGCAAGAATGTCTGTATTTTCCCCAAGTATATATGAGGGCTTTGGATATTCATGTTGAAACGTATGAACCCTACATGTTTCTACAGAATTGTAAAAACATATGAGCAGGGAAAATAAAGTAGTTCAAAGAAAAAACTCAAGACACCAGAGATGTATTGCTCATGTATTCCTCTGCTACAAGCTTGTTAATTATGAGATTTCATAATTAATCTGCAGAAAAGCTGTACCTGTACAGTTTGCAGTGCTGAACTACACACCTGCTTTGGCTGGGTGTAGCCTGGTAGAGGTTCTGAAGCTGAGTAGCTGTGTGCACTCAGTGCTAGTCATAAGCCTATAGAGAGAAAGAGGGTCACAAACTTAAATACTTAAGCTGAAATTTTTGACAAAGTTGAAATGAATTCATTTGCCTCATCAGATGCATGCATACAGTGGACATGTTGCGCACTGCAGAAGTGGCTACCGGGATTTCACAGCATTTCTGTCTAGCTAATTTGGAGCTGCAGGAGCAATGAGTGAAAAAAGGTCCTTGGCTTAGTTTTTTCAGTAGGTTCTGTCATGTTGTAGCAGGAAAAAAACTCCACAACTTCCCATTCAGAGATCCATTATTATAGCTGCAACTAACTAGTTCAAGAGATTTTTCACAAATCAGGGAGTAAGTATACTATACACTGTATATACAAGCTGAAATTCAAACTACTGTAAATTGTAGAAGATGTGAAATTTGAAAATACAGATTTCTAACAGTACTTTGCCATAATCCCTTTCAATATTACTATATGGCAGTCTTTTTGACCAGTATGTCCCAGCATTTTACAATGTTGTAATTTAAAAATAAGTAGGCTTACTTGTTGCTTAAATACTGTCATAAAAGAGGAGATTTATACCTATATAGACACTTGAAAAATGGTGAACTCACATTTTCAGCAGTGTCTCACACCACTGTTCCATGCTCAGTGATTTGAATGAGCAGCTCTTTCTCCAAAATAATATTTGATAAATTTGAATTTCAGCTAGAAAAAGTTTATGACCCGAAAAATGAAGAGGATGACATGGTCGAAATGGAAGAAGAGAGGCTGAGAATGAGAGAACACGTAATGAATGAGGTACGAACTAACATTTAATAGAGCTGCTGTTTTCCTGCTACATTGAAGAAATAGAGTCCTCCTGATGTGACAGGTTGTCTAAGTACAGTGCAAGGACATGACACTATTGTTGCTAGGATTCACAAAGCTACAGTTCTCAAGTCCTATGCCTAGATATTGATGTAAATGCTTGCAGATTAGATTTATTTTTATTTAAGAAGTTCCAGAGGAGAAATTGTGCTGTAGCTTGCATCTTTTGCAGATAACCAGTAAATTAGAATAGAAATTCCTTGTGAATTTTCTCAAACAGCAAACACTCTAAATGTGCTCTTACACCTAGCAATAGGGTAAGATTTTGTGGGAAAAATAAGTAAAGCCATACCTTCTTTCACATGGCTGGCCTTTGTCCCTTCAGAAGAGGCCTGAGAACTAAAGGCATTACTTATGGCAGTGAATACCAGTGTTGGTTCTCTTTTTTTAAATGCTCAGGAAACAGAGGAAAGGGAAAAGGATGTTTTGAAGCACCGTTTTTTCCACTTGTATTTTTTCTCTATTCAACTGTATTCCTTAAGGCTGAGGAATGGAGCAAGCCTGGACTCCCATTACTCGTGAAGGGAGGAATTTCCTCCCTTACCCTTAAATGTTTGACACTTTTTTTCATTGTTGTTTCCCTGTCCAACAGTGGAGATTACTCTGACTCAGAATCAAAAAATTATTACCAGAAAGCTACAAACCATTTTTCTCAAAAAAAAAAGACATCCTGCTATTAGTGCTGGGGCTACAACCACACATATATTTCCAATCAATTTTGAAGTAAAGTAAGATTTTCTTACTTCCATTTTTATTAAACTACATGAGCGTGTGAGAAAAGTTTTTAGAAGTTGTTGCAGGCATTCATTTGAAAATTGGACAGTTTAAAAATAAAATGGTTGTATTTGAAGGTATTTACATAATTGTTTTAAATGTTGTCTCCAGCATAACTCATCCTTTAGGTTGAGTATGATTTTTTTCTTCTAATAGGTTGACATCAACAAGGACCGACTAGTGACTTTGGAAGAGTTCCTGCGAGCTACAGAGAAAAAAGAATTTTTGGAGCCAGATAGCTGGGAGGTAATGAGAATGTGTTCCAAGTGCAACGTACTGCATTATTACCATCACTCTAACCAGGAAACCAAATGGCATGTCTATGACCTTTGCCTTTTTTCAGTCTTGTTTTGGTATGCGTGTGTGGTTAAATGCCTTAGCAAAATGTAATGTACAAAATTTAACACACTAATTTAACGCAGATGTAAACTTTGTGGTCCACAGACAAAAAGTCTTGCGCCACCTCGTGGAGTCTAAAATATCTTTTTCCACTTGCTTTTTCAAACATAAAATGGACATTTAAGATACAAATCAATTCTGAGGGAGGACTAGAGCTCAGCTGGAAGCAAGATGATTTTTTTCTCCTAACTCTAAATATGTCGTAGAGTTTTGCTAGGAAAATAGCTGAGAAGTAGCAATTTACTGTTTGAGTAAGCATACTAACCCTTTGCGTTGTCATTTAGTGACATCCAGTGAACTGTACAATTCAGCTAATAATTTCAGTGATAACATAATCAAAATAGATATGCATTCCTGCCTAGGTATTCATGTTTGTTTGTATTATCTTGCAGACACTAGATCAACAGCAGCTCTTCACTGAGGATGAGCTGAAGGAATTTGAAAGTCATATTTCTCAGCAGGAAGATGAACTTAGAAAGAAGGCAGAAGATCTTCAGAAACAGAAGGAAGAGCTACAGAGGCAACATGACCAGCTTCAGGCTCAGAAACAAGAGCTTCAGCAGGTACACTTAGGAGAACAGTGTTTTTTCCCCTTTTTCTTTATCCTTATACAGAAGCTGTAACAGGTAGTGACAATCCCCAGCTCTGGAGCATCCTTTACATTGATTTCTCATATGAATCTCAGCTGAATTGTAAGTAACACTGGTATTGCAGTACATCATAGTTTTAGTTTGCTGTAAGTTGAAATAATAGACTAAACAGTCACTTGCTCAGGCAGGAAGGAAAGGATGCTATCCAGAGGGACCTTGACAAGCTTGAGAGGTGGACCTGTGCAAGCTTCATGAAGTTCAGCAAGGCCAGGTGCAAGGTCCTGCATCTGGGCTGGGGCAATCCTAAGCACAAGTGCAGGCTAGGCAGAGAATGGATTGAGAGCAGCCCTGGGGAGAAGGACCTGGGGGTGTTGGTTGAGGAGAAGCTCGACATGAGCCAGCAATGTGTGCTTGCAGCCCAGGAAGCCAACCACATCCTGGGCTGCATCAAAAGCAACATGGGCAGCAGGACAAGGGAGGGGATTCTTCCCCTCGACTCTGCTGTTGTGAGACCCCACCTACAGTACTGCATCCAGCTCTGAGGCCCTCAGCACAAGAAGGATATGGATGTATTAGAACAAGTGCAGTGGAGAGCTGCAAAGATAATCGAAGGGCTGGAGCACTTTTCCTATGAAGATAGGCTGAGGGAGTTGGGATTGTTCAGCTTGGAGAAGAGGTGGCTCCAGGGACACCTCAGTATAGCCTTCTAGTACCTAAAGGGGGCCTACAAGAAAGCAGGAAAGGGACTCTCTGTCAGGGCATGTCCTCATAGGATGAGGAATAATGGTTTAAACTGAAAAAAAGGGTAGATTTAGATGAGATATTGCGAAGAAATTCTTTACTGTAAGGGTGGTGAGGCACTTGAACAGGTTACCCAGAGAAGCTGTGGATGCCCCATTCCTGTGTTTAAGGCCAGGCTGGATGGTGCTTTGAGCAGTCTGGTCTAGGGGAAGGCATCCCTGCCCGTGGAAGAGGGGTTGGAATTAGATGATCTTTAAAATCCCTTCCAGACGAAACCATACTGTGATTCTATGAAACAGTGCAAGTGTCTCACCTCAGTAGTTTGCCCATTAACCAAGATTTTACATAATGACTGCGCATATTTCTTTTAAGTGTATTCACTTATGTCACATCAGAGAAAGTGATGTCACAGAGTGAAGTTCTTAAACTGTGTTTTTGTATTTTTCACCAGGTTGTAAAGCAGATGGAACAAAAGAAACTACAGCAAGGAAATCCACCTGCAGGACCAGCTGGAGAACTGAAGTTGCAGCCCCGTATGTATCTTTCTACGTAGATAGACAAAATTTAAGATCTCCAATATAAGAGTCAGTAAGAAAATATATTTTCTGTTGAAACTTAGTATACTGTAGTTTTAATGATCTGCATAGGGAGATTCATTCAACTGTCTTTAAGAGGGAAACTGCTTTACAGCAGTTTTAATTAACAGCATCAAATGGACAGAGAGGAAGGATTGCAGTTCATTGGAGTGTTTTGCCTGTTAGCCTAAAAATAACATTATCTAGGATAACTAATATTTGAGTGTGCAGAGGAGAATAGGGACGTGAAAACAAGCAGGTCTGTCTGATATCCCCTAGTTGCATTACCAGTGCAGAAATAGGTGTGTTAAAGGTAGTTTGCCTTGTGTATGCTACTCAAATGAAGTATATTACAGCATGCAAGAATGTGAAGTTACAGCAATTTAAGTTTCACTGATTGTTGTACCTCCCTGCTATTGATCTTAGATGTCTACACAAGGACTGATGTTGACGCAGCTATCATTTCATGGCTATCTGTAGTTAGGCAGCTAGATGAAAGCTGCCTGCTATTCTGCTAGCTCCTGAAATTTGAGATTGTAATCCAGAATTGCAATCCCAGGCTAAGCCTGCAGGGGAAAAAAAAATCAAAACATTTAAATGCTTTCAATCTGTCTATCTTCTGTGGTCAACTTATCTGCAGTTGGGCACAATATGACATGACAAGTTTTAGATAGCATGAGCAACCAATTACTTCAACACCTATAGAGGATGATAAAGTCATAATAAATCATTGCATAAAATCATGGATGACTAAAGGAAGTGGTCAGGTATATTTTAACACTTCTTATCCTCTGCTTTCATATGCATCCTAACCTTTTCCTCCCCCTCGAGAAAGGTTGAAAATAACACTTTTTTGGCTTCCGTGTTCATATGTTAACATTGTAAGTACAGCTCAAGTATTTAAGTCATCTCAAACATAAGGCTTTAGGCTATATCCAGATAGCCTTTTGAATACCAGAAGGTCTTAACTGGTCCTGCAGGGCCAGTGAGATTTAAAACCTCAAATGATATATTCAGTGATTACAGCTCACTTGGCTGAATACCCTGAAATTCTACCCCTAAGTTATTCAGTTTTGTGAGCAGAGCAAGAAATAACCAAATTTGAGTACCAATTTCATTTTATCTTGACTTGCTTCAAAGCTGCCTGTGTCCAACTTCAATTTATGACCCTTAGTTATGAGAGCCTCTCCTCCCCTCCCCTCCATGTCATTAACATTTCACTGTGTAATAGCAGATGCCCAGGGACTTGCTGTAGCGATACATCTTATAAAAGTGGCAGCATTGTAACAGATACTGTTCTTAATACATGTATTATTTTATGTAAAAACTTTTTGCAAAGACATTTATTTAGGTATCCTAAGCTTTCATTGCATTAGCCAGAACTCATCAGTACTCATTCACTGAATTAAGTAAATCCAAACTATGAAAATTACCCTTATTCCAAGGTAGGCAAAAGGAGAAAATTGTAAGGATTGTCAATGCCATGGTGGGTAAAATATAGGAACAAGTCATTTATATTTTTTCCCAAGCTTCCAACGTTGGAAATGAAGGTTTCATAAATACGTAATGTTTTAGAAATAACAAATTAATCTCCCAAAAGCCAATGTGTTATGCAAATAAAAGCACTTTACAGAAAATAGAAACAACTAGCTATTTAAGAGTAAACTCTGAATATTGAGATTACACAATAGACTGCAAAATTACAATCTGATTTTATTGTGACATACAAAATTCTAGCTTCCATTTACAAACAGAAATAAAAGGCTTTATTTGATTGTTACAATATTAGAAAAATTTTCTTTGATACTTTCATCATATGGGGCCAATTTAATTGAAAAGTTGTAAGTAGTTTTATTCTTGTTTTACAGCTGGGGAGCACAAAGTTGGAGATGCACCAAAACATCCTGCAGGAGATGATCAGCCTTTGCCCCCAGGGCATGTTCAAGAACCAGCTGCTAGAACTGATCAAGTTCACCCTTAACCACTTGTGCCTCAACTTTATAGCATCTTTATTATTTTGGGGGAGGGTAAAAGGGAGGGAGGGGAAAAATAATCAGTGAAACAAACTCCGTTTTCTTCCCCAGATTATAAAGTCATTAGGAATGTTAGAGATTAAATGTCAATCAGACTTGAATCATAAATTAAACTAATTCTTTCCAATCCATCAGTGAGAAAGGCAACAATGGGATCCGTTAGAGGATACAGTGGAGGAGGTAATTAAGGAAACTATTAATTTTAAAGGTTTTTGCAGCCAAGAGAGCTGTTGCATTCTTATTTTAGAAAAAATGAGATGCCTGCCATTGTGTGTTCAGGCACAAATCAGAATCTTTTCAGAGAAGAAACAGGAACTGGCCTGAATATCAAGCTAGATCTTGTTTTATGTAGAAACTCCTTCCAGAAATGCTGAGAAGCAAAGTAGGGAGAAACAGAGACCATAGGTGAAGGTCTACCATTTCCAGTACTACCAACTACTTTCTTGAGACCAAATAAAAGTCAAACTTCTTACGCCTAACCTTTAGAAAATTTGCACTTTCTAAAATCCAACCACCACAAAAATGCATGGAATACTGAATTTTTCATGTTTACAGAAGCCTGAAAATTTCACTGTAAGCCTTCAAAAGAAATACTCAACTTTGGGTGTATTGGTCTGAACTGTCCTTGTTAAGATTAATTCTGTGTAGCAGTTGTATACTGAACTGGCTCTTGGGACAGTGCTTTTGTCCCTGTTTCTTTCATCAGGTGCCAGCTGATCTCAAACTTTTGCATGCTATTAAATAAGTTTGTTGATGGAAATATTGTGCAAAACAGAACAAGACTCACTGTCTTCTTCTGTACAGAAGATCCTACCTCCTATGATAATACCAGATTTTTTCAGAATGCACCATGTGCTTCAAAAAAGCTCTTCTCAGACATGAATTTTTGACTTAAGACTCACTATTAACGCTTATTAGTCTTTAAGCAGTTAGTTTATGAAATGTCCAGAAACAAGGGTGCTACTAGATTGTATGATTTTGGTATTGAACCAGGATAGCTCCCTCATATTGTAAGCCAGAATTTTTCAAAAAAAAGACATTACACCACTACAAAACCACTGCAAAAATTGATTTACCTGGGGGTTTTACTATAATGTTGAAAAGCTATGTGATTGTCCTTGCTTGTCATCTATTGAGACTACCCTAAGGTGTAAACTGTTTTTTTGTTTTTTTAAACATGGATTGTTTTGATTGTATAATGCTGGCTTTGAACTGATGTACACACACCTTAGCAAGCACCCTTTGAATTCCCTTCCTGTTAACAGCAAGTGTCAGTCAAAGAGATCATTTGGGTTTTGAGCAAAGAAGCAGAGGCCAAGCCTGTATTATGGAAGTTATGGAGAGATGTTCCTTTCAGAATAAGACAAACATTTTAAGCAAACTCAAAAGAGATGGGCAGCAATTACTAACATTTTTTATTGGCATTTGAGAAGTTTCTCACTAAAGAGTTGTAACTGATAGAGGCTAGTCATATTCCCTACACATTTAATACTTCCATCAGGATTGAGCACATTCTTGTTTTTCACACAATGTAATAGAACTCACTGCTGGAATAGATTAGGTTTCTTTATCTGTTTCATCTTAATTGTCATGTCACATTTCCTTTATTTATACCACTCAAGCAATTAGACTTTACCTTTTTTGCTGTTGCTCTATTTGCAAGTAGTTCACATTAATTTAGCTTAAAAAACAAACAAAACACCATCTCCACTGTTTGTTACTTCCATGTAATGTAATTCGAGCATCAGTTTAATTATGTCTTTGTCAGAAGACTGAAATACCTTTCAACAACTTTATCTGTTTGCTAAGAGGCCCAGATATAGTTACAGCTACATCCGGAGTAACAGCGCTTCTCAGTGCAGAGTCCTGGCTTTGGGGTTGTAGCCTGACAGTTAGGAGCAGAGCAAGGAAGGAAAACAAAGGGTGAGTTATTCAAACATCATGGAAAAGATGAAGGGAATTTTTTCTTCCTGTCCCACATGGAAGTTTACAAAGGAAGAATGATACAGCCACAGCTGTTTGTAGAGAATCAAGGACTAAAAACTTTGATCTGAAAACATTTCTACCATACAAGTTATTCCTTCATATTACATCTGCCTCATAAGCAAACGCATATATAATGCGGTATATCCTACCAAGCACTTGCCACAGCTCAGGCTTTGATTTCAGCATAGTATCTGTTACATTTCCATTGTAAAAACCTGAATCTCCCTGATATAGGAGAAGAGCATTATATCCCCCTTACCCTGTTTACTTTGAAACATCCAGAGAGCTTTGTCAAGAGCCATTGTAAGATGGATGCTGAACTCATCTGCTTGCTGCAGTGTTGTGAGTGTCAGTGGTGATTGAAGCAGCTGCTTAGGAGAAGCCAGAGCTTTCATTTGTCATTCCATGAGTTAGTAAGAGAGTTTCTAGTTTTACATTTCAACTAACCACAGAGGTGCATTCAGCATAAAGCAATGCGCACCTTTCCTTCAACTGCTATCTGGTACCTAAATGTTCAGAAATGTTCTTGTCAGTGTTAATTTTAGTAGTAGGCTTGCATTTTAACAATATGCTGTAGTCTTTTTGCTCATTTTTTAGAAGTAGAAGCAGTCCATTTTTTAAACTTTAGAATTGTTGATTGGATTCATCTCTAACAATAATCCAAGTTCTAGTCCAACTATTTGCCCTAAATTATGTGAAAGTCAACGCCTTAGTCCTCAATACCACTTAAGTTACTTAACTCCTAACTGAATAGACTTTAATTTTGCTGCCTAGATGTTTTTGAGATGAGAGCCCAAATTACAGCTTCGGGCTTGTTTGCTCAATTCAAAATTTTGTATGCATTGTTACCTCTTCCACAGGTCTGCATAGAGAGCGAGAACTGAGTAGACATTCTCTCATAAGATGGTCCATCAGGTCTGCTCTATCAGCAGCCAAGCTTGACCTGATACTGCCTATCTAGTCCTCCTTTGTGAAGGAAGGACATCATTCTTCAGGCCCAAGCTAAAATATGTCTCTGGTTGAGCACAATAGTCAAACTAGTTTTGTGGATTCATTCTGAAATACAGTTTAACTAAGAGTTATCTCACTGTAAGGAACATCTGCCACAGAGGTCATGCAGTGTGTTAAAGTCACACCTACACATGAAATGTTTAACTGATTTGATGCTTTTTAAATGTCTTGTTTTCAATGATGATTTCTTCTTTTAATTAGGTTCTCTCTTTCATAAAAGAGACTAAAATGTTGTATTATTCACTTAAAGCATGTTTCTGCCATGGTACTGATTTCTCAGGAGCTATTAAAAGTTAAAAATCCTTCACTTACAGCGAAGTCAGGAAATAGAAAGCTATAATCACAGAAACAAGGGACTGGAATACCTTGGGCACCAGCGCTTTGACCTGTACTCTACTTTTCATTTAGGAGGTGATTACAAGAGAATGGAATGTAACTTCGTACAGGCACCAGTTCCAAGACAAAGATGCAAAGATTTGGTTTTGTACTTGGCTGGGATTTCACTAGGAGGATGAAGGGGTAAGATTTAGTCAGTGGTGTACAAATTCATATTTTTCAGTGCAATATATGTAGAAAAAAGCCCCACTCAATACTTTGTATTGATTAGTTTTTAACTGGATTAAACTGAAACTCAGCGCAGTGACAGACGTCTAGTGTTTTATTTTAAAAGGGTGAGAAACGGGCATCTGCTGCTGGGCAGGCAGTGGCCAGGCCAGGGAGCACTCCGCTCTGCCTCCTCGTATGTGTCGGCTGTGGTAAGAGGGTCTGGGGGCCAGGGAGGGGCTGTGCCAGCCCCATGCCTGCTTGGGGGAGTCTGTCAGTGCAGGACTTGAGACAGTCACAGAGCTGTTCCCAAGGGAAAACAGGTAGTGGTTCAAGGCGCTGACATTGTGCTTGGTTTCTCTTTCCTGTTACAGGGTTTGTGTAGGGGGTGAGCATATACAGCCAGGCAGCTGTGGCTGGGCAGGCTTTGGTCTGTGGGCAATAGTAAAGTCTTTTGGTGGCTTAGATCTTGCCTGTATGATCAACTTGCCTTTCCTGCTTGTCCTGCATTTTTTCCTTTCTGGAAAGATGTAAAAAAATTTTATAAGAAGATAAGTACCTTTTGTTCTTACGGGTACCAGCTGTGTCACTGCAATGTCTATTCACTCACTGATTATGTATTTAAATGCTCAATTTTCTATATTCATAAAAATAGAAAACCAACAAATGAAACTGTATCATGAGAAACTCTAGCTATTAACACCACACACATCTCTGACTTGTTCCAGAGAAATCCTAGAGAAGTTGAAATGTTTAGGAGCAGATTTTGTTGTAGATTTTTCTCTTTGCTTTCACATTTTGCCTTCAAAGCCAGCTGTCAGCCATTTCGGGACGTCACAATGGCTGTGGCAGTGTGTATTTTGGGGAGATGCCTGGGACATGATGCTACATGCAACCATATGAAACTTACATTTTGTAAATTTATTTTGAATAATAAAAAAATGCACGGTGGCATTCTGCAAGGAAGTGAAGCTCTGAGCTAAGGTGTGTCCTTTTGTAATATATGAAAAAGTAGGTAGCAGATACCAGGAGCTGTCATTAAGGTTGGCCCTAGAGGTACATTTTTGTTTGCACCCTCAATATCTGCTACTTACTGAAATTAAGAGGTAGTTGTATCATAACAGTTAAGTTAGTCCCATCTGAAAATCGAGTAAGTAACCAAAAGAATGATGAGGGTTTTTTAAAAATGAACTTTCTCTTGGTACAAATAGGAAATGAGGAACTAGCTTGAGTTCCATAATTTACGCATCCACAGATAGCAAGTACCAAAACAATTTACAGTTACCCCCATGTTTTAAATGTCTTAAAAGGGATACCTGTCAGAATCCCTTTGTGTTTAATAGTAACTTTTTGAAATTATACTATCTGATGTTGTCTTAAACAGCCTGCATACTTGCTCGTATGGTAAAGTAAAACAATAATGAAGGAAAGTACTTTTTTTCCCTCCACAAAGATACTCAGTTTTCTAAGGCTAGTACACTTTTCAGTGACAAATACGGAGACAGAGCAGCACTACAGTGCTGACCTCTCCACTCTTTGCACCTTCTCTATCATTTCAATAGGCTGTCAGTCTGAATGCCTACACAGCGACTGCTGTTCAGCCTGTTTCAAACAGCTTCTATTCATTCAGATGTGCATTCCTTTAACATAATAGCTCACAAGAGTTATCTTCTAGGAATCTGCCTACGGAGCCATTTCTGTGTTATAGGAAGTGACAGTGTGTGTAAGATTTTCCCCTCTAATACCTTGTTTCACACCTTCCCATTAGCCTGTAACCGTTGTCAATAAAGCATTAAGAAGAGGACTTCAGTTTCTATGCTCCATACTGCCGATGACACTGGCAAAAGTAGGATGGAGATAAAGGCAACCCTCCACCCTGTGCATCATACCAGGCAACCCTGCTGCATGAATTCAGAGCCCATCTAGTAGGAGAGGATGAATTATTCAGCCATGGCATAGAAGTCTATGCAAACTTGTGTGTATGGATATTTCCACAGTCACAAAAAGACACTAGATACTTTAGTAGCAATGAGTGAAGCTCCTGAGCCTGCGTCTATATCAGAGACTGTGCAAACCTTGCCAGTGCATTTAGTACCAGGGAGAAGTGCCACAACATCTGTTACAAAGCAGAACGCTTTCTCACATGATCAGCGCTTACAGTTGCATACCATTTCTTCACTAGAGGGAGTCTAACACAAGGATTACCGAGCACTCCTAAAAACAAGTTGAAAAGCAGACTGGTGGCATAATAAAATAGGATGTTGAGAACTGAATGATCCCTCAAGAGCCAAAAAAAACCTGCTGTGTTTCTAAAGGGCTTTTTGTTTCTCCCTTTTCCAAGGATGCATTTCTTACAATATGCTATTTCCTTTATGAAGAGACCTTGAAAGCGCAAGTGAGCACTAAGATAATGATATTCTTCCTGAAAACAGACATCTCCATACTGTGCTTGATCTCCAAGTGCAGTACAGCACAGCTGGACATCAACAATATGAGAGTCACTTAGTATTTTAGACACCCCAAGACAGCAGCCAGGAAAAGATACTGTTTACATTTACAGCTGAAAACCAGAGTCCTTCCAGAGTAGGAGCCTACATATCAAACAGTGCAATAAAAACAAAAACACTCAATGCTGCACTATTTCTGCCAAAAATACAGCTGGAGTAAACAGATTCCAAGTCATTGTCACTCCTGATGCTGCTTAAGGAACAGCTTCTTTGGAAGTAGTTGGTAAGTTCTTGCTTTGTTTTCTTTTTTTTTTTTTTTCATATTGGCTTCTGTTTTTCCCTTCAGGAACTCTGAGCTTAATAATTGTATATATCAGAGCCAGCTTAGGGAAGCTAGTTCATTCAGGCTCTGAAGCTCCCATGGAAGAACAGTTACTAATGGACAGCAAAGCAAACCAGTAAAATCATGATGATAAATATAAGAACTGGGATAAAAGAGTAGGCTGTTGTGATCAAAACCTACCTTATGTTTATGATCAGTTTTTCTGTTTCTCTAGTTTAATTGTCTGTCGTTAGTGTTGTGCTACTTAGTACAACTAAGACTACAGCTCATTTTCAACTACAATAGTTTTACATTTATTTAAGTGCACGCCATGCATTTTTTTTTAGCAAGGAAGAAGGAAAATCTGCTGTAAATGTTCACTTATTCATATTGACTGAGCATTACAAAATTATCAAGAACTTAATTGCATATGCTATTTACAGTCTTAATATGTGTTTTTGCTATGTTCTCACATATAAGAAAATGTTAAATGTAAAAACTCCAATGTCATCATTGCATGGATCCAAGATTCAGCTAGCATATGCATACATGTACAGACCACTAATGCAAAAAAAAAAACAACTGCCCGTGAAGAGGAACAGGCTCACTGACTCTTATTTCCATGCAACTCGGCCGTAACAAGGAAGTCACAATAGAGAGCAGCAAGGTGACCTTGACATGCAAAGTCAGAAAATACTAACCACATTCACCTGACTTCAGGTGGATTAAGGTTTCCAGGTTTCCAAGGACAATCAGGTTACTATTGTGACAGGAGAAAATATCTCCCAAGAGGCCTTTCAACAAGTTAAGGGTTCAGCTGTCTTTGTAAAACAACAGCAGTGTTTATTAGATGTGGTGTGATCACTGACCGATAGCACACTGCTGGGTGCTGCTTTGACAGTCACGGGTATTCCCACTCTCCAGTGCTGCTCCCCACATCTTATGCTCATTCACGTACGCTCAACTCAGCTGTTAGGAAGCTGAACCATTTAAGTGCATGTATGTTGGCCTGGATGTCCTTCCCCAAACAGCTGATGTTCCAGACAAGCTGGAGAGCAGGTGCCACAGCAGTACTTGTGGGGGGCACCGCTTAATGGCAAACATACTGCCAGAACATACTTCCTTTCTTCTGCCCACAGCTAAAGAAATTGTAGAAAGCAAGGGCTGACATGCAGCCATCTGTTTCTTAAGGAATATAGCACTTTTTTTAAAAAAAAAAAAAAGATAGTTGAAGTGAGAAAAATTTTGCTGAGCAAGTAGAGAACTTTTAGGAAGATTTTGTCTTGACTTGTAACACCTTCATTTCCTCACTGATAAGCCATGTTGTCTTCACAACATTTGTGGACACTTAAGATTTCTGTTGATTTAGACCTCTCTTCAGTAAAAGGCCTTTTTTTTTTTTTTAAACCCCAGTTTTCAATCCTAAATTTGCTGCAAATTTATAAGAAGAACTCAGTGTCCTTTACTTGCATGCTTTTGCTCCCCTTTGCTTACAAGTTGTGGTTTTGTGTGGTACTTCGGTGGCTGCAGTGTGGTTATGTGACACTGCACACCCATGTTGGCTGTTCTCAGGCTGGATCCCACAGCTGTCTGACACTGCCCACACAGCACCTGCCTCCCTGAGACCCAGGGATCACCCATTGGTATCATATCCCTTTGGTCTCAGCTGCCTCGTACATGCCTCGACGTAGCTCATCTTTCAGTCTAGCTCTGTCCTAAATGTTTCAGATGTCTCTTTTGTCCTTTTGATTTTTGCACTGATTATGTACTGAACATTTTAAACAAAAAACCGCAACATGTCAGTTATGAAATAGGAGAAGAACGGTGCTAGGATCAGATGCACTGCGTTCAGGTACTGCCACAGAAGGACTAGCTGGTAGGATGCAGCTTTACCCAAAGTGGCTCAAACACATTATCCTATGCACACCTGATAGGCTCATGTCACCAGCAGAACTTCAAAACAGTAACTCCTAGCTGCTTGGTATGATCTCTTCTTTGGTAACAAAGAAACACTGACATGGCATCTAAGTCACCCTTTCACAAGTAAATTAATGCAGAAGAAACTTCAAAGTTTCCAAGCCCCTCCCAGCAGCATGCATACTGCAGGGTGCAGGTAGCTCCTGTGGAGAGGGACAACAATGAGCCTTCATTTCTTTTTGCTATTCATTGTAATTTAATGTGCGTCTAGAAACGCGCGTTTTTTTTTTCCCTCCTCAATCCCTTTACGGTTACTCCAAAAACAGTAGCATTCAAAGGAAGTGTAGAAATGAAGCATTTGGAAGAAGCTGTTTTGAATTACCAGATTTTGGGCTTTCATCCTAAACAAGTAACAGTCATTTTATGAAAAGTTATCCCCAAGAGAGAAAGGCGCAAATTTTCTTTTCAAGTAACATACAATGTAATGCTGAAAGAAGCAGCAGCAGTTCTGCTAAAAGATCAGAAGGATACACGGGTGCTTCAGTTTCAGGTACACGTGGAAGAGGAGAACAGCGCTTTCATGGTTCCACACACTGTTCATGTTTCTCCAGAAATATGTGAGCTCAACAGGGCAGAGCTTTCCACCGAAGTCATTCACGACACTCTTCAGTCACATCTTGAGCCAGCAATGCCACTGACTGCCATAGGTAAACAAACTGCTTTGCCATGCAGTGAGGGGATGGTTTAATTTCTGGAAGACAGTAGCTGTCTGGATTTACAAATTGGTGGGACTACAGCTCGTGTTAAAACAAGAATTTTTTTCCCCTCCCCCGAAGTCCACTTTAGGACTCCCAAATTTTTATCTTGCTGTGACAAGGGTGGGTGTTTCCTCATCCCGGAGTTGTGACAATCCTTTCTTCTACCTCAGACACCCTCACATGAATACACAACTATACTTGTGTGGTCACACAGGATAGCTCTTTGTAACACTATGTATTTTTCTACATAATCATCATAGCACCCACACTCAGTTCTCTAACAGCTGGTCATTTTCCTCAGAGGCCCTCAGAAACTAAGAGGATGAAAAACATTTTGGTAGATGCTACTTACAACATCTGGAAACCACTTCCCCAGAGAGGGCACGTTCTCTTTGCAGAAGGTGGCTATGTCCTGGCCATCCAGCTTTACATCCCTAGAAGTGCAGAGAGTTTTAAGATGGCTGATGCTAAGGAAGAGCAAAAGTGCTGCTCCTGGTGAAACTTCACAGGCCTTGTCACAAGCTATCTTAATTAAGCTTTAAAAAAATAAATCATCCCACCCAGGTCTGATTCACATTTTCTCCCAATTTGAAACACCTACACAGCTCTGCACTTGCAAGCCAATGCATGCAAAGGTAAGTAAATAAATAAAATCCAGATGCATATTTAAATCTAGCTGGAGGTCCAGATTGAGTTGGTGAACTAGAGCTAGCTTGGTAATTTCAAGTGTCTGCAGTATTTCCCCTTGAAATCAGGGAGACAGATCCCATCAGCAGACTTGAGAGGTTTTAAGAGTTTAAGAAACTCTTACAAAATACGGAAGAGGCATAGTTATTGGAGTTTATGAAGTATTTTCTTGAGGAGATATTTTGAATAGTATGACACTGATGCTTTACCAGAAAGTAGATTGTTTGCAGGGAAAGTGCTTATACTCCATAATTCACCACCTTTTAAGTTGTGCTGGTGTAGCTGTTTGGGGGACTGTGAGAAGGACTAGCAAACAAACTTCATAAATCAGATTAATTTCCAAGGAAAATATAACATGTAATTACATATTTTGTTACAGAAGCCCTATAGCTGTTTAGTTACTAAATTACATGTACATTTTCTTATACAGAGGACTGGAAATTAGCATTTAAGCTGTCTACAGAACATCACGTCTCATGCTTATTGTATTCCTCAGTGAGACTGCAAGGTGCTTCCTCTATAAATACTCCAATATGTAAACACCAAGGCTGTGAAGAGCTTGATAAATGAGTTTGACCTCCTTTTCACATTCTTATCTGCTTATCTAGCATTAGCAAACACTATATCTTGTTCTTTTGATTATGTAGGTTTCCTAAAAGCCACAGATACTGTTCTTAGTCTGAGTGAGCCAGAGTACGAAAAACACCTGTCTTTGTGAAGTGATTCAAACCCAGCGGTTACTGGAAGAGGATATAATCAAGGATGATGTCAGCCAGGAGCTACTGGGCAACTCAGATGACTGTTTCCACTTTAAATCTGTGCTTCAGATAACTCCTACAGCTTTTAGGTTTGGCAAAAACATTTGCTTTCAAAGTCATGTATAAGTAACGTATAAAACCCTGGAAAAACCATCACAAAAAAAGAGATATTGCTAAGACTTCCAGGTATGTATAATACATCTTTAGGTCCTTTCCCTGTAAAGGAATTATATTTGATTTAACTTGAAAGGAAGTAATTCTGGTTCAGGTGTAAAGAATCATTTGGGACAGGAGAGTATAACTAATGAGTCACAGCACAAGCATGATTCAAGACCTCAGCTGTAGCTATTGAAGTAGTCCATACAGAGCTCAAGCAGATATATTCTCTTGGTGTGTTATTTTGCCACTGAGACTTCATAGAAGTTCCAATGAACAGCTATAAACAATGGTTGAATTTAAGCTTGGATTTTTTATTTCCGTGAATTGTTTTATTTCAAAGTGGTTTATCTCCCACTATTAAATTTGGGTAAAGTGGCTGGTTAAAAAGCAAACAAACAAAAACACATAAAAGAGCTAAAAATTGATGTTCTGTTATCTTTAACTCAGCTATTCCACCACCAGTTAGCTTTCTGTGAGATACCTCATCTCATAGAAACAATTTCAGTTTCCCCTCTCAAGTCCAAGATCTAATTTCACATTTACCCTGCTCTAATATTCTAGTATTGAGAAAATAATATTGATTTTAGATTTATACTTGAGAAGCATTAGCATCATACCCTTGTCTTGGGGTTACTTCTCAACTAGTTTGAAACCAAACTATAGAGCTCTCTCTACTCTGACTTTATAGCAAGGTAAGTAACAGAATATTTTAGTTGGTGGAGGTGATGGTGAACGGGCTGGAAACAGCCTGCCTGAGACAAGTGCTTATGTTGATAGAGGATTCATACCTTTGGTCTTACTCCTGCTGCTGAGGTGGTGGAGTGACACACCCACCCACCAACCCACCCCTTAACAGAGAGCAAGATTTCTCAGTTTTAGTATGTGCGGTATCTTAATGAGGTATTGAGGACTCGAAGAGCAGCAGGCAAATACTTTTTCTTTTGCAATTCTTTCTTTTGTAAAGAACCACTCTTGGTTTAGTGTTCCAGGAATATTCTATTCCAGCAGCTTTCTAAAAGAAACCTCTCTCACTTTAGCAGTCTCCTGTCGTCTCAGAGATGAGAAAAAAAATCTGATACAAAGCACAGTTAATAAGACTGTCTTGAAGTTTCCATATCAAATTTTGTACCCAACAATATTGGAGTTGTATGATATCAAGACTGGACAGAGCTACCCGAAGCCAACCAAGTCAAAAAATTACACCAGAGAAAGTGGATTGTATTTTTTAACATGAGTAAACTACAACTCCCTCCAAAGGCATACAGCTGTTATATTAGGATGAGAGGTTATTCATCCAACATAATACTATAAAGAAAGCTCAAGTTTGCAGGTAAACAGTTTTATTATTTGCTATCTTTCAAAGGTTAGTTTAAATCTAGATTCTAGTTTGCAAATACCTAAACTTCTTTTAAAGCACTTGGATAAGGGGATGAGACACTCCCTGGAGTTATTAAAGGTATTGGAGTCTTACTTAAAAGAGATTACATTTTAAAAGTATTTCTATAATATCATAATAATGTGGAAATCATAGAACTTTCCATCTCACAGTTATGTACTGAATGATCTAGAGCCACTCCTTAAACTTTAAGGAACAAACTGACAGCTTTTCCCTTATAACTCATGAAGGATCAAATCAAACCTCTCAATTAATGCCTATCAGTATTGGTTTTACTTAAGCCCTTTCAGAAAAGGAAAGGATTGCAAGTGCCAGCACATCGTTTTAATCAGACATTCTCTGAACTGCATCCAGATTTTTAAAGTCAGTAAAAAGACATATGTTGAATTTAACATACTTTAGTGTAGTTTCTCTGTGAGTCTATGTGAAAATCAGCAATCACTAAAAACTGGGGAATGAGAACATACTATTCAATATTTTGTGGACTGGTGGTAATTTGGCACTACTTTTTAAAGCACGATTGGGGATTTTTCTATGAATACATTAACTCCCTTTATGATAGGTCAGTAAAAGACTATTGCTACTGTAAATCATTACAATTCTTCCTGCTTTGTAGGAGCACTTAAAAGTTTATTAGTAGCTTGTTAAGAACCTATCTCTGACTGCGAGTCAGGGCCACACTGAACACATAAAGAACAAGTATTAGCTTTAAAATGGAACAAAGTTTAAAAAGGCCATTTCAATAACATCAATCCAGAGCATGATTTTCTTCTCACAAGGCAAACATTACCAGAGATATAAGAGACAAGATAACATATTCCTTTTTTCTTGATTGCCTTTTTTTTCCCCCCCCCTCAAGTTCTCTTATTCCCCTCCTTCCGCCCTTTCTTAAAGAAAAAAAATATTAAAAAAATCA
The DNA here is from genome assembly GCF_009769625.2 of Cygnus olor. NCBI lineage: Eukaryota > Metazoa > Chordata > Aves > Anseriformes > Anatidae > Cygnus > Cygnus olor. Next base: position 61,244,629 of record NC_049173.1, on the reverse strand, counting down.
TGAATTCTGGTCCTTCTAGCCAAGAAGCATCTACCACTTCAAAGATACCATATGTCATTACATATCCAAAGGCTGGTGAGTATATTACACTGCAGTGCTGTGTATCTGGCAGGAACAGAAACAGCATTGGTTTTGTTAGCTGGTTTAAAGGGCCATTCCCAATTCAGAAAGAAGTAACAAATAAGGACTATGAGGACAGATCTAGTTTCATCTCCTGTGCAATTTTCACAGCAAAAAAGCAGAGCAAGAGATATAGTCTCAAATATGATGTTTCTACTGATGATCAAGCTTTTGATGAAACCTGTATATAAACTTGATTATCTCCACTTAACATAGGAAGCAGACTCCCTCCAGCAAAGACAGACCTGCACATAACAGTAGGAAGACCTGTGATACCACAGAAATATCTTGAATGGTAGTATTGTCCAAGTTCTGACTGCAGGTCACAGGCCTACGGCACGCCGTGAAACTTGTTCCCCCCCCCCCCCCAAGCTATTCAAGAACACAGCAGAAGTGACATACTTTGCAGGTCCATATAGTAACAAACAAAATAAGTAGAAAAATCAAACAGAGGAATAAGAATTTATCAGGAATATTAAGAAAAAAAAAAACACCACACAACAAGAACACACCTTACAAGCTGCATGATCGTGTTCACACAGATTTGTACATATATATAAATTCATATTGAATACATCAATTAAAGGATGCATTGCAGGTAAATTTTGAATGTAAAGATTTCAGCTATGGATGTCTAGACAACACTTGATAGAAAAGAATCAGAAGAAAATAATGGCTACTTCCTACAGAGGCATTTATGAAGACAGAAATTGCCTTTAGAAAAACATCTGTTTACTGCCTGGAATTCTAGGTAAATGCTCAGCAAACACGAGCTATCCCCATGCTTGGTGAAGCCAACCATCAGTTCTTTCAAGTCAAGCCACCCTTGTGTGTTCAGCAAGTAGTATGCCTGCAGAGTATTTGCTATTCTACGAACTAGTTACAGAGGGCAATTTCTTTACTTCCTTAGGGTCCAAGTTTATCAGGATTTTATGTAAAGGAAGCTCTTCTTAGAGCGCACTGCTCTAACAAAACCCACACCTTTCACACACCAGCCTTCCTACTTGTCTCACAGGTCTTCTTTTCCACCCATCACAGAATCATCTAGGTTGGAACAGACCTCCAAGATCATCAAGTCCAACCTCTAACCTAACACTAACAAGTCCTCCACTAAACCATATCACTAAGCTCTAAATCAAGAAGCATTAACTTATCAGCACTGTCTCCCCTCAAGTTTTAAAGCTAAAATAGAGCTACCAACAGTTGAAAAGAACATCAGGGGAAAAAGCAAGATGTTGAAAAAAACGTTTCCATTATCCACCCTCCCTGGGAGACAGCAGGAGCTCAACAAACAGATCTCAGACCAAGTCATAAGCATTTAAGTACCTCAACAAATAGACTTATACAAGCTGCATAACATCCATATTTGCTCACACTAGAAAAGAGGAAATAAAACAAGACTTTTTTTTACTTACAAGACACAGCAAGAAGTTCTCAGGAACTGCTGGCTGAGAAGAAGACTTTTAACGCAAAACCTGTGGAACAGCACAGCTGTTGCAGTAAAAACACCATCAAGGCCTGTTTGGGTCAGCTGCATAATCCCACCAATTTAATAGTGCTCAACACCAAGAAGGAAATCCTGGTGCTAATGAACTCCCTGACAAACTCTTTTGGATTTAAAGGCTCAGGATGTAACAGGGGAGTCTGATTTGAGACTTCCTCAAGTCAAGGACTTCTGCTGCCATCCAGGGGTAGTCAGTGGCACTCTCTATGCCTCAGCTCTGCTCGGCAATAACTGATTACTATAACAACAACAACATTTATACGCTGTGCCAAACCTCTCTTTGACAGAGTAAACAACTACAAAACAATAAGCAGGTGTTTGCCACTTAAAATGGCAAATGCACGAGGGATGGCCAAGGAAAGCAATAGGGAGGAAAAGGGTGACCTACACCCCACGCCATCGCATGACATCAGGAGCAGTGGGACAGGATGGGATGCTTGATGCCTCCTGCCAGGGCTGGCCCCAGCCCTGAGGGGAGGAAAGTGGAGATCTCCTGCTGTAGGGCCACCATTTTGAGGCCTCTGGCTTCACTCCAGTTCATATGGGGTGCATATGGGGTTGCTGGCTTAAGGCTGCTACAGTAGAGGAGCTGATTAGAAAACCTCTCATGGAGTTGCAATCTGCATTTAAACTCAGTAAGTCAGGGACATAAAGCTGAAGGGGGAAGTGGCAAAGAGGGGCTGCAGGGGTTTCAGTATTTTGAAGAAAACTTTTAAATTGAGTCATTCCCCTGTGCTGATTGTTTAAAGTTACATTATGTATCAAAATAGCATAAGTCAGAAAAACATGCAGCGTACTGTCCCCCATATGCATCCAGCAGGGCTGTGAGCAGGATGGAGGCAGCGGTATCTTCAGCCTCTCAAGAACGTCTTCTGCTCTTTTAATAGTTCTTCTTGGGGGGGGGGGGGGGGGGGGGGGTGGAGGTTTGTATCATGTATCTTTCTCCTGTTGCTGAATCAAAAATAGTACACTGAGTCATTTGTTACAGGCAGCTAGAAAGTCACCAGCCACGCCGAGCACACGTCCCACCAACTGCTCCGGTCCAGCTTACCCAAGGCCTCCTTACACAAAGGTCTTCTCACCTCTACAGCAGCTTTGGTTGAGTGAGGTCTGCAGTACTGACTAAATCCATTTTGCTGCTGCGGCACGTGCTTTTAGCAGGTCAGCAGATTACATCCTTCGATTCAAAAATCCATTGAAATAGGTGGGAGTTTTTCTATTGCCTTACAGGAGCTTTGGGTCAGAGCTATTGAGTTTGAGATACCAGCTTGGAATGTGGCAGCTGGCCCTGGATGAATGCAGGGCAACACAGAAACATGAACTACAAAGAGCATCGATCCTTCCCTTTTTAGTGGCAACACCAGTATGACTCTGAGTGCAGGAAGAGGGAAAGGTGTGTGCCAATAGTAACCAGGAAGCCTAAAATGCAGCATTTCTGAATCCTCTTCTCCCTCAACCCAAACCTGAAGGGCTAAACCACTTTCCCTTCCACAGGGACCTGCAAAATGAACAGTAAATAATCTACGGTAGTTAATTAATATCCAGTTCCTAGGAATAGGTATTTCCGTGCTTTGTACCAGAAATTGCTATGAAAGTTGCAGGCTTGTCAATTTCACAGACTTTGTGTGTGTGTGTGTTTCTAATATCTTTTTTTTTTTTTTTCTCTAAGCACTGTTGTGCTTTATCCCACATCAAAAACAATCAGTGCCAGCTGGCCTGCAGGAATTATCAAGTAGGGGTGACTGACAAAGAGTGGAAGAGAAAGGAAAACATGAGGAAACAAATTGAACTGTCAGATGACTATTAATTATTCATTAGTTCGATATTATTAATAAGTAACTAACCACAAGAATCAGTCACCAGAAAGCCCTCCTGACACCGCTTCCAGAAGGGCTCTGGTGTGGCTGGTACCTTGCCCGACACACAGCAATATTTACCCACCAGCTTGAGCAATGCTGATCATTCCCGGCCTGCACTCTTGCCTTACAGGGCAGCCTGAATTTTGACATTGGCCCTGTTGCCAATCTATCCTGGTATGGAAGCCCTGGTCTTGTTAAATACTTTTATGTGAGTCTCCCACATCTACTTTTTAGGTCTCTGCTGTCTCATCTCAGCGTCTTCACACCTTTGCTGGTATGAAGGACTTAAATGAAAACAGTTTATTACTTCTTGACATTGTCTTCCCACCATGTCACTGGTGGATTTCAAATGCATTTACTTCGTGTCCCTGACCCTCCTTTGCCTCAATATGCAGCCTGTTGAGTTTGCTTCTGGTTTTTATCTGTTTTACAGCGAGGCTTTCCTGCTGAAATACACTGCCGTAATACTATATTTATCATATGCCTTGGGGGATAAAGAGACCAAATCAGCCCTTGTTATCCTCTAATTTCCTACACGTATGTCGCTTGATTTCATTAGGAAATGCAACATGAAACTGATAAGCTCAGTGGCTATGTTCTCACCAGAAGTCACTACAAGTATTTTAAAACTATGGCAAATAACATAAGTGCTCTTCAGCCTCTATTTCTCATTAATAAGCTCTGTGATCCTTTTGTCCATCCAAACAACCTCCAATCTGAATGCACCAAACAGTGTGAACTGTGAGTATAAACTGTTAATGGTCTCCAGACTGCAGAGCACATGAAAAGCAATTTCTATGGATACAGTTGGCTTCACCAAACCCTAAATAAGGGACCAGCGGGTCACTACAAAACTTACAGCTTCCCAGTTCCTCTTTCCATGTCCTCTCCCGGTCAGTGCAAGCCCCAAGCATGTAATTTGCAGGCTCCCTCACACTGGTTGCTGTGCAGAATAAATGTGGGCAGGGAGCAGCGGCGGGAATTGCAGCATGCTTTCCCGAGCTGCTCAGCAGGACCCCAGGATGCCACCCATCAAAAAAAAGCTGGAGTCTGGGAGAGCAAGTTCAAAAGCACTCACTTTGAACTTCACCTACAGAAAATGAAGCATTCACTCATGGCTAAGAATGAGGATTTTTCTACATCAAAAGATAGCACGTTCTTCAGAACACTTCCTACAGAGCATGTGGGTAGTCAGCATAAATATAACTTTAAGAAAATTTTCAGATATTTATATTCCCAAATACTTTGTAAATGGCAAAACGAAAGGGTACAAATAAGTACCATTCCCTTTTCTTCTTTGTTCTGCCCCTGAAATACTTTTGAATATTGAAATGATGAAGGAACAGAAGAATTTAAAATGACAAGAATCCTGAGATTCAAAGTCACCAACAAACTGACTGAAATAATTAGGTACAGTGATTTTAACAGAACAAATCCTGCCTTCCTCATAATATTGTGGTGCCTTTTTATTGCAAGACTTCAGAAAATTAGGCAGATTCTTGTAAAAGAAGTGACTTAAAAGGTAGTCCTGAAACCAGCCCAACGAATACAGGCTGTTTCCTTCCACCTTTCCCCTTTCCATCTCACAGTGAACAAAAACTGTCTACCTCTCTGTAGCACAGATCTCCCTCAGGGAAAAGGAGGCTTGCATCAGTTCCTGAAAATAGTCGCATGGTAGTGCTGCTGAAATTGCTTCACATTTAGGTCAAATCTTGGAAAGAGCTTTAAAACACTATCAGATCTGAAGAGTTTTTAGGTGACAACATTGAATGTATCTTACACACTGATAGAAGGCACTAATGAGATTAAGGAGAAGCCAATGATTTTAAGTCTGTGGAAAGCTAACTCTAAAATTTTATCTATGGTTATTGTAAGAATAGAACAGTAGTATTGTGACAGCTGATAAAGAACAATGAACTTTCAAACGAACAAGGGTGTCTAGGAGAAGCAATTAGCTCTACTTTAAGTGCTTCTTGGGTGGGTGATGGAGCAGAGGCAGAAGAAGGGAAAGCTGGAAAATAATGTGTCAATTGAACTCAGAGAAGAAATTTAATAATCAAAGGCATTGCATAATTCCTTATTTTTTTTTAAAAATGATTTTTTACTATTACAAATGTAAAATATTCCTTTCCCCATTTTCCCTGCTAACTTCTTGCTAATGCTAGTTTCAGTGTCCTTTTGCTGTGAAACACAAAGCACATTTTAAGAGCTCTACATAGAATAGTACGTTGGAAACCAAATAGACATTTCTTCACTTAACTGGCAGCCCGATAATGCTGACGCAGGCCTTCATAAAACTGAAACAGATAAATATTGACAATATAACTACTATTTTATCATTTTAAAACAATCTGTGATTTTACCCCAATATTCATTTTATTATAGATGCCTGTAAATATTCTATAGTTAGAAAGGATTTTTGTGACTTTTTTGAATGTTTGTCATATTTTTACACTGATGAGGCATTAAAAAAGTGTCCATATCATTGCTCCTACAAACCAGGAGTGTGTTGTGAACTGCATAACACACAAGAATTTGATACTAGGAACTACTTAAATATATGCAGTTCAGTGGTGATTTGGTGACCATCTCTCTGCACAACTTGTGTAACCAGGTGTTAGATCAGTTCTGTAAAGCTTATTTAGGTTTTATTTGGACATTATCTTTTTTTTTACCTGAGTGGCAGCTTGCCCTGTTAATAGCATACTGTAGTTAAGGCTGCTGCTGTCCCCTAATAACACAGAAATAAAATTGCTGCTGTTACGAACATCCCCAGCTAGAGGATTTCACATAATCACAGAATCATCTAGGTTGGAAGAGACCTCCAAGATCACCTAGTCCAACCCCTGACCTTACACTACCAAGTCCTCCACTAAACCACTAAACCGTATCACCAAGCTCTAAATCTAAAAATGTCTTTTAAAGACCTCCAAGGATGGTGACTCAACCACTTCCCTGGGCAGCCCATTCCAATGCCTAACAACCCTTTCAGTAAAGAAGTTCTTCCTAGTACCCAACCTAAATTTTTTGCTGGAGTCTGTTAAGGGCAATCGCTCCTATTGCCCTAGTGGAACTGACACGGTGAACATGGCTCCTTTACCTTTGCCAGTGATCACCTGCTCTTGAATTCAACTAAAAACCATGGCAGGCACCTGCTGTGTAGAGAGGTCGGGATGTTAAATGAGGAAACCATTTCCTCAGCAGTAGTTTTTCGTGACACAGCATCCCTGAAGTGACCACGTTTTCTTGCACATCCCTCCTGTCCCTAAGCAGAAAACCTCTGCTTCTTTCACAAAAGGGAAAGGACTAAGCAGTTTTGCCTACTGAATGCAGATATATTCCAGCATACAGCACTGCCCTTTCAGCTAAAATATCTAATTCTATTTATATTCCCTGATTATCTAACAATTCACTCTGACCTAAAGCAGAGATTAATTTTTTTACTGGGTATCCTATTGCTGTGTGGCTCAGTGTGTGGAAGGAGGGGACATTCCTCCTCTCCCTTTAGACAATTAGAATACAGATTTTTTTCCTATTTATAATTAATCTCAGTTCTGCTGCTCTTTTTAAAGGCAACTCATTGCTTACTATCAGAAATATACAGTCCAAAAAGGTATTCTTGAATGTTTTATTTGGGAAGTGTAAAGGGTTTTAAAATAAACAAAATTAAATATTCAAATACATTTCATATTGCATGTAGTAGGAGTGGCTTCATACTATACAATATGGATGAAGCAAATCCACTAGTTAATTTCTTTAAGACATAGAGTGTAATAGCATAAACAGTCCTAGATCTGGTCTTATGTCATACATAGCACTGCCTGACCTTTTTGTTATCATTTAAATTCAGCTGACTTTATTAATTATTTTATTTTGCTATATTGATTGTTCAAGTTAGAAAAATACAGTTAAAATCTACCGACTTTAGGACATACACTGCAAGACCCTAAGTACTGCAATCTCTGAGAATAAATATACATTTATTTTTTGAGAAAAATATGTAATTACCTGCAGATTAATCAATACAAAATGATCGTGCAACTAAATACGACAGTCTGAACTGAAATTTAAAGCTGCAGATCATGATTTTCCTACTCATACAGTGCTGCTTGAAATCTCTTGCACCTTTAAAAAAATATAATTAGCTTTAAATTTATCCCACAATAAATAACACCAGAACATACCTTGTTCTACCAACCTGAATTTTAAAAAAAGCAACAGATGCCACCTCAGTGTTTTGAGTTTATGAGATCTTTCAGACACAAAGCCCTAACAGAGTTTCCCCGTCAAAAGGCATCAGGAAGGCTCATCGGTTATGGTGAACTTGGGCTTTAGCTTGACAGACCTCTTCCTTATGGTGCCTTTCGGGGATAATGGCATGGTGTCCATGATGCTCCTGTCCTCCTCCAGCTGCCTGGCAGTGCATGAAGGGGTGGGCACTTTCACTGTGTTGCCAAATTTAGAATAGTCCACAGAGTATCGCCCATCTTCCTCTGCCACTATGGGCACGAATCTTTGGCCCCAGAGGATTTCATCTGCCAGGTAGGAGGTTCTGGCTTGAGTGGTGATGCCGGTGGTCTCCACCACCCCTTCCAAGATGACGATGATCTCCAGATCCTCATGGTGGTGCAGGTTCACAGGGGAGATGTCGTAGAGGGGGCTGTTCTTGTCTATCACGTGGTAGATGATGAGTGGGGAGACGAGGAAGATGCTGTTGCCCCCCACGGGGTTCTCCATCTGGATGTCGATCTGGTTGAGGGGCACCACCTCCCCCTCCAGGCTGGCCGTCTTCTTCACCACCTGCATGCGGATGGTGGCGCTGATGATCATGCTCTTCCGGAGGTCGCCCACCCTCAGCATGAAGCAGAGCTTGCCCTCCCGCAGGGCGATGACCGCGTGCTTGCTGAAGATGAGAGTCTCGGCACGGCGGTGGGCCTGCGAGGTCTTCATGAAAATGCAGCCCAGCATAATGGCGTTGATCACCAGCCCCACGATGTTCTGCACAATCAGCACCAGGATGGCGGCCGGGCACTCCTCCGTCACCATGCGTCCTCCAAAGCCGATGGTCACCTGCACCTCGATGGAGAAGAGGAAGGCGGAGGTGAAGGAGTGGATGCTGGTCACGCAGGGCACAAAGCCGTCTGGGGTCCCCTCTGCCCCCCTGGCCGGGTCCCGCTGCAGCCGAGTGCTGTGGTCCAGGTCTCCATGGGCGAAGGCGATGAGCCACCAGACCATGCCAAAGAGCAGCCAGCTGCAGAGGAAGGACATGGTGAAGATGAGCAGCGTGTGGGGCCACTTGAGGTCCACCAGCGTGGTGAAGACGTCCTGGAGGAACCTGCCCTGCTCGCGGATGTTCTTGTGGGCCACGTTGCAGGCGCCGTTCTTGCCCACGAAGCGCGCCCGCCGCTCCCGGGCTCGGTACCGGGCGTGCTCCGGCACATCCTCCGCCAGCCGGGTAAGCACGTACTCCTCGGGGATGATCCCCTTCCTCGACAGCATGGCTCCCCGCCGCCGCTCCGCCGCTCAGCGCCGCCCCATGCCCGCTCCCGCTGCCGCCGGGGGCGGGGGCCGAACGGGCTCACGGCGCCGCCGCAGCGGGGAGGGGACGGGGCCGCCAGGGGGCGCCCCGGAGGCCGCGACCGGCCGAGCCCGGCCCCACACGCCGAGATTCTCGGCGTGTGGGGCCGGGCTCGGCCGGTCGCGGCGGCGGGGCGGTCGGCGAGCCGGGAACGGCCCCGGGGCGGTGAGGGACGAGGCGCTGAGGGACGAAGCGCTGAGGGGGCGCCCCCTGCGCGCGCGCGGAGCTCCGCGTAACGGTCCGCGGGTAACGGGCGCCGCTCCCGATCGTCGTCCCGGGGGGAAACGGCTCCCCGGTGAGCGCCGGGGGCGTTTCTCGTTACGTTTTTACCCCGGGTTTACCTCAGGAAAGGGGAGCGCGGGCGGTGCGAGCGTCCCCCCCGGCCTCTGGAAGCCGTTTCTGTCAATATTTGCTCGAGGTCGGACTCGCCGCCAGTTGCTGGCTTCCATTAGCGCCGGCTACCCGGTGTGATTGCAGGTCGGGTGATAATTGGGTGAAACTGAGGGGAAAATGATTTGGGGGATTCTCTGTAAAATGAAGTCTTCAACAGAAGGAAAAAAAAAAAAGTCTCGAATTCCTGCAATTTGCCTATGCATTTTGGTGTAAGCTTTTAGCTAATGAGAAATTCGGGCAGGGAGTGGGAAGAAACTTGCTTGAAGAGGCCAAGGCCAAGGGTGTAACGGTTAAAAAGAGATCTGGAATTAAAGGGCTCATTCCCACTCACTCTCATGAAATTTGCTAGCGTTATTCAGCCTTACTAAGGAAGGATTTTTCTGAACCAAGGATCTGGTGAAATGACTTGAGCTGTAATGGCAGCTGACAGCTCAGGAAAATGTCTACTGCCTAAATAGTGGTAAAAGTTGCAAAGGAGTGAGCTGGCTGCAAATCGGTAACCCATGGTGACAAAGACACCAAAATTGCCAGAAGGCAAAACAAAAAGAGGCAGGACACTAGAACTTGTGTGTAATGGTATGGTGCTGGTGTGCGTATAAATACACGTATATACGTACAGATAAGGACATGTCTTTGGGACAAGATGGGTTATTTAAAAACACTCCGACATTTTTGTCGTGCTGATTAAATAGCAGTATTCTCCATCACGTTTACTTACTCTGATTAAGTATTTTCTTTCTCTTTCAGTCTAGACACCAAAGTTGTAGGTTTGCTAAAGCATTCTAGCATATTCTGGATAAGGGTTTTTTTTCTTAAGTGCTAGTGGATTTAATACTGTGTTTTTCTAATTGCGTGTGTTGGTGGACTTTCCCTTCAGTTTTGGCTCTTAAGTGCTCTGGTGTACACCGTAAGCAGTTATTGATTGTGGGGGCAATGCAATCGCCCAGCTGGTGGCTGGGAGCCAGCCAGGTGAGGAGGCTGGAATTAACTTTCACCACCAACAGCTGCTAACTGTAGCCTACTAAGGGATATCAGAATTAGTATTTTCTAAATAATCGTTTTGAGGTCTCTAAGCAAGCGTTATAGGACTTGTAATTAATTGCTTACTGTTATCTGAGGCTATTTCTACTACTACTATTCTACTATGACTAGTTGCATGTCCTTGGACACTAATTCTCTTTCTGACAGGATTGATTTCCCAATACCCCACTTTTTCTCTTGTTCTGGGTCATCTTTCTAGCTGCTTTGATAAATAATACTGAAATGACAACAAGGTGTTCTGGAACCTGGCTGCCAGGCTGCTGAACTTGGCCAAAGATACTTCTTCTCTGTATTGTTTTCTCTGCTAGACACTTTGTGTGTTCTTGCTGTGAATGTGCCACCTGCACCAAACAAAACAAAAGGCTAAAATTTAAACGCTCCAAGTACATGGTTTGTATATACAATTAAACTTTAAAAATGATCTTTTGTACTTTTTTTTCGAAACATTTGAAAAAAAAAAAAAGCCATCTGAAACATTACTTCTGAAAAGTGCGATTCTCCACCTGAGGGCAGTTCACAGTTATTTCCAGCACTTCTGAAGTGATCATAAAGAGGCTCTGCACCATCACGTAGAAATAGTACTTACTGGTAGCATGTCACTCTTTTATAGAGATGGAAATAGACATGCCTTTGCTGCACTTTTTTTCTTGCTTTTCTCTCAGTGTTATCTTATTCTATACCTCTTCCTCCAGAGGGCGGCAACTACATGAGTGTAGAATGAAAAAAATGCATCAAGGTGGCAGTGTATTTTAAAGCACATGTATCAGAAAGGTGAATTGCTTCCTAGGCTGGCGCTAGGAATGACCTGTGCAGCCTACTGCAGCAAGGAGTGCTGCATGAACATGTTTACCCTGTTGGTTTAAGAAATCCTGAACTCTATAGTGCTAGAAGGGTGTTCCCTTGTTTCCCCTTCTGTTCTTTATTGGGACTGTCATCTTCCACTTACCTTCTTTTCCTTCACTGTTTCCTATCCAGCACTTGTTGGTTTAGTTAGGACAATAAAGCAAGTGGCTTCTGCTGAAGAATTTCTAGAGCAGAACAAAAAGAAGCCCTGTCTTTGTGGATCAAGTGACATACTTAAAGGAGAAAAGTGACAGATCTTTGGTGTGAGCCAACATATTTGTGTTAAGAGCTGCTGAACAAATTGGGCTCACAGGAACAAACCCACACTTGAAGGCTGTAGTGTGGAATCATGCAGGGTACATTTTTTCCATCCATGAAATAGTTTTTACATTTCAAAACTTTTTCTTCTGCTTTTTCCTAATTTAATGACTACCAATAAGATATTACTATAACTATTAACTTAAAATTTATTTGGCACCTGTGGAAATAGACCTTTGTTTCAAGGGTTATGTAGTGCTAGCCTTACCTGAACTAAGCCTCACAAATGCCCTCGCTGTATGAGCAGGGAAACAGAGCAGTGATCAGAGCTGGCCTTTCAAAATCGCAGAGGAGGGCATGAGCAGAGATGGAAGAGGGCTAATGTAGCAGGCACACTGTGCTTCTTGGCCTTCCAAGAAAACCGCATTCCCTTAGAAATGAGTGCAACAGGATGAAGTGGCTGTGGTGAGACAAGGGGATAAAGACAAAAAGATGTTTGTGGAGTGGAAGCCTTTATAGAAGGCAGCAGGGTGGAACAAGCCCTGGTTGCATTGCCAGGGGCAGCCTATCCTGCCAACATCTTTGGGACTGAGCCAAGCCCCATGCTAGAGCAGAAATAAGGTCTAGATGTGACAGCTCCCCATCCTCACATGGCTGCTCTGGGGCTGTCTTGTTCTCATCTAGTGCAATACTTTGCTTAGTAATGCGGTATTGCTGTGCTATGTATGTTTGAGAGCCTGATTCAACAGGGACTTCTGGACCATCCAACCCAAAGCAACAGGTTTAATGACCCAATAACAGCAGTGAGCTTTCCATCGTCTCTGACTTTACAGCTCCCACCATTGAATAATCTTTTTAGATATGGCTTCTGCTCACTGTTGAGACGCCAAGCCTTTGGAGTTAGGGAGCACAAACTCTCTGGGATTTGGCCCCATATAAACAGATAAAAAATACACCGAGGAAACATAAAATGTCTTCTGTCCAAGTGGCAGCTAAGAGGCCTCTATGTTCGCACATTTATCTGGTAGTGTGATACCATGAAAAAGACGTATAATCTTTGGCTACAAACCAACTCTCATACCCTGCTCTCCTGCAATGATGCCTTATGAAATGTAAGCCCCATTTACAATGGAAACCTACCCCCAATTACAAAGTCACTTGCACTTTACGATCTTATGTTTTATAACTTCAAGATCTAATACAGTCTTCCACTTCCAAAAATCATGATGAGCTGTGTCTTTTGCTCCCTTGCATCCCTTTCCAGGCAAGTCCTGCAGAGTGGTGATTTCTTAAGTCTTCATGGGATGAGTACTTGCGTTAGGCTGGTGCTGGGCAGGTAGGAGGCAGCACACAGTGGCTGTAGTAGGAACCTATTTGGCACTCACTGTGCCCTCCTGCTGCCCTGGAAGGGTACAGTCACCTGTGTCCAATTTCTCCTTTCCTAGCTTTCACGAGATGCCTGGTGTCTCAGGGTGAACATACACCGATACTAGGGCAGCTATTTTTTCTTTGAAGCTACTCAGCAAAATGATTCCCAGATGTCTCCAGCTAACCCTTTTCTCTCTTCAGCTGGCAATGACAAGAGTTTATGCATTTTGTCTGCGTGACCATATTCTCCCTCTGCACCAGGAGGGAGCACTATTCTCGTGCTGCACCAGGAGTGTAGCACGAGCTACACTCTCCTATTGGTCAAATGTTCCCTGGCCCAAGTTTAATGCCCTTAGGTGCTGTGCAAGTGACAGCATCATAGCATCATCTAGGTTGGAAAAGGCCTTCAAGGTCACTGAGCCCGACCATCAACCTGACCTACTCAGTCCTATCACTAAGCTGTTTCACCTGGGGAAGCAGTAACACTGCTTAAACAGCAACAGTTCTTCTCTTTCCTCTACTTTCTGCTGCAGTGCTAGAAGAGAAGTAATGCATTAAAAATATCATGTACCCCATGAGAACATGGAGATGTCTGCCTCTAGGAACTAAACTCTTAAAAATAGATTTCAAATTAATTTAGCTGGCTAAAGAGAGGAGAAAAAAAAAACAGCAGAAAGTACTTTCCCCAAATGCTTTGAGTTCTTCAAATAGGGGAAGGCAAAAAGGGATGTGAAAGAAAATGCTATAAAAAGAATACCAGTAAAAAATTGATTTTTATCTTCCATTGGGTCACTGACATTCTAACTGCTTAGTCATTAATTACTCCTAGAATGATTGCCACAGTTAATTGATTGGACGGGAATAAGTAGTTGTCCAGCTAAATTAGGATAATTTCAGTGCTTAAAAGTTATCTTGAGTATATATGGGTGAGGATCACAGTGAATCTAGAAACAGTGTGACAGTGGGTGAATTATGTGAAATTAGGAGAGAATGAATCGAGTCCCTGTGGCTCTGAGCTACAGTGTAAGGTTTAATATCATTTGTTTACCATATTTGGAAGGATAATTTCTAGATGAATTGTTGTACCTGCAGTGCTTTGGAAATAGTGTGCATTAAATACTGATACCTTATCACAGCCTCCGGCCTCTTCGTTTCCTCACTATGTGGGAGGGAGTCTGGCCCTTGGGCATCAATACATGATTCAGTAGGGGTAGAGGCAAGGCAGTCTAAGAAAGACTAAGGGAATTAGACTGTGATTAATTTCTTAAAGGTATTAAAGAACAGACCAAGAGACACAAGCAGTATCAATAAACTGCAATAAAAAGTTTTATAGATTTTATATTTAGATATTAAAGCTTTACATAGTCATATGATTAAAAGAGATACAGGCTTTCCAGAAATACCTTTGGTATATAATTTCTTTCTGCATTAGTCAATAATAAGCATTATCTACAGCAGGGTTACGATGCATAAAAAATAACATGGTAATAAAATGACAAGAGATTTATGAGTTACACAGAAAGTCCATGCTGGCTATGTTTTTGTTTGATGTGTATCCTGTTGTACTTCATCCATGTAGGTTCTGTTAACCATATTTCAGGATTCTTTGGCAGCAAAATAGAAAAGAATAGTAGTATACAAAAGAGGAGAGTACATGGATAATTCATTAATACTTTAGATGGAGAAATAGCTCATTTTATTAAAAAAGGAAAACCTCAGTTTTATTATGAAATAGTATTTATTTACAGGTATTTTACATTTTTAGAAAATAGGTAATACAATTTTACTTTAAAATGCTTCATTTATTTTTACTACTTATCTGCTTGTACAAAAGAAGCAAATACACTGTCTTCTCGTTCTAGCAGAACCTCAGGCTTGTCGTATTCCAAAATAACCCCTCTCTTCATTACAATAACCAAATCTGCATTCAGGATCGTGTGCACGCGGTGCTGAAAACAAATAAAATGCCAGTTCAGTGTACCTACCAAATACATTCCAGGATAAGACAGCCTTCCAGAAATTAATCTTCCCATCAAGTTTGATTAAGATGACTTTATCCTACGTTACATCCTGATTTACTATGCAAATATTGCAGCCAAATATGAAGATCAAGATCCATGTAGATATTCAAATACCTAAACACATATAATACCTGAGTATGAATGGTCACGTGAGTTTAGGCTAAGGACACCCCCAGTCCAGATGCCTGCTACCAAGCATTGCCACCAGAAGGCAGCCAGGAGGAGTGGGAACAGGGCAAGCTCGTGTGGTACTGCTCTCAAGTACTCTCCCAGTCCCAGAGTGCTTCTAGATCAGGGGTTTTCCTGAGCCTGGTGTGGTTTGTCCATTTGTAAAGCTGAAGGGATGTCTCTCCTACGACCTTGCCCATGTTTCCCCTTGAATTTTCATAAAGATTTTCCATCCACATTCTTTCCACATAAAAATTTGATTAACTTATTTTATTGGGAAGAAACCTCCCCAGTTTCTTCCACAGTGAATACTACAAATAATTCATTTAGTTTTTCTGCAATATCTTTCTCTTTCCTGTGTGTTCCTTTCATGTACTCAACATTAAATGGCCCTATAAACCAATGGGTTTCTTGCTCCTGATGTGTTTAAGGGATTCACTATCATTTTTAATGCCTTCTGGAAGTTGCTTTCATATGCTTTATTTTTCCTCTTTTTTTTTTTTTTGGCCTGCCTTATTGCAATTACTATATACTATTATCTGTTATGTATATACGCTTTTGATCATTTCTGTTTTCTTCATTTGGCTATGAGTTCAGGTTTTGCAAGAATGTCTCCTTGTTTCTAATAGCCTTCTTTATTTGTTTAGCCATACCTGCTTCTTTCTACCCTTACTCAAGCCTTTCCTAATAAAAAGCACGCATTGGCTCTATGATTTTTGAATAAAATCCTTCAGTAATTTTCATGATCCCCATCATATTATTTTCTTCCTTTTTTCTTTTTTTTTAAATTTACAGCAAGCCTCCTAATTTTTACAGAATTCCACTTTTTAAAGGTGAGTGTAACTGCATTACATTTTTGGTTTGTATTCCTCCTGCAGGGATATTTGATCTCAGAACACTATGGTGCCTGTTACACAATAACTCTTCACCCATAAGGTTCTCAATCTGATTCTGGGCACCCTTAGGATCAAAACAAGTCTTCTATTTCCTTCTGTGGCTTCCTAGCCAGGTGTTCTATAAAATAATCACTGATGGCATTTACAAGTCACATGTCTGCTGCAGTCTTTATGTGACATTTATCCAGACCACAGGCAGGGGGAGGGGACCGAAATGTCACATTCCAGTCGTACTCACTGCCCTTGTCTGACCACAATCAGTGCTGCCATCCTGGTAAAGTAACATAGATGATAACATAGACCCAATACTACTCTTCTTCCTAAGCACAAACAACACATTATGTTTCTACCAAAGAACATTTCAAATACAAACCCACCTTCCAT
Organism: Cygnus olor; assembly: GCF_009769625.2. NCBI lineage: Eukaryota > Metazoa > Chordata > Aves > Anseriformes > Anatidae > Cygnus > Cygnus olor. Next base: position 61,228,196 of record NC_049173.1, on the reverse strand, counting down.
AGACTGCATTTACAATTAGAAGTAAAAACATTGAACAACTTTACCTTTACAATTTTACAAAATGCTGTTTGTTTGAATTGTGTGGTTCAAAACTAAGAGAATGAAAGGCTAATAAACAGAACTTCCTCAGCCCATCTCCAAAAAAAAAGATACACAAATGCACAATGCAGTGCAACTCAGTATTTTCATGCACAGAAATAAGGAAATTTTGTGCTTATTATTCCTTTGCCTTTCTTGTAAAGACACAATGAATGGATACCATGAGATAAATCAGGTTTTCTGTTAGATATCTGCTAAGGGTAAAGAAAAAGATGCTGTACTATTCTTGACCATACATTTTTGGCATTGTGCTTGATCTTTAAATATTAAGAAGCAAAATTACTGTATTTCAGCTCCCTGAAATGTGTATTTTTACAAAATAGAGGACAACGAGATGTATTAGTTCTGACATATTTGTCAAGCCAACTGCTTTGATTCAGGTCAATAAACAATTTTATTTATAAATACTTGAGATCTTTGTGTTATCATTTCAAGAACATGCAAACCTAAATTCAATCACTGTCAACAGGGATGGAGTGGTTTTTAGAAGTCAGTAAAATTCTCCTTCGTTTGTTTAAATACTGAATCAAAATTGCTCTATCCTGTGGCAGAACTAATCACGTGATTTTACTCTTTCTTAGTTAAATCATTATTTTAGCTTGAGAAAACTTATATTTCACAATAGTCAAAGTCGTGTTATATTAGAAATTAGCCTAAAATGGGTGAATGAAAATAGACCACAAACTTGTATGCCTTTGCAGGTAATCAGAATTAGCACCAAGCAACACATTTAAGAAACTGTTGTTATGTATCTAAATAAGAAAGTAGTTTAGAATGGAAAAGAAAGCTTAAACACTGCAATAAAAAAAAAAAGATTAATGGCCAAATTCACAAAGCTCTTAGTGTTGACAAGAATGAACAAATGGGGCCTTTCTGATTCTTGTTTGGATTAGAACGGCAGTAGAGACTATACTTACTGCTATTGTAACCACAGTACGGTCAGCAAATGCAGTCATGACTACCTTCTGGAGGATGTTCTCCTATGAAAAGGAAAACATTTGTTGCTTTTCATAGAACAGAAGTTACACAGTAGGCACACAGATACTCTGAAGAAGCCTTAAATAACCGCTGCTTATTACATCCTTTGTTGCAGAAATGAAAAATTAACTCCATGCCAGAACTTAAGTCAGTGGTCTCCAGTTAGCCCTGCTTGCTCCTGCCACCTGCATTCCCTCAGGGCTTCTGTGCCATTGTGCTGTGTGCACATGAACTGCACTACGGCTCCCAAAGCCTCACTATCCTGATCTCAGTTTTAGAGTGTAGTAAATTAAAGACAAATTCAGGGTGCTGCCAGGCTGCATGCATGCCGACACCTCTGCAGTATATTCTTCACTCTGCTGGAAGCCCAGGCATGTCCCCGCACACTGGGGACTCCTAATACCATGGGGTGGCAGGGATAAGCATGGGAGTGTGCTGATCCTGGCATATTTAACAGTGAAGAAGAATTTATGATAGTTTTAACGTGTAGTTCTCACTCAACCAGTACTCATCCATTCCTGTTTAGGAAACACGTTGCGTACCAGACTGCTTACACACCACTAGCACAGACACCTTTGTTTGCTATCATCTGTTCTTTAGACACATATCCCAAGGGATGAACTGTATCCTTACTTCATCAAAATTCAAAACGCATTTTAACTGGGCTGTGTACAGTGTAATTCCCAACCGTACTGACATTTACCACACTAACATTTTACAGAATTAAAAATCATAACTGTTTTAATAACTGCCATCCAATTACATTATTCACTCATAGACTACTGTCATCACGAAGAACACCGAAACATTTCTCGTAACAACATAACCAAGTAAAAAATCCTAAGAATGTACTGTTCTATTTGGCTAAAATCCAGTCAGTGTGCTATTACCGTGTGGTTTAACCTCTGTCTAGCAATTTCAGGCAATTAATGCAATAATCCAGTATGTCTTTGTTTATTTCTTTGACCCTGCTTTCAAGACTTCCAACTTCCTGACTTGTCCTGTCCACCATGCTGGGAAAATTTGTCTGCTTGCCAATTTACCCTTCACTGACCACTGCAGCTGACCTTCCAAAGCTTTGTTTACTTTAGGAAATCAAACTGCCAACAAAAATAACACACTTCATTTTCCTAAAGCAAACAATGCTGTAATAACTTTTAAATTCCCAGAAAAAAATGATTTAAAAGCACTTTAGACTAGTTTGCAATGATGCACAACTACCTGGACTTATAAACAAGTCTGCAATAAATATGGTATAAGCATGTTACAGCGTAGACAATCATCTTCTCAATTTCTTTTCATATTAACATTTGTCTCCCTCTCAAAGAAAAAAGAAATTGGAAACATTCCAAACTCACCGTTGCCATGTCAATAGATGCTGTGGCTTCATCCATGATGAAGATGCTAGTCTTCCGCACAAAAGCCCTTGCTAAGCAGAACAACTGTCTTTGGCCCTGGCTAAAATTTTCACCCCCTTCTGTGACTATAGCATCTGGAAAGGATACAGCAAAAACATTATTTGTGAGGTGTGGATGAGTGGAATGGATCAGAGCAGAGCATGTGTCTCACCTTCAGCATAAAGATTTTCAAAGTAACATTCCCTACCCTCTGAAGCTGCTGATGGCCCAATTTTGTCTGCTTGTATCTACTGCTCAAAATAACCAGTACTTCTGCGTCACTATGTTCTTTATACCTATTAGACATCAAAGTAGCTAAGGATGTTTAAGAGCGAGTTTCTCTGAGATGCGTGCAGTCTAGAGCACTGCATCACCGTCCACGGGGCAGCCATCATTTCTTTACTCTCAGGCTTTCTAACTTAGCATTTTAAGGGTCTGTGGTTTTCGGGTTTGTGTGTGTGCATCTTTATTGTCAAGTTTTTGCTTGCTTTTGCATAACCAAATAATTCACACCTTTAAACTTTCATTCCCCCTTTGAATTCTTCTCTACGCAATGGAATATTGTAAAATGCAAAATAACATATTCTAGATAACACCTGACTTGTTGACATCTTATCTGAATGCACAAGACGCATGAGCCATAATACTTCATAACAAAGACATACTGAAATAAAAACATTTTACCATTAATTTGAAATAGAAACAGGATTTTGCCCCACAGGTGCAGTTGGTAAGGGAATTAGATGGATCTAGCACCTTTGCCTGCAGGCAAGCACTTTTTGTCACCTTCCAGAAACCTCAGGTTTCCCTACAGCAACTGCCTTTTTAATAGATAGGCAGTGTGAAACGCTGTTCTGTTGTAAACAGTGGATGCAATCTTCGCAAGAAGGAAGTCTTATTACCTAGGCCCCCAGGTAGCGCTTTCACCACATGCTTGAGCTGTGCTATTTCCAGTGCTTCCCACAGCATGCTGTCAGTGCACTTCTTCTCCGGGTCCAAGTTAAACCTACAGTTAGATGCAATTCAAGAACATTAGTTAGTATCAACTTCTGCAATGTATTTCTTCTTTTGGTGTGCCCAGAAACAAACCCACAAATAACTGGAATCATATGCTAAAGACCTGCCATCTCTTACTGGTATAAATCCACTGAATTCAGCAGACTTGGTCAGCATTTAACATCTCTCATTCTGCCATCTCTCCTTTTAAATCCAGTATGTTCCTTTGTCCCTTAGTGATAAGGAAGTGCTAAAAAGAACAATTAAGCCTCATAATGATTTATGAAATGCAAGTCTTCACTACAACTGAACAGATCTTGGATTTATGAACAGATGAGTGTTATTTTTGCTTACTGGGGCCCCAAATTGATAGTGACAAATGTGAATGTCAGATCATATTAATATACAGAATGATAATCAGAAATAAAAGATTCAGTGATATGGGACACTTTGTTTTTACTGTTTACTGCTACTGTATGTGCTCTGAGTAACCAATGATGACCCTGAAATAAATTTTTGAATAGGTAAATTATTAAAACAAAGGTATACAGTCACCTTGTCATCTGACATAAATGAATCATGCTTTATTCAGGGAAGTTCAGGAGATAATCTTGGGATCTGTATTAGTCTCAAGTCAGCAAACTGCAGAAACCTCTATCATTTTCAGTGAACTCTAATGACTTTTCTTGTAGAAACTATAACTGCAGGTGATGCTACTCTGTACTGAGGATTATACTGTTCCTTTCTAAGGTGAATGACACTGAGATAGGGAGTGACATTTATTGGAAACCATGGTGTTTTTTTCCACTGTTTTTACTGCATCATCTTCTCAAAGAAGAAGGAAGAGGTGGGAAAAAAAAGCAAAGCATAAACAAGGCGTTTGATCTCGTAGATGAAAGAATATCTCAAAGACTGGAAAAGCAACAGAGGATAGAGGCTCCAAGACAAAACACCCTAGAAGTCCTGCAGTACTTCTCATATAGTTCTGCTGCTTCCCCTTTTTCTACTTTTTATTTTTATTTATTTAATTATTATTTTTTTAAGTCTGCATTTTCTCCATCTCATTTTTTAAGGCAGACAGAAGCAAAAACACATAGGAGAAAAAAGGTTTCAGTAAGTGCAGAGCGGCTATGGGTGTTTGATGGTGTGTTTGTTAGTGGGCTAAACTGACGACTCAATCCTGAAGTAGTAGTTATGCTCCCTAGTTCCCAGGCATGGGCTGCCTTCTGCTGACAGTGTGCTGCCCAGGCTCAGGCACTGGGAAGGTGCACTCTGGTAGCAGCAGGTAAAAAGCACAGACAGAAAGCAGCGGTCCTGCCTACTCCAACTGAGGCGACCAAAACTGAACAGTTTGCTATCAGTGGTTTTGTAGAAGTCATTACATGGGACAATGCAGATAGTCACTATTTTTTTATTGCTAGGGCTCAGTGCTTACCGGATTGTTCCACTGAATAAAATAGGATCTTGGAGAATGATTGACAGCCTGGATCTCAACGTCTGTAAGGGGAGCTTAGCGATATCTATACCATCAATGATAATTCTTCCTATTCAAAAGAAAATGGAGAGTCTGCTGGACTGTTTATCACGCCACACAGCTGCTGGCAAAGACATGGCTCACTTTCAGCTTGCAATACATTACAGCAGGAACAGGCCTTGAATTGCATATCCCTTCATTCACTAATGAAACAAGTTTTGGTTAAGCAGCATGCACAATTTTCTTAAGACTAAGACTCAGCTGTGAAGAATGTGAGGTAGCCCTGTACTATTTTAAGGAATGGTTAGACACACTACTTATCTGCTTGACCATTAATAAAAATGTAGCAAACAACAAGGTAAGACTTCACTTCAATTAAGGACTTGTTACCAAGGGAAATGGTCATTTCAGAAAGCCAAATTACTACTGAGCACTTTGAAATTTTATCTTCAAGTACAACAACTGTCTAGCTTCATGTAAGGGCCCTGTAGGCAATGTGACTGGGAAACTGAGGCTAGGATTCTTAAGATGCACAGGAAGACACCCTCTGAGGCACATGGCCATGGCACACACAACAGCAAATATGGCAGGAAATTCCAGGGCAGCAGGCCAAGCTGCAATCCCCAGTGGAGGAGTCTTCCAGACCCAGTGAATCCTCTCTATGCCTGGTGTTCAGATCCTTGCTTATACTTGAACACTTTTCTCCTTTTATGCTTTGCTCCTACTGCTGTGATTTAGCAGCACAAAAGGCTGTCTTCTGTCACTCCTGAACTCTTGCTTCTGTTATGTAGAGTGAGAATTTTTATTGATCCAGCTAGTCAATGGCACAGCTGTTAGATGACAGATGACACGATACTTAAATGAGGCCAGAGAGTGTATCTCAGATTCAAAAAGTGCACTTCAAAGCTGCTGCTATTCAGGAAAGGAATATCAACGCAGCTTCAGGAACTAAGCTTGACCAACACAAAAAAGTGTAATCTTACCCTCAAACGTGTCAACCATTCTGAAAAATGCAAGAGAGAAGGAAGATTTTCCACTGCCTGTTCGGCCGCAGATCCCAATCTGTGACACAGAAAGAAGATGAACATCAAGTGAGTGGAAATGGACAGTGTCTGTATTCGACATTTAAGATGGAGATACTATTCCAATCTACATGATCATCACGTACTCCTGACAGTTCAGTCAAACTGTACTGGCCATAACAGCATCCCTAATTACAGTCTTTGTCTTTAAAGGTCTGAGCATTTAGGGATAAATCAAGGCCAGTCCTATGTACAGAAACAAGTGGAGAGTGACACAGAGGAGCAGAAGGAGGGCTGACCAGTGCTGCCAGCAAAGCTTAGGATCTGGAGGTGGCCTTGTTGAGCAGGAAGGACGCAGGCAAACAGGATTAAGGAGGAGAAAAACAACTTAGAGAAAAGAGACACAACCAGGCAGAAGAGCAACGATGGGAATAACTGCAGGGGGAGCCACATGGGAATGATGGAAAATAGATCCAACACAATAAGGGGTCATTGTCACTTCTTTCATCACTGTGTGCTGACAGCAGTGCACTGGGATACTGATAAGCAGTGTGTAGTTCTAACTTCTCACTGTAATATACTCCTAAGCACAACAAACTAAAAAACCCACAGATCTCTCTCCAGTGCACTACATTCTTTTAGAGAAAAAAAATCTGTAATTCAGTCATTAAAACATACTTTTTTTTTTTTTTCTTTTCCAAGTCTGTGGTTTCTGTGATATGCTAGTCTAAAAAGCTTTTCAAAATCAATTCAGTTATTTACCTTTTGTCCTGGAGAAATGTGGGCATTGACATGCTTTAGCACTGGCTTTAAGTTGCTGTCATATCGGACACTGAGGTTCTGGATTTGGATCTCGCCTCTGTCTGGCCAGTTCTGGGGAATCTGTGAGGAAGCTGTACCAGGAGCATAGGGGAACAAATACAACCACCCTCTCATGATGAATTCATCATCTCATTAAGTGATTTACTGAGTTATTCATGGTAATACACTGCAAAATCGTTAGTATTTCAGCAAGCTCTTTCTGCATGCTGCACAAAACTGCACTTACAAAGGAGCCCTTCATAATTTTCAGCTTCTGTTTTGAGAAGGCCATGGATTCTTTTCACTGCACCCAGCTGGATCTCCATATCAGCCAGGTTACGAACCATCCAATTCAGATAGTTAGACACCTGATACAAAGCAAACAAACTCCTAAATTCCAGATTTTTAGCAGTTTGCATCATTCGACCAGCATGCACCTCATATTCCTGAACACTTGTTGAGCCTTAGTAAGCTGAAGTTGTGAATGAACTTCACGGTACACATCAACAGGGTGACAACAATGACTTCAGGTTACATTTCCTGAGTGCAGAGCACAGAGAGATTGATACTATGGAGATCTACACCAACAGCAAACAGGAAAGAAAACAGTAAAGACAAGTGGAAAGACATCATTTGGTAACTAAAAAGGTTTGACAGTCTGGAATGATGTATTTGCTCATAATTACGATTGATGCACTGAAACAATATTATTATTCACAATGGAAGACATTATAAAAATATGATGCAACTTGGCAATATTTGATTGACATAGTTGAACTACTGCTTCTGTGAATACTTCATCCTTCATCTAGAAAATGAAAAACAGTACTCTCAAATATGTCAACCACTGAATAGAAATTGAAGTTAACACTTGGTTTCAGTGATGTTACAGTACTGATGGATATATATAGAGACACCTTCGATCTTCTTGTTCATCTTTGCACCCTGAAGAATTACAAAAAAATGTTTGGGAAAGACAAGAAGGGTCCCAATATTCTTACCATAAGAGCATAGGTTAGTCCCAAGCCTACAAGTCCTGAAGAGAGTTTTCTATACAGGCAACTGGTAATAGAAGTGACAGCTGCTATGAGTACCACACATGCTCCAATGTACTCCTGAAGGAATATGAATAAGCTCCATCACTGTAAGTCTACAAATGACTAACATGTTCTCATAACTTTGCATACCAAAAACCAAACCCATTGCACAGTTTGAAAATAGAGGCAGAAGACACCACATAACTCCTCTGACCCTGCCCGTGAATCCATTCGCATTGCCTTTAGCATAGCTGTGCTGTTTGGGAATGCTTTTGTACACAGGAGTTGCACCAGCACTCCTGATCTTCTGGAAAAGTCAACACAGGTATCTTAAGTATGTCATGGAGAAGGCTGAAACGATGCAGTTGTTACCTGTGGTAGGTGAGAGAAATGCTCACATGATCCTCTGTGAGCACAGCCTCTCCATGGCTGATGACAAACTGCTGGGAGGCACGGCAGTTGCTTCTGGGTGGCTACCATCACATTTGTTCGGACAAGCTGTTCTTGCACAGCACGTAACTATTAGTTGGATTGTGTCTACTCAGGATGGACTTTTGTCACTTTAATTAAAATCATTAGTGATTTGACTTCTCAAAGACAAGACTTTGAGTAGAACTATGTAACAGACTAGAAAATGAACTTTGTTGGAGGGAAGTTGTTATTTTTCTATGTTTGTACTGTTTCGTGACACAGGTATTAGAGACAGAATTTGAGACTTCAGATCATCTATGACTGAACATGTAAGACTAGTAAAATCTTATTATACTCACTAGCAGAATTTAAGTAGCAAAAGACATCAGCTAACATGGAGTCCAAAATGGAGGTAGAGAAACACAAAATATGACTTACACTGAGAGCACATAAAGAGCCCACATTACCATTAGCAGCAGTACTGCACCTGTATCTATCAAAGCCTGGTACAAACATCATCATCTACAAGATAAAACTCCTTGACTGAACTTCAAAGAATTATTTTTAATAAATATTTTTTATGCCAGTCCACTTTACCAAGCACTCTGAGGAAATGAGCAACTGAGTATGTTTAGCATTCTTCAGATGACCCAAAACAGGCAAAAACCTGTCTGCATCCTTCTGCTTATTAAGAGAGCTTCTGGGATGTTGAAATGTTCCTGGGGGACTGACAACGCAAAGGCCTGCAGTGGCTAACAGTCTCACAAATGCATTCTGGCTGGCAACGCAGCCAGAGCAACTCTCTGATCACTCTTCCATACACAAAGGAAGAAATATGACCTTTAAGAATTATTCCTGTCTTGGAGAAACAGCTGCAGGCTACAGGAAAAATTCATACTCCATTCAGTTTTCTGGATGGTTTGGGCACATGTTCAGTGCAGATATCTATCTATCTATGTATCTGTCTATATATCTATCTATTTATCTATGGCAAAGAACACAGACGAGGCTGGATAACTGTGGGTGCTTCATCAGATTGCTTGGAATGAAGTTAAATCAATTCATTGCGTATACAAAAAAAAAAGTACTTGCCATGCGAACTTCTAGCCATCGATTAGCAGCTGTAAGGAAAAGGGAAGCAATGTTGTTGGAATCTGTGTATTCAAGAAGCTTTTGTCGAAATTTAGCTTCATACCTTAAAGAAGAAAAAAAAAACACAAAAAAAACAGAAAACAGTCAGGCGTTAGAATATTGTTAAAACAGTAAGTAATATTTAATTCTGGGGGACCTGTGTTCATGGGGAGTTTGACACAGGTTTAAGTCAGCCTGTCAGTAGTTCAGAGTGACATCACTCATAGATTTGTATTAGACACATGTAAACTGTAGTGTCCTCAGGAGTAAACGGATGTTATTGCACTGATGAAACTCTGTGTAGGACTTCTGATTCACAGGGGGCAGTTTCTAACTGCCTTTTACTACATACTAACTGTGAGAAATACAAATCTGAGATTAAAAACAAAACAAAACAAAAAAACAAGAGAAACAACACATGCATGTACTTGTGAAAAGAAGTATTAGCACATGCAGAATGTAGTTCATCTTCTCAGTTTATCATATAAGCTAAGGTTTTAAAATTTATATTACTGTAGCGCCTAGAAAATGTAACCATTTTAAAAGCATAAACTCAAAGTACCTCTGGTAATGGTAGCCCTAGTGTTAATTACATGTTTGTCCTTATTACTAATGACTGGAGCACTTTGGAAAACAAAAGGCCAAGCATACGGTGCAACAAAAAGTAACAGAGTGGAAAGAACCATTTTTTTCCTCACAAATGAGCTAGCCAAAAAATACAAAATAAGATTAACGGTAAAAAGTTCTGTTTACAGTTTATTATAGAGGATCCGCACCCACTTATACTCATGAGAAAAACTGCATGAATGAATTCTGCCTTGAACATAACAGATAAGGAAAGTGATTCCCAGCTACATGTATTTAAACTGAGATCTTGGCAGGCACACAAGTCAACCAGTCACTCCTTTAGCTGGGCCTATTTATTTGTACAGGTGTAAATTAATGTGATGTTAATAAAGTGTGTCAATAATTACGCCTAATAATAAAGGAGGAGGGTGGCACAAAAACCTTTTTCAGGGTAGTAACAGAAGCTTGAAGGCCTGAAGATCTAATTTATGCACCCAGAAGCTTGCCTTTTTCCCCCTCTATTACATTAGAAAATTTAAAAGAACTTGCTAACCTCTCTATAAACTTTGCCCTACTTACATCCTTTGATATTGTGGTTGCAGCAAGCAGTACTTATTTATAAACTCAGCTCCCTGTATACTGGTATGAAAGAAAGATATGACAATGTTTTAATATGAACTACATGTCTTAGAGATGCTTTCAGATTTGTCCACTACAAAGTATCTTAATCCTTCTTTTGAGTACAGTATAATAAAGTTCCGACATAAATCATTTATGCTTTTCAGAAAAGGAAGTGTGACTTTGTAGAAATAATTTAGCTGTTGACAACTTAGTTATGTGCCAAGACATAATAGACATGTCTGCTGTATGCAACAGAAAACGGTTCTGAGAAGCCAGGGCTGGCTCCGACCATGTTGGTGTGTTTGCATGGCGTAGAATGGTCGCTCCTGAAAGTGAGCACTAGCATCACCCAGTGCAGAGCTAGTGATCCCTGCCTTTCCTCAGGACTAATTATTCTCGGCGCCCTACCATATAGAAATGGCTGTACTGCTTCCAGAAGTCATTCAGTCACATTTAACTTTGGCATCTTCACACCATGAGACGTTATGTGATGTAGGTATGCCTTAAAAGATGCGAGGTATGCATTACGAGTCAGTCATGAGCATGCACGTGGAAAGGCAGTGCAGACAAAGTTACCACTGTTGGTGGGGTACTGCAGAAATACCAGAATTTCTCTTCAGAAAATGTCCCCAGATTACCAGTCTCTCAGAATACAACCCAGTCTTTGAAGAACATTCACCTCTACGTTTATCAATTACTTGGCACCAACCAATACTTTCTGAAGTGCCACAGAGCACCTGCAAACTATAAATTAGGCCTGGGCATCTGCGTGAGGTGTATTTATAGCTGCAGCAGTAGCTGTCTTTCTGACCTCCCTCTGGATTTTTTTGTACATTTCTTCCCTTATGCATTCTGAGTAAGTGCAGGATGGAGAATTGCCAGAGTAAGGACACTTCAGGAACAACTGGCACCTCCTAACTATATGACTAGATTCCTGAATTAGTGTTATTTTTAGGGATGCTCAAGCTAGCAAGTCTGAACTCCACTCCTGCTAATATGTTAGGCAGCTCAAAAGCTTCACAGTCCTAAAAATAGCTAGGTAACCAGCTGATGCAGGAGGCTGGCAGGCAGATGGAATACAGAACCTACTGAAAGCACGTAGCTGTTTGGGTCAGAGACGCATCACTTAGTGCAGGGATTAAGAAAAAAAGAGGCACTAAATACAATTCTTTGACAGAGGAATTCATCTTAAGGTGACAGGAAGAATCAAGAGGGAATGGTCCAAATGGCTGAAAATATTAGCTAGATAGCATTAAATATAACTTATTATATTAAAAATTGAAAATATACAGCCATAATACCCTAAAGATCCTTTTGATAAAGTAAAAGCTTATATGGGTAAATGAGAAAAGCAACAATTAAAATATAAATTAAGTATCTTTAAAAGTGAACATAGACATAGCTACAAACTAGAGAATAATGTTGACACTTAAGTTAAATATATAATAACAGCAATTAAAAATGGAAATTTGCTGTTCTACCACTCTTTAGGCAGCTATCTTCAGCCAAAAAGAAACAAGATTTTACACTGGTTATTCTTTTATTGAGCTCCTGATATCCCAGTTAGAATTGTTTAAGAATAGTATAACTTTGTGCATTACTTCTGTTATAAAATTAGATCTACAGGTTAAGAAGAATAAATATTTCTGTTTCACAGATAGAATAGTAACAGTATTAACTTGCAAAAGGTGTATACATCTAGATGAGATGGGTGTGGAAGACAGTTGACTGCATTTGAGTCAACTGGAAAAGACAAGAATAGCACTAGTGCAAAGAAAGCATCTGGTTAGCTCAGCAGTGGTAACTCTACTAGTGTCAGTGTGACTGCCATTTTTGTAACACAGATACACAACCCAGGCATGTCATCAGGTATTCATAGGCTGCTCCTGTGATCTTATGCAGACAGAAAAATGAATCAAAACAGGTGATAGAAGACTGTGTCTCCAAGTCACATATTTTCAAAACCAATATAAACAACCACATTTTCAGCTAGCAACCTGGAAAATAACTTAAGGTGTGACTGTAGCTTCTGAAGTTGCTAGCATGCACAGTTTATCTTACCAGGACATCGACCCATACACAAATTATTCTGGCACAACACATTACTGCATATTAGTTGTTCCATGGAAACTGTCCAAACACAAAGTCTGCCACACTGCATGCTGCGGTAATTGCAAGCCAATTTAGCTTCTTAAATCACGTTTGCCCACAAAGTTTTTTTCAGGCTGCGTGCGACTGTGTGGAGATTTACTGCAGGGCAGCTGACACACATTAGTTTTTTTTTCTACAGTAACTCCTTTACATGCAAAATGCTTAGTGGTAAAGGTCCTTAGCGTCTCACAGTTTCCATTACCAGTGCTTTTGGGACTGTGGATTTCCAGGTGATCCAAATGACAGACTCTTTTATCTACACACTTGCAGAACAGAATCAGAGATGGATATTCAAAAGTGAGGTGATAAATGTTTTCTTATAAAACTATACCTGAAGGCTCGGATGGTGGTCAGACCTTCAACAGTCTCTGAAAAATGGGAAAGTAGTGGTAGCTGAGTGCTGTCATCCAGCTGCTGCAGATCCCTGGAAAGGGTTATGAAAAGAATTTTGTAAAAATCAGTTTTGTTGTGCAGTTATTCTCCTGAAGCAGTTTCAGAAAGTGAAAGGTAACAACATCAACACAAGAATTACATATGTAACATTCAGATGCCTTGAAAGTGCTATGGGTCTCTGAGCAGGAAACGAAGTCTCCAGGAGGACTTTTCTGTTTAAATTTTAGTGCACATGACCCTGGCGTTCTTAACAGGTCTCTTCCTTCACCGCCTTCCCTTGTTTCTCCTATATTACTATGTCTTACATTCAATTGTTTATTCATTTAAACACAATTCTCGTTCTATACTGAATATGAATTTAATGGGACAGCTCCATTTAAGAAGGCGGCAGAATGCAAATTCCTCTCTGTTCCTTCTCTGTCCTCAAATGACAGCACAACTCATACTGAGCTAACAACAGAATTGATACACTCAGTAAATAAGAACCTGCACTGATCTTGCTTCTCAATTTCATGTTTTGTCATCGAATCACTGGAAGCACATGTTGGGTGAAATTCTATGTGGTCTCAAGTCCTTCCAGCAGCAAGTAGAATTGGTTGCAAAGACTCCCTCTTGATCCATGCATAGATGAAGGAAAAAATGCAGTGTTGCTGCAAAGGCTTGTTGAGCACTACCGTGCGGGAAGTAGCACAACCATAGGAGGAGAAAATCACAGATACGTCAGAAATTTTTCAACTTGTTAAAATCTCAAAGACTCCAAGAACAAGTGAGGATGTTCCTGCATGCAGGAACCACCAGGAACCATGGGCAGCACTACTAGCAGGGTAATGTAATGCTCCATTCTTCAGCCTCTCTCCCTGGCTCTATAGACCTCCATTTCCACTTGGATGGGCAGGTGGAACACCATGTTCTCTGCTCTGTCACCACGTTTCCTTGGACATGTCCATCATGCAGCCCTTGGGGAGGACAGAATCTGTTGTATTTTTTGTTTTGTTATTTTTTGTTTGTTTGTTTTGTGTTCCATGAAATCTAAGAAACTTTGATCATGGACAAAGACCCTGCTCCTGCCTACCAGAAGTTTTGCTCAAAGAGCTGCAGACAGAAGGCACTTGTAAAATGACACATTTTCACTACAGTGGATTTGGCTTGCTTTCAGACAGGGCCATGTCTTTGACAGGACCAAATGTAAAAATAAAGTTCCTTAGCACTGCAATTCTGCAACTGTGCATTGCAGACGTTTCAATTTCCAGAAGGACAATGGTCTATGTTCTTACCGTGACGCGACTCGGAAGTACTTCTGGATGAAGTAACACATGATTGCAAGGGGAACCAGGGCAATGAGAAACATCGGTGTGACGTATGAAATTACAGCAAGAGCAGATACACACAGCAAAGTGGAGCGACTCAAGCACTCCAGGGTAGCAGGGATATGCTAGATAGATAAAAAAGCACACAGGTTCAGAGAAATAAACACATAACATATCAACTAAAAGATAACATTATTTCATACACTGGTCTCCTAATAACACAAGGAAAAAAAAAGAAGGATCTGAAACACTAAACCTACAGGTCTGCTTTTGAATTGACTGCTGGGTTTGGGAGAGCAGTGCAGTCTGGGGTAAATACGGGCAATTAGAATTTTAGTCATTAATATTTCAGGCCTTTTTCTCATTTCATTTTCTCCTATGTCTCAAATTAATATGTTTACCCACTCATTAAAAAAGTAGAGTAGATGCTTTTAATTTGGGGATATTAATATTGATCTACTTTCTCTTCCCTTTTCACTAAGATGGAAAAAAATTAAGCAAGGCCCCTGCAGGGCATCTTAATCAAATAAGTGTTTTTTCCACTTATTAAATTCCACTTATGTGCATTTAAAGATGAGGAATTCATCCTGAACCTAGAATGTTGTGATACAAATTGTTATAATATTAAAAATTACAGATCATCAGTAAACTTCACCTAAATAACAGTATAAGAAATGAAAATCCAATCTTTCCAACTGAGAAAAATAAGATAGCTTGGGAGCTTGAATTTATTTATTCAGTACCTGGTCAATGGTGTTGCAATCAGCTGAAAATCTGTTGAGTATACTTCCCAGAGGTGTTGTTTCAAAAAACCTGAAATGAGAAAATGAATGGGAAAGGTTACAATACTGATATGAAAATATTTTTTCTCTTTCTTTTCAGCTAGGCACTGTGCCACAGACACAATCAACAACCACAGTAAAGTTACTTATTTTTCGATGTTAACCATGGGTTTCCAATAAAACGGCAGTCTTGACTGTACCCCAACAACAGCAAACATCTCCTCAGCTCCCTTTACTGCCTAAGAGCTGTAATCATGTGATTTGCATAGAACAGAATACTTCCAGATTTGCAATCTGAAATCTCTTCAGTTCATGAAAAGCACAAGCAAAATTCAATCGCAAGTCTTGCATTTTTCTGGGAACAGAAATGCATAAGAACAACTCCTGGCATAATACATTAAAAGGCCTTTCCTTTACATTTGCATATGCAAAATACAAACTTCATTATTGCTTTATTGTTAACTGTCCAATAGCTTATGCTGAATCTGAAGTTTGAAAAAAAAAAGTTTTTTTACAAAAGCAATGAAGTTCTCCATATTTATACTTCCTTCATGAATTCTGGGTCAAATATCGGTAACTTAAAAATAAGAAGGTCTTTTTCCTAATGTTCAGTAACAGTTGCAAGTTTGAATCAAGCTAGAACTTTAATGTGACAGCATTAGAAATAAAACTTATGCAGGACAACAAAGGCCTTTACTGCTATCTGTGCAATCCCAGTATACACTATTGATGCCTGTGATGACACTTGTCTAGGCTCATTATCTTTCATGGGCTTGCACAATCATTGCCTGACAGTAAATATTTCCAGTGCTTAAGATTATGACGCACACTCTGTATGAACTGCACAACATATTCATCAATAATTGTGTTTTCTCCTTAATTAAAAACAGCAAAGAGAAATGAAAGATGCTAGGAAGTTAGTATCTGAAGTCACAGTCAGATGGGAGAGGCACTTGACTTATTGTCCAGGAACTTGAGCAGCCTGGGTACCGTTTTCAAAAACTGCTCCGTAGTTTGGTACCTGGTGATTATCAATGATGCATTGTAACATGTGATTCAGAGTCGCTTCATACTAAAAATGGTGCTTAGAAAGACTGCCTTGAACTAAGGAATACAGAATGTCTACAATACAGTCTGTATTATAATCAGAGGAATACCTCATTGGTGCCAAAATTATCTTATTTAGTAAAGAAGAGTGCAGCTTTTTGGTGACTTTCAAGCCAGTCCACTCCACTGCTATGGATGTGACAAGACATAATACAATTCCAAGACAACAGAGAACGCTGAAAATTTTTGAATATGGAGAATGGTCGAAAATCTAAGAAACAAAGAAAGAACAACCAATTATTCATTGTAAATTATGCTTAAAAATTACTGTAAAAACACAAATGCAGGACTGAAAAATAATGTGAGCAGTAAATCCTTTTTCCTTCCCCAAATCCTCCCTAAATTAAATTGCCAATGATTTTCAACCTTGTTAAACCACAATTTGTTAATCCTTCAGAGAGGGGAGCGTTTGAATGAAAAATAAGAGAGAAATTAGAAGTTTAAAATCACAGAATACTATAAAAAATATTAATATTTTTTGGTAATTTCATCTGAAGGAACAAAACACATCTTTGAAGCATTTATTACAGCTTGGGGGTTGGGTCTCATCTTTGAATGAGAATAGAATACAATAGCTTTTATTTTGAAATATTAATTTCATATTCAAACCAAGCATCAATAAAACATCTTTTAGAGATGAAAAAAATGATTCCAGTGAAATCAAACAAAAACCTCCAAACATTCATGTAGATTATTGGAGGCACTAATTTCCTGTAAACAAAGCAATCCCAGTTCTAATAAAATCCCTCTGCTATTACTTTGTACATACAGAGTACCCTGCTAGGTAACACCGGAGTCAGTTCCATGTGAAATTCACACAAAGAACAACCAAAATAGCATGCTCATCATAAAAATCTGGTTTACCATATATTCCAAAACTTGAATGCCCTACTGCAGTGAGAATGCTGCAGTACAGGAGAAAGATAAAAGAGCTGCAATATCAAAATCACTTTAGAGTCCAAGGTCTAGGCATATCAGTCAAATGATGAAAACGTAGGAGAACAGAACAACAATGAACAAAACTTAATTGTTAGCTTTATTGCACTGTGTTCCCAAACATGCATTAACCTTCAAAATGGTTTTGAGTAATAAAGCCACTCCAGTGTGGAATATAGCATGTTGCATACAAACCTTGGAGTAGATTCTGGCAGTGGGAGATTACCACTGGTTAAGTCACAGGAGAAAGGTGAACGAGACTTTACATACCGCACACTGAGAGCAGTTTTTCATCTCTAGCTCCGTTTTCTCAGAAATGGCCTCTGAGGTCCATCGCGCCAGGCAGTAGTCAATGGCCACCATCACTGTGTGCTTCAGCAGCTGGGACAGAACCAGCAGTGGCAGAAGGAGGATTCCCGCCGCGCTGAGGTATTTTCCACAGGCTCTCCAGGGCATCTTTGCTCTCTGATGAAGCACAGAAGACAGGTTGTCTTCATCGTCACTTTCTGTTACTTCTTCTGCAACATGCAGGAAAAAAAAGTACAACCTCACTGATTTACTCTTACAAACTTTTCATAGGAACTGGCAAGTGGCAGCTACAAAAGATGAGTTATAATAAAAGATAAAGAATGGCTTAAAATGAAATTATTTACTCAGGCAAACACATATGACTTTGCTAAAGTTAGTAGTAATACATGGTAACGACAAAAAAAAATGTTTTGTCAGTTTAAAAGTGTTGACTTGATTAAAGAAATGCATTTTTTTTTTCTAGGTAAAACCTTAAACAAGTGTGCTTAGCTACTGATAGGTTTGAAGCTCACCCAACATACCAACATAAATTATTCAACGTTAATTCATCTCTTGTTACCAAATTGTGTTCAAGTATAATAAAAAACCCTCAGAAGTTTGACAGAAGCTACGACTTCCGAATGTTCAAAACATTGTAGTCTAGATGTAAACTCAATGGATACAGCACTCTTACAAATCATGACCCACCTAAAAAACAATTCTCTTGCCAGTTTACAAGTTGTTAATTCATTCTAATATAATTTAACTGTAAAACAGTAATGTAGTGGTACTGGGCCTAAATGGCCTTTTACCTTCATCTTCTTCATCATCTTTCAGCAGAGCTTCACGGGAATACATAGTCCTCCGGAGATTCGTTCTTTCCAGAACAGTTTTTGTTTCAATTATAGTCTCCTAAGAAAGGAAGGGTTAGTGTGCTTTCAACCAGAGAATTAATCAAAAAATTACTAACTGTGACAAAGCTTGTTTTCAGTCAGAACATCAGTTAAAGATAAAAGTAGTGAGAATCTTACAGAAGGCAGTCATAAGTGACTGATATCTTACCACTACGTAAAACCAAAGGGCATAAATTATATAACTGACATTAATTTCAGGTTGTCAGTCCCAGCACTCTCAGAGTCTTGGGTTCCTAACTTGGACAGATATCCCTGCATTAAAAGAACTAAGATGAACATCTTGTTAATTTTCTGTTGTAGTATTAAAGAGATTTGGGATTTGGAGGGCCTGTTACACGTACATCTGGAAAAATTTCACCTAGTGACGTGAGTAAATTCAAGTGTATTTTATAGAAACGGTTGTCAGTATCGCACATTACCAATGCTTTTCCCCTAAAATGGCCCAATTTAATATTCCTTAGACTGGAATATTTTGATAGGACTTCACTATAAGAATAGGCCAGAGTCAACAATATCAAGGAAGTGTGAGAAGTCCAGATGCAGGAATTTTCTCTTAATAAATAAAAGATAAAGAAAATGGTAACAGTATAGTACATTCATACTAAGTTAGAAATCACACACAGAATGTCAATCCTGGCTAATATTTTCAACCTAAAAAAGACCTGTTACATTTTTTCACAAATGTTAATTGCCTAGCCCATCAAAAACCTTCTCCAGCTCTTGGTCTTGTCGATTCATTAGCGTCTTCCAGTGTTCAAAAAGCTCAGTCTCAGATTTCTGAATGTCCTTGAGTGTTCCTTCTCTCTGGATGTTTCCATCCTTCATTGCAATTATCTAAAAAGTTAAAAACAGAAGTTGTGGAGTCACGTATATCTCTATTTATTTTAAGGATATGTTGTGCGTGGACAGAATTTCTCTTTTATAAGACTATTTATATGAACAAATTAGTCTTTTGAAAACAGATAGTTATCATTCAACTTTATCCCTTTTACCTGAGGTTCTGCAAAACCAGAAGCTTCCTGCGCTCCAGACTTTCTGAAAGGAAGGTTGCTTTTAAGTAAGAAAAAAGAAGAATGGTGTCCTCTTCAGCAGACAGGAGAATGCATTACTCTTTCTAAATACAAGTCATTAGCAAGATAAGATTTTAGAGTTCTCTTACCTCCTAAAAGGAAAAGGCTTTTAGCAACACACTGTGTGCAATAAATTTTGCCCTCGTTCAGGCAATTAGATCTGAGCGTGCTGGCTCCACCGTCTGTTTGATATCATGGACTTGATAAGGAAAAGCTAGGGATTTTGAATCCCTAAAGCTTTTAAAAGCATAAATGGTAGACACAGTCTGAAAAAAAATAATTATATATGCAAGACAAAGTCTGAAGGGTGTGGTTTCCAGGTTTATATCAGTGCAACCACATTATACACATAATGTAACTAACTTAACTTTAGATCTGACAAGCAGAATTGGAAAATGAGGCGTGTGGATTGTAAACTCATGTGACATCATTAGAAAATGTTTAATACAGTGTTTATTTTTCTCTCTCCCTGGAAACTCAGAAATTTCAATGGAAGAAAAAAAAAGGAAATATATTCCATTTATTGCTGAGAATTTGCACCAGAGGAAAGGAAGAAAAGCAAATGGATCTTTTTGTGGTCTGTTTATTCAGGAAGCCCCCAATTGAATAGGACCCTAAACTCTTCTGAGGATGTTGTCATAAAGCTTTAGGAAGGCCGTCACACATACTTCAGATCATATTTTTATTTAAGATTCCTTAAAATAAAACAGAATAAATTATTCCTGCTGCACCACATTGCGTAAAACTTTCTAAGGCTTAATAAGACCTTTGCTTCGGAAAAAATACCACTGAACTCTCTCTTAATAAGCAACTATTAATTATAAACTTAATTAATGCAAACTCTTCCTATCCTACAAGCTGTTTGGAACAGTTTATTTCGTAACACATTACTGAAACCCAGTTAGAAGATACTAACAACATTCTCATTGAGTATCTCATAACAAGAGCACCTAGAAATAAATCTGACATTTGGAAAAGGAAATGAAAAAGCTTATGCTGACACAATACCACAGTTGTGCATATTGAAAAAAAAGAATGCTAACAATTAAAAAAGAGGAAGCTAAGCCAGAACCTCAAATGTGGGGGAAGAAGGCAGAAAATTCCTTTATTCTGAGAGATGTTACAGCAAAAGCAGAACTGTGTTGAGAACAGCAGTAATTCTTACAGGTGTACAACTGAGGGACAAGGTCACAGAAGACACCATAAAGGATAAATGCTTCCCACCAAAAACATGACGAAAGCAAGATTAATGTCTATCTGCAACTTTACAGCAAGCCAATATGAAGAACAGAAAGCAGCTGAAATATGATTACTGCTTGAGACAGAATAACTGCTGCTATAGTCTGTGCAAGCTGAAAATGACAGAGAATCCCTGCTAGGAGGCATAACTGCAGTAATCAATCCTTGTGGGCAAGAAAACCTGTGACACTGGGGCTAGATAACTGCAGGGGAAGTACAAGGCCAGTGTGAACCAATGAACTAAAAAAAAAATCCAACAAACCAAACAGCCTTATCCTATCTGATTTACTTCATCTTAGACATTTGCAATAGCAAACTGTTAAGAAAGCATACCCTCATTTTTTTTCCTGTAAAACACAAGATACAACAAAGAAACCTAACAAAACACCTAAGTAATAACCATTTCTTAAAAGTTTGTCAACATACAAAGAGGAAAATAGTTATTAATGTTATCTACTGCTACCAAATGCATGGAAGTACTTTTTTCCTTGAATTTCCCCACACAGCTCACTAACCACGAAAGCGCCTTTTTCTGTGACACCACAGACAACTTCATAGTAACATCACAGCCAGAGGCAATTAATTATGTTACTCCAACATTTCACCATTTTGAGATCAAAAGATGAACATAGTTTTCCAATATAACAATTGGTTTTGGATACCTGATGTATTTTAAATGTGGCCCATTTTCATGAGATTATTAAGTATCAGTTCGAGGAAAATCAGACCTGTTTAGGTGTTTTATAAAACGGGAATTTCAAAATTAAGGCACCCCAACCCCCCTGGCTAACTTTCAAAAGACCTGGATTATACCAAGACATCTTCTCACTAAACTACCACTTGGTAGAAAGATGAAGCGAGAGCCTTGTGTGTAGCAGAAGACATACTTGTGTCACTTTCCTGCCTCCTAAAAAAAAAAAAGGGAAGAGCATTCTTACCCAGTCAGCGTGGGGCAAGTACTGCAGCTTGTGAGTTACTAGCACAACAGTGCGCTTGTCTTCCCGTAGCATTTTCAGTATTCCTTCTTGCATGAGATGGTCACTTAGGTGGATATCCAGTGCAGAAAATGGATCATCCTGTCATGAGGAAAACAGACCAGCTTTTGGAGTCAACATTTATAGGATTTAAGGAATCTTATGGCTTTTAGTACCAGTAAAACCAGTTAGATCAATATAGAAAATCAGAAGAGGTTATCAAGATCAAAATTGTTCTGCGGAGCAGTTTTCTTAAAATACCTAACAACAGACCTTGAGCTGTCCTTTTTGCAGTGAGTAGTCTACAATGACATACAGTAACATTAGTTGTGTAAATGCCATGATTTCCTGAGTCTTTTTGGGAACTGCTCCTCTCAACTGCCCATGTAACTGCAATATGCGATTTCTGTTAGACTAAAGACAATGGAGCAACGTGCACTGATGGCGTATATTACCCAAACTGCTTCAGGGACAGTGACAAACAGCACATTTTTATTTTCTTTATACATATTTCCTCCTGATGACTTTTTTTTTTTTTAATAATCCATATAATTAAAATCTATTAACAAAGCATCACAAAAGGAAAAATCTTGGTCTCTTTGATGATCCTGCTCAGATACTTGATTTATGCCTATATTAACTTCATCTTATTAAAGCAATGAATTATATGCAATTAATTTAGGAATAAACTAATCTGTATTACCTTTTGTGAAACTTTTTTTTTTGTACTTAATCCTATTTATATGAAATTACAAAGACATTATTTCTGCTTGCACTACTGATAATGGCTGTAGGATTTACTCAGTATTAGTATTTTATGTTATGTTATGCTAATACTAGAATTTCTTAAAGATCAATTTTTGTTTTCTTTTGTCCAGATATTTGCTGAAAATGTAGGGTTGAATTTGGATAAATTCTGCTTTCTTTGACTGAATGATCACAGAATCACAGAATCATCTAGGTTGGAAGAGACCTCCAAGATCATCTAATGATGATGACTTAAAAGAACTGGATGTTTTCAAGTACTAATATACAGGATTCCTGATTATTTTTGAATGATTAACTGGAAAAATAAGCTTATTTGTAAATGCTTTTATATTGTCAAACCATCAGAGAATCTGCTACTATGATATTATTGAGTGTCCTGTACAAAAGTTCTGGTGTAAAGTAACAATGGAAAAAAACAAGTTAGGGTCCAATAGCGGCCCTTGCAGCGCCCAGCTGCTCTCTACCTCTGCGTTCTCATCATTGCCTGAAACGCCCTGCCTGTGAAACATCACGTAATGATCAGCCCAGCTACAGGGAAAGGTCTATCTAAGTAACCTCCCAGACTTTTAGGTATGACTTCAAACGTGCACAGCTTTTCTAACTAATCCCATGTAACTCTCATGTCTGGTAACTCTCATGTCTGGCTGTCTGTTAAACTGGCTGTCCCTGTTAAAACAGGGTTTAAGAAGGAAGTCCTGATTGGAAAGCCAGCAAGCTCTCTAGTAGTGACTGTGTAGGATGCATCTGTTTTCCTACCTACTAGGCTTTTAGAGACTGCTCTCACTCCTTTTTCCATAGTACTTCTATTGAAGTTTGGGCAGGATATACAAAGAGCAGTTCAGGGTGGGAAGAAAGCTTAGTTTGTTGCAGAAAGGAAACACCTTTGACGCAGGCCAACATTAATTTTATGCCTGAGACAGCTTAGGAATTTTATAAATACTGCTGAGACTATTCAATTTTTGGTAACAAAAATAAGCACAAGACTCAAAAAGAAACTTCAACAGACTGAGAGGGAAAGCATCAACATTTCAATTTGTATCCTAATATCCACCTGTCTGCAGTATTTACAAAATTCTTCTTACCTGCAGGCTAGCTAACAACGGCTATAAAATAAACAGGGGACACTTGGCTCAGCTCAGTGAAGCACAATGTTCAGTGTGTGTTATCCATGAAATACTCTAAATGCTTACATCTTGTGCTTCTGTTTGCAGCATAAGCATACTGGCACCTACTCACCAGGAACACAACATTTGTCTGCTGGTAAAGTGCTCTTGCTACACTGATACGTTGGCGCTGCCCTCCAGACAGATTAATTCCCTGGAGATAAGCAGGAAAAAAAAAAATCAATCAATTATAAAAACATCAACAAAATATTCATATTTTCATTGAATTATCTAGAAAAAAAAAACAAAACAGATTTTTTTTCAGAAATGTGGGCCTGCGATTCAGCTAGGAACACAGTATACTAATTGTTAGAGAAGCCAGAGGACTCTGAGCTCCATACATAACAGGGGGTGAGAAATGTGTAATGGTTTGTGGTGACACAATGGTGTAGGCAGCATAGATGTTCTGTAGGCAGTCTAAACTAACCTTCTACTCAAAAGTTATAGTCCGAAGTCTGACTAACCTATTTTTATTTTATGCTTCTATTTCACCATACTGTATTAGTTCCATTGTATACCATATTTGTACCATGACTACTATAGCCAGTCATTGTGAGCTGTGAGATCAGACCACGCTGAGGTGAACATTATGTGCTTGCTACTGCACTTGTTTTCTGCCCTTAGTCCTGCTACCACCCTGCTGAAAGTTACTTATCCTTCCTGTGGTCCGGACGCAGCTTCACAAACACCTTAAGCTCTCATAAGCCAATACTGTTGCCAAAGAAGTTACCACCCCTGCCCCCTGCCTCTTTTGCTCACCCCTCTACTTTACTCTTTTTGCCAAAAAACACATTTGTTTAGCTACACAATGAATTTTGTTAAGAACTAATGCATTTCAAACCAACATGGTAGCCAGTGTGGAGATTACTCATGGAAACATATCCTTGGTGGTTGCTGTTGGTTTGGTTTGCTTCTGTGTGTGTGTGCAAGTGCCGCTATATGCTAGAGCACATTGTTTATGGAATTGTGACTTC
Source organism: Cygnus olor (assembly GCF_009769625.2). NCBI lineage: Eukaryota > Metazoa > Chordata > Aves > Anseriformes > Anatidae > Cygnus > Cygnus olor. The sequence goes on along the minus strand of NC_049173.1, from coordinate 61,203,596 downwards.
TGGTTCCTTTCTCATCACGCTCTAGTTTCCCCAGTGAGATAAGGCTTGGTTTGCTCTTTATTAAACAATTTGCCATTTTTTAAATGAAGGTGCTATAAAAAATCGATGAATTATTTATTTTTAGGTTATTCACAAAGAAACCAAAATATGCACTGTCTGCAGAATTAGTCAAACATTCTGATAGCAGCACATTTAAATCATGGCATCTCACATAAATGACAGTGTTTCTATGTTTACCAAGCAACAAGCTTTCAGACTAATGACCCAAACGTACACTTAGCTAAAAGATTACCTTTGTTGCCAAATAACCAGTAAGATTTTAAGAACATGACAAAATAATAAAAAAACTCTACATATTTAAAACAAAAATAGAAGCCCGTAGTTGTTTACTGACCCTCTCTCCAATCTGGGTTTGGTCTCCGTGAGGGAGAATGTCAATATCAGGCTGGAGGGAACAAGCATCAATTACTGCTTTGTACCTGCGGAAACAAAAAAGGTAACACAAAATCCACACAGATACTGCTAAAGAAGCACATTTCCTACCTGCAAAGGAACAAAAATTAACCAGCTGGAAAAATCACACAGTGGAAAACGTATTTGTTAGCCACTAATTGTTCTAATGGGATCTCTTTCAATCGCAGGCAAGCAAATACCATTTCGGCTAAAAAAAAGCATCTTAGGTCAGCTTCCCAACTAAATACATTTAATAGCTAAAAACAGGCAAAACAAGAACAACTTCTCCCACAGTGAATTTTTATTGTTTAGCATTTAACTTTCTTTGTGCCCAGAGCATTTCTTGCTTCTATGTCCAAGGACGACAGAAACAAACAAACAAAAATGTGTGTAGGATGTGAATACATAGTAATAAACTTCTTTCTAGGGTGGTGGGTGGGGGCACAGAATGGAATACCAGCAATAACTTTTGAATCCTTTAGAATGTTTTTGGTCAATTACACAGAATAAAAAGACAGCCCATTAGTCCTTCATGATACACCAGATGTTGAAATCTTAAGGAACAATATTCCCACTCTCAAACTGTTAATATCCTTCTAAGTTAAAATTTGTCAACTTGGTATAAAAAGAAAATACTGCATGCTGCACAAACATGGTCCTTGGAAATGAAAACACTTCCATACTTAAGGTCAAGTGAGTCTCAACCCTCTCTCTTGTGTCATTCAAGAAAACCACAGTCAAAGGGGGACCACCCAGGACTCAGGGTCTTCTGCTGTATTCCAGCAGGTGGATTATGTTTGATGCTGGAGTGAGATGGAGACCCACGTGTGAATGGAGGGGTATGCAACACCATTATTTAGCTAAAAGAAAAGTAAAGCACATAACAGTGCTGAAACCTGTTACCTCTGTTTGTTAAAAGAGCTTTCAAATGTGATATTCTCTTCCACCGTTGCGTTGAGCAACCAAGGCTTCTGTGATGCATACGCTACTGATCCTCTTTTCCTGGAAAAACAAACAAACCAGGAGTTCCCAGCTTACCAGTGCAGTAGGGGTAACTGGAAACCATTCTTCTTGTAAAGGAAGAAACTTGTAATAGATCTTTAAAAATGCTGACTTTCATTTCTGTTCTTTAGGACAATTTCCAACAGAATACTGCAATTGTTCACCTAACTCAAGAGTTGGTTCTTTTGAATTTCAGTTTGTTCCCCCATTTTCTGCTGTGAAGTGGGTTTTGCAGAGGCTAGCTCCATAAACCTGTCTCTTGAGCAGTGCAGATGGCAGGAAGAAAATTACCGAAGACTAAATCCCAGCTCTTTTTGGATAGACTAATAAAAATCACTAGTTAGGCAACACCTTTCAGGAGAAGTGTTTAAAAAAGAAATTTTAAAGTATTTTAAAAAAATGTAACAACTCCACACATACACAAAGGCAATTCTCCCCCAAAATGCATTTATTTTCCCCACTACAAAGGGAACTTGAGTCAGAAGGATTCCATGAACAATACTTTTCTATGTCTACGTGAAGACAAGTAAAGAGAACACAGGCAAAAAATACTATTTTCCCTTGTGGAATTGCCCCCATCATGTACCATGGAAAGGAACAATTTATCAGAGAATGGCCTGCAGGATCTCCCCATGCATATTTTATTTCATATGTATTATTCTTATTACTACTTAGGAACTATCTGCCTACTACTGAAGTACTAGTGCTTTTGTGGCTATCTATGCTACCAAGGACCTCTAACGACAGAGCTGGGAGAAAGGCATGATTTTTTATTAGAGCAACTGATACTGTTGGTAAAAATGGACAAACCCATTGGCATATCACTGTTTCTCAAATAAAAGGGCCAAAAGAGGGATCATATACCTTAAAGCATATCCAGTTTCTTTCCAGTTATACCAGCTAATCCAATAAAAAGATACGACCTCTCACCCAAACAAAGCCTTTGTCTGCTAGACAGCCATTAATTACAGCAGCCTCTGTCTAGTTGGACCAGAATGCAATTCAAACAAGGAGCTGACAAAACAAATTGGGTGCTTTATTTATCTTTTTTTTTTTTTTTTTTTAATCAGGAGTTAAGGTCACTTGCCCTGCTCATTTTTTCAGGCTTTCACCAAGTTTGCTTAGAAACCATTATAGGATCCAATTTTCTTTGATGACCTGAAAGAACACACAGTTATGCTATCCTGGTAGCATGCTTCCAAGTTCAAATATCTGATCGCTCATTAGAATTTAATTACGCTTTATAAATTCTCTTACTGGAGAATGAAACACAAACAAACAAACAAAAATCCCCCATGCAGCCCAGCCTGTAGTCCCAAAATCTAATTCAAAGAGCATTCATTTCTGCCCCAGGAGGAAAGTATTTTTTCAATTAGTATGAAATTCTCATCTCAGTGACTGAGAAAAAATTGCTTTGAGCATTCCAAGATGAACATGTATTCCCTTGTCCTTCTTTTTATTGCTTGAAACTGTGCCTTTGCTACTATTAATTCTCAAAGTGATTGAAAAGTTACTTCTAATTTATTTTTTATTTTTTGAAAAATAATAGCAAAGTTTTGAGGAAAAAGTTTTTAAAAGTTTTGTAAAAAGTGTTCTTTCTTTCAGTGAAGATACAGGTACTGCCTGTAAGATGCACTCCCTGCTGAGAACCAGCACAATGGCTGGGAACACCATTCACACTTTGGCTAAAATTCTGCTTTTAGGCCATCAGTGAGAATTAATTACTTCAAGGAATTTGGGAACAAGCAATGAACTTGCCAAAATTCATTAAAAAATTTAGAATTTAGTAAACCCATCTAATATAATCTTAGGTGCAAATTGACACTTGGATGACATATCAGGGCAGGTCATATTTTGGCATAAATAGGGAGCTTGCAAGTGCTTGATTGTATAAGGAATCTACAGCACATCTACAGTGCTTCGTACAGTAAACAGGCAGTCAAACAAAATTTCTACTGAAACAGTACAATAACAGTGTCAAACATCCAGAGAACAAAACATTCTGAAATGGAGCGTGCAACACTTTCTCGGAAAGCCTGCCATGAATCTACCTAAGATTTCACGCTCAGAAGACTTCATGCAAACAAATGGTTTAGCAGACAAAGACTTACAAGGAATTTATTTTGCAGGTGGAAGTAATTGTCTCTTACCTCTGGACTGCATAAACAAACATATTTTTATCAGTGGACTGTAATTGTTCTCCTTTGATAACAAATGATAAACTGACCATAGCCTCTTAATTATCACAAAGAGACGGATGGCAAAATCCAACCTTAGAATAAGCAAGGAAACCTTCCCTGAGCTCCCTGGAGAATAAGTGTTTTGATGGGATCAATCCAGTTCATTAATTTAGAACCAGAGACAACATCGTTAAGGCTGCTTGTTTGAAGCTACTAATCTTTCTTCACATTTCACTTTGTAAGTCCAGGAGGCTCAGTATGCATTCAAGATCACTGAAAAAAGACTAGTAGTTGGACATTCAGGCGTGTATCTTGGTGCCTTGATAAATCTATCAACAAGGCTGAAATGTTGGTAATTTCTAAAGGAAAACAGACACACTTTAACGAAGTTATAATGATGAAGGAAATAGTACACTGCAAAGCCTTTCCTATGTGTGTTGGATTGATGACTACAGTTTTATCATGATTATTTTGCACAGTTCATGAATTTCTAGTATCAAACAACAACTCAAAACTGACTTTCCCCAAACACAAGAGAAACATGTCCTATATTACTATTGCATCTACATAAACCAAAAAACATGCTTCCATTATTTTCAGCCTGATGGTAGGTAATGAAACATTCTTATGTTGGCATGCCTGACTATTAAGGAGCATATGTTTTTGCCATTATTAAATGGCAAGGGTCACCTGCTTGTTTTTACTTCTCCCAAATCTCATGGCAGCTGCATACACAGAGACAGAGACAAACCATTTGGCTTCTAAAGAGGAACAATTCATTACAAGCGGACACTTTTGAAGACTATTCACATTAGTTTTTAAAGAGTTATACCTGAATTCCATCTCAACAGGAGATTCTTTCTCTGGGCTACAGAAGACAAACACAGGTTATTATTGCTGTAAGTAAAAATACAACAATATAACTGCGTAACATAAATAAAGCTCTGCTAAGTGTGCTAAAGCTCTGTACTACATGATATTGATCTAAAGCCAGCATGGTTAAAGCTCCAGTTTTGAGAAGTGTTTTAAACAATACTGCAGAAAGTATTCAACGCCTTTGAGAAAATGCTCCAGACCTCACAACATTTTGGCTTGAAATAGTCTGTTCTGAGAGCACCAAAAATATTCTATAGGACGCCAGTGCAACAAAACCACTGTCCTAGTGCATATAACAAACATGACTAGGACTCCCAGAATCTATGATAACGCAAGCAATTGTTTCATATAGTCTGATATTTCCTCTTTTTTTTAAAATATGATTACCACACTGTTTTCTACGTTATCTTACTGTTTGCTGTATATCCTCGTAACGGTTTCAAACATGTAAATGTCTAATTCTGATCATATTTCTTTTGTACCTTAATAGGTTCAAACAGTTTCACTTTTACTCAGCCCATGAACTGTAGTCTCTCTTATGCAGGAAGAACTATGAGATTTCCAAGAATCCTTTACCATGAGATTTAGCTGTTACGCATATGAAAGTCCCTCTATCTACAGGCAGATGGGAAAATAAATTTTGCAGGACTCAGTCTGACAGCCAGGTAACAAATCTGAGACGCATGCTAAGCAGGACAGAAGAGATGATAAATCCAAAGAAAAGGCAGTAAAATAGTTGGTGCTTCACAAGAAAATATTCTGGCCAGTAGAAGACATGCACTTTAGCATCAAGTCAATAAAAGGGCCACCAGATGACATTTTTTCCTCTGCTGATTTTAGTAGGGGGAATGGTTTGAAACTAAAAGAGGGGAGATTTAGATTAGATGTTAGGAGGAAAGTCTTTAATCTGAGGCACTGGCACAGTTTGCCCAGAGTTGCTGTGGATGCCCCATCCCTGGAGATGTTCAAGGCCAGGTTGGATGGGACTTTGAGCAACATGATCTAGTGGAAGGCATCCCTTCCCACGGCAGGGGTTGGAAATGGATGAGTTTTAAGGTCCCTTCCAACCCAAACCATTCTATGATTCTATTGCGATTGACTTAGTAGAAAGACCAATAATTGCATATAATACCATACCTGACATCTTCCCCAGTCTCGCTGTCAGAAGTACAGCTGCATCACAAACAGAAAGCAAAGATTGTTTACTTAAGTAAGCAAAAGCAATCTGCCCCTGAAAGAAAAACTATTATATTCCACTTAGTGCACAGACTGCAAACAGTATTTATCACAGAGCTGCAGCACAGCATCTGTTCCTTTTTCAGAAATTGCCTTGATTTTAGCAGTCAAAAACTTGGCAGATTTTTTTTCCTTATAAACTTGTTAACTTGACTCAACAAATAAAATCACCTCTACTCTTTCCTAGAAGTGCTAACAGAACTGAAAAGTTCAAATGTGATAAGAATGGAGTTCCACTAAAAATGACGACATTTTCAAGTAAAACCAACAGATAATTTGTGATACTGTTTTTCCATGACAGTAGCTGCACCTTTGCAGTTCCTGTAACAGGTTAGTTTGAAACCAAAATCAGATGACTTCAGCATGCTCCATTCTGTAGCAGCACTAGTCTTTGGAGATGCTTCTGTGTAAGGAAGTGTGGGCAGGTCTGAGGGATGAACAGTTTTTGATTTTGCTACGTTTCAGCATGTGCCAAGATGCTCACAGACGGAGCTGTTTGACAGGATGACTGACCATACTTATTACTGAAGCTAAAATCGCTTCCACTGAAAAAGAATGAAAAATCTGTCTTGAATGATATAAACAAAACGAGGAGGAACACAGCTCTTCATGTTTTAAAGGGAACAGTCTCATTAACTTTATACTAGCACAACTTGTTCATAAATCCCCAGGCTGGAGAACTATACCCACAGTTTAAAAGGTCAGCTTGAGACACTTCCAAAAAGTTAATGCATAGTAAAGCAATAACTGTATCTAAATTCAGTTTACTGTAGAATGAGAGCCAGCTCACACTAGTACCTTTATTCTGAAGGTTAGAGTACTGAACAAAGCTATTCATTTAAATAAAATCAAATTAAGTTTTTGAAAACTCCAACAGATGCATCTTTATAAAAATCTATGTACTTTTTAGGCATCAAGATCACTTCAATATGTTGTCATTTGATGAAAACAGTCAACTCCACATTGAGTACAGAAGGAAGAAAAGCTACTGTGAACAACCTTAATGAATCTACTACTTCCTTCACATTATAAGGACTCCAGATTCACATGAGCGTATATGTTTTGTTTAGAAACAAATGACATAACATTGAGCAAAATATTTCTCACTTAGGTCCACCTTCTGATATTATTTACTCCAAAAAGACTAGTATCTTATACTACTTGAACTGGTACTATTTAAAGTGTGATACTGCCCAGAATAAATCAGCATGGGGTACACTATTATTTACTCAGTAACCAGTCAAATCGATACTATTTACTATGTGTTCAGAATGTAAATAATGATTTCTCTATTTTTATAATCTCTAACAGTATTATAAAATATTTATGCCACAGACGCGCTCAGCCTGCTTTGGAAAATGGGCAGTAATCTGAGTTGGATCTTCCAGGCACACACTGCAATACAAATAACTAAATACAATAAAAAATGAGCCACTGCTAACTTTCAATTAGCCAATTCCTAGCCCAGTAACAAATTATTACTGTAATTTTTAAAGGTTTTGAAAGAAACCATTTTACAGCAAGCAAATAAAGATGATATACTGTTAATCCTATTTTATCGATAGAGCATGGAAGCACAGAGGAGGAAAATGACTTGTGCAAGGTTATCCATTAGACCAAGGGAAGGGCCAGGAATAGAACCCAGATTTCCTGAGCACTGAGTGACATGTCAGCAGGATATATCCTTCACATTCATAGCTATGACCTTGGAGGAAAGGAAGGGGAAGGAAATTTGAAATGAAATAATTCATGACTATTCTGTAATAGGAATTACTACACCTAAGCATTTGTCTCATCCCAAAGAAATAAACGTAAGAAGGATTTTACTGATTTTGGTGATACATGTTATTGGATGAGCTAAGGCTACAAGGTTTGGTGATTACTTGATAAAATCACTCGCCTTGAATCTGGGATAACGTTGCATGTACCTGGTCAGGCATTAGTATTTTCTTATCAAATTAAGGGAGCTCTCATCTGGCAGCTTTACAACACAGGTGTGCAGCCTACACCAAATACATCCATCACTCTGATTAGACCACTACACATCATAGCAGCTCTGGAAAGCGACAAAAAATAATCTGTCCCAGTGCAGCCAGCAGTTACAGTGCTAAGATTGTCTCAGCTGCAAGCCCCTTTATACTTATCTGACAGCTAGCAAAGCAAATGTGATAACAACTGAATTTTACCTTGTGATACTTTGGCACACACAGAAGATAGGAAAACCCATTCTGACCTTTACGCTGTTGTGAAACACATGCTTCTAAACAAATGCTATTTAAAAACACAGTCTGATCAGAACTATCATGTCATCTGTTTTAGTTTAGCATCAGACATTCAAATTACACTTCTTAATCATGTTATGTCATCTATAAAAAATTGCAGCCTTGCGGAAATGAAATTAGTTCACTTAATAAGGCTGCAGGGATTCTGTACTGTTCCTATTATTCCTATTCCAGCCATATTCTGATTTTCTGTTTAGGGACGTTTGTTTTGATGGGTACATCACCATATTCCAGAACTTTGGCATCTGTTCTTCTCTCTCACAAGCCAAAAGGGTCACCTTCCTATGTTTCATTTCCCCCACCTATAAAACGGGGGACCCTCCTCCCTCGTACTAGTAAACTGTGTGAAGTTCTGAGCTGGGTGACCAACTTAGGCATGAAGGCTGAATATAAATAATATCTTTACAAGCACTCAAGGAATTTTTTTGATAATTGTTTCAAAATCAGTGCAGAAAACATTAGGTGACAATACCCCTCTGTCCATCAGAGTAACTAAGGGTTGTATTGTTGCCATTCCTTCTTTCCCATTCATTTGGAAATAAAATTCTCTCTCTAGATTCTTCTGCACTTCGTCAAGCTTTACCAACAAATAATTGCAGATTACCCATAAATCGCAGATTATTCTGCAATTTGTCAAGCTTTATCGACAAATAATTGTATACCAAAAGGTAAAGATCAGACAATGGGCTAGAGATGACAGCAATTACCAGAAAATACATACAGGAGTCGCAATACATTATACAATCTGTCATTTAGTGTAAGGGTTAAAAGAGCAAGCCCTAGCAGCACAGCTGTTGGAGTTTAGTAGCATTTTTCCTCCCTTCATGGCCAGGACAAAAGTTAGACAGAAGTATAGGCTATATCTGTATGTTGGAGCACAGCTGCTGTGTCCCCTTGAGGAAGGAGAGAAGGACGTGACTATCTCCCTCTTGTCAAATTAAGCAGGATGATACTGGGGGTTATATCCTGAGATCACTGCCACTTATAAAATGTTCTCCATTTCTCACGCATTAGACCTGTGCTGGGATGGAGTGCACATCTAGAGGCACAGCCAAGGACTACTCCTAGTCAGCCAGTGCCTCTTAACAGTGCTTTTCAAAGTCTTGCTGCTCAAGCCTTAAAGTAGAAATGCCATTCTGTAGCAGCACAACATTTCAGATAATTAATTCTGTTTCTGAAGTATGATTTCATGCACGTAATTTTGCTGGAGTGCCGAATGCCCATCTATTCCACCAAGAGGAATGGATGGCTCATTTGACCCTGGCTGGGGGTTCTTTCTGATGTGCTCTCCTACTATTAGGGCAAGTTTTTTTCCTCTTGCCTGTGCACCTATAAAATCCTGGATTCCAAAACCAGGTTCCCAGGACAGATTTTTGGTCTTTTGTGCATTACTACTCAACTCAAGTTTGAATTTTTAAATAGTACTACCTGCTCCAGAATATGTTGCCAGAGATCTTCTGCATCTCACCAAGTATGGCTAGCAAGAGAGATGACTTACCACAGCCAACCTGTCCTACAATCATCGTTAGCTGACCTGCAAGAGAGGGGAACATACATAAGCTTTGGATTTTCCAAATGCTCATGAAAAAACATCTTACTCTGTATATCTGATGTCATTTTGTACCTTGAGGGATTCGGATATCAATGTTGGACAATGCTGGAGGACCTTCAGGCGTCCAAGTGAAAAATCCATTTGTGATCTATGCCAAGATGGAGAGAAATACGAAACAGAAAACCAGCTTTAGACTGACTTCTTTTTTTTCAATGTACAAAGACACATCTATTGCTTACATTATACTGAGCATCAGAACAGTTAGCCTTTACTCAGTGAAGGAAACAGATTTTCAAGTGACTGATTTTCTAGAGGTCTGTATTCTCCTGTGCAACAATCTCTGAACTCAAGAAAGCACAGCAATAAGATAATTGTGGAAAAGGGAGAAAAAGTTGCTATTTAGGGTTTGTTTTGTCATTCGTAAGGTGGGCACATGAAATAAGTGAAATGATGACTAAATTACATACAGGACCATGGTTTGCACTCTGCAAAGCACTGAATGTCAGTCTAGACACATTGTAGCATATAACACAATTATATGGTCTGCATTCTGAGTTGATTTGCGGAATTGTCCTCAAAAACTGCATGTTGCTGCCTATTACAATATTTTCCTTTATATTTCTGATATGATTCTCAGATGATGTAGTCTTCTTTGGATATAAGCAATCTTTTTATTTAAAAAGACTACCAACAAGACACAAGTCTGTTTAGGATTTTAACTGGAGATTTCCACTGGATACTGTGAAAAATGGGAGAGGAGACAATTTTACAGATCTGTATTTATACAGCACTCTATTCTCTCACTTTTTCAGAAGCACTGAAGCTCTCAAAGCCTTCCAGCAACATAAGGTACAACATTTTTTGATATGAGAAAAGAGTGGAATGGGACACTTCTATCCTACCCTGGAGCTAACTTCCACTGGAGAAAAAACGATGGCTTTATCTTGGAAAAAACAAACAAACAAACAAACTTGAAAAAATAAGCAGAAGAAAACATTGCACTGCTCCCTCTAGATTAACGAAACCAGCCAGAGAATCCCCTCTCAAAAAGTGCCCCCTCATGGGCAATAAGCTGCAGACAGACAGCACTCAATAACTGCAGAATTCCTGGCCCCAAGTGCAGCCTGTGACAATGATGTCAGCAGATGGAGCCAAAGATTATATCTGGTCCTCAGCTATTCAAGATCTTAAAAGTACTATCCTCTCAGAGCTTACTCCTCTGGCCCTCCTTTGTCATCACTCCAGGCTGATCTTTTGATCTACCTGTCTATTCCTCCTCCCCACCCAACAGCAATATTCCTTACGCTTTCCTGCACCAAAGCAGGATGTCAGACAAAAGCCTCCAAAGAACCCTGAAAGCACTAACCAGTTGTCCTACTTGGACCCAAGAAACCGAATTATTCATTCTTTTGTGCCAGAAATGCAAATGTAATAGGAGACTTCCTAAATAAACAGTGTCATCTGTATAACAACCATCAGGATTTTTATTATTTCTGGCCATTTCTATAGATAATTAAAAGTATCAGTCTTCCAACTGGCATGGACAATTTTAACTTTTCCTCAAAGAAGTTGGAAATTCTTGTCATGAAAACAGGGCTAATAATGTAAACAGTGCCAATGTTAATTTGCTGAGTGAAATCTAGAGGGATATACATAACTAATCACAATATAAAGGCCAGCAGGCAGTTCTGAGAATGGAAAGCATAGAGAGAAAGGTGAGATTAATCTTTGGTACAAGTGTCTGACAGCTTCACATCAAAAGTTGGTTCTTGAATTTGAAACTCAGCTATCAGAATACAAAAGTGACTATTAATGAGCTATAGTAACTGTTATTAGAGTGACCTTCATATCACCTTTACACAAAAATCATCTGCTTCTGTGATATTAATCGGTCTTCTCATATGAGAGCTGTAATTGTTCCAGTCCTCCCTGGCAGGCCTCTTGCGGTTAACAACTTTGAGTGGCTGTGAAAAATCAGAAAGACACAAATACACAGTAAGTGGTGGCAGTACAAGCAAAGTGCCCTAAACATGAGCAATCATGTTATCACCTATGTAGTACAGGGTACTGAAATGAGTTTTTGCAATTGCACAAAATAATCAGTAGGAAGTAAAAAAGCAGAAAAACTACTCTGGGTACAAATGACTACCCACTTCACCTGCAATTAAACATTATTACTTACCACTGCCTGGTATTTGCTGTGATTATCTGCACTTCTTAGCTCTGGACATTTATCATGCTCTTCTCCAATCTCTTCACTTGACAGGAATTCACTCAGTTTCTGCACACTGAGAGGGAAAAAGAATTACAGCTCAATCCAGAATGCAAAACTTTTGTTCACTGCAATGTTTATTACGGAGAATCCCTTCTACTACTTCAGCCATTGTCTGCTGTGTGGTTTATCTGTTTCCATTTTGGCCTATGTTTTCCATCCAGGCCTATGAAAATATTCCATGAGATGTCACTGCATGGAAGTTGACAAAACGTGCTCTGTTGCCTACTAAGGACTATGATTCTTCAATGGTTTATGCAGGTGCTTCTCAGGTCTTTCCTCTTGTGATGCCAACAGACAAATTACACAAGATTTTTTCAGGTATTTGGTGTGACAAAGACTATCCCCAGCCGTAGCTGGTTTTGAAGCCATGTGCAGAAGTAGAATTAATGTCATTTACGTTACCAAAATACTGCACAGCCATTTCTTCTGAACAAACACTAGGAGTCTGAAGAAATCTTTACACCCTGAGCTGAAATCAATCCCTTACAAAGAATATAAAGTGTATGAGATAACATGAAAAAGGAGTATACCTTAACATAAAGCATTCAACACATGAGATAGAAAAGGAATGCTAACAGCAGCCCCAAAGAAGAACATATAAAATCTTCCCAAGCTGTTTACATTTAATTAGCTAAGAGATAATGTGTCTGTTTTATGATATTTAACAGAGCATAACAACATTTTCATCTCTTTACCTGACTTTATAAAATTTATGTCTAATCTACTCACAGGGCAAGCAACTAAAATTTGTAAAGTGGGTTGAACATTGAACTTAGTGTCAAAGAGGCTCAATTAGCTGCAAATAAGTTAACTATCAGTATTCAAAACTACAAAAAAATTTAAAAAAATAAATTTATAGAGGATGACTGAAATAACTGATTTCAATATATAGCCTTCGGATAATTGGAGAGCAACAGGCAACATATGCCACTGCAGCATAGTGCAATCTGCCTACCTGTTGGTATGCAAGTTAAAAAAATCAGCATTTATTTTCCTCTACTGGGGATTCCTTCTTCAGAAGGAGATTTAGTTTCTTCTGAGAGCCTCATAGGATGCTCTACTGGTGCAAAAGCAGTGCTTGGACCAAGGCATTGTAAGTAGAGACTGAGGGCAGCAGGGGCTTTCCTAGGGAAGAATTGGTTCTACAGGTTTTCTGTCAATCCACTGTGGGTGGATTTGCCGAGAGAATGAATTACAATCTAAGTAAATAAAGAGGGGGAGTAACTATTTGGGATGGGACAAGAGGAGTAATAAGTAATTCAGGCCCAATGTTGGACCACAAATTTTTAATGTGACGGTCTGTTATACCAAAAGAAGAAACTAGAAGCCTCAGAGATACTCTTACCTATTTGCACAAAGCTCTAGACCATGGGGCTAGGAACGATCTTGACTTTCTTTGTTCAATGAGCCAGATGTTTAACAGAACATTTTGAGTGTCTTTAAATGGACCAAATGATGGTTTAGCCATTGCCTACACGGGATTGGGATGCAGCTGCACCTACGTTCTTTACAGGCAAACTACACTGACATTTGAATAATTGCTCTGAAGTTGTAAAGAGCAGATACAGAAGTCTTCTATGTATCTGCTCCAGAATCTAGAAAAGGAAGAAGAAAAGACAGCCAACATATTCTTGCACCATGCATATCTAAACAAGACCGGGTCTTTATTAAGCCACTGGATAGATTGATTTGTGCTCTCTGGTTGTGTAGCAAGGTGGCTGTACTCTAAATGCCAAGACTTTTCTCTGCAAGCGCTCTGCCTTATTCTCTGCTTAAATCTAATATTGCTGCTCCTGTGGCTATTACTGAAGGAATGCAGTGACTTACAGCTGTGAGAGAGAACTGTTTGTAAGAGGCATCAACTCACACTTCAGGGTGTCACACCATTCTACACTCTTAAAAAATAGTAATAAAAAAAAAAAGTATGTTCTCTGCAGAACTGTAGCTGACACAGCAATTTCACCAGAATTCCAATATTTCCACTGAGGAACTTATTTTTAACTCACCCACTAGAGGTATTGATTAAAACACAGTTATTTGCACAGCTGACTGAAAAAGCAGTTTCATATTAAAGCCAGTAAAATATATAATGCCACCCTCGCTACTTGACCTTTGCTGATGGGAAATTGTACACTGTAGTCTTTGTCCTTGAAGACCTCACATTTAAGAAATACATCAATTGGCTGCTTAAATTTTCAGTAGCACAAATATGTACTAAAAGTACTTTTCAGAGAGAATAGAATTTCTTACCTTCCTAAAGACTTCTCAGCAGTTCCCTCCCTCAATCGGAAGTGAACACCCTGACCCCATAACTTGGAAATTTTGTAGTGGCCCTATGTGGAACATAAGCTTTAAGTCTCTTCTATCACTGGAAAGAATCACACCGTTGTTCCAATAGCGTCAATGGCAATCCATGATGATACTTTGCAATTGGGCACATATGTAAGGATAAAAAGATACTGACAAGTTTATTTGTAGAGATTCTTCTCTTTATGAGCAGCTGGCATCAGAGATTCTGGCCAACATTAACAGAGCAGTGATTGTGAAGTGCCTGAGATGCAAAGCCAGTAACACACTCTCAACATCCTTTTACATGCGGGTTCCGCTTCTGGTTTATCTCCTGCTTCACTTAGCTGGTTCCTTTCTGTCAGCACAGGATAAGTTGCATTGTATGCTTGCTAAAACCAATTAGAATATCTCAGCCTAAGAAAAGCTAAATTATGGCTTTTTAAAGTTAGATTACCTTTATCTGATCTTATTGATCAGCTAGTTATTAGCAGCAAGGTGTAACAACAGGTATAACATTAATTGTACTCAACTGGCACAAACACAGCTTTTTAGTATCTGTTTGCTTTTTCACATTTACCAAACTGTTTAAGCAAGCATGTGTTTGCATAGGTTGAAAATATCTGACACGTGCTTCCAGAGGACTGCACTGAAGTTTGGGGTACGCAGAAGACCCATGCAGAGCAGCACCAGTAGCACTTGGGAGCTATGCACTCTGGAACACTAAGTGAACTACTCAGATACGGATAGCCAAGAAGACAGGGCTTTTGTCAGTTTTGTCACACAGATTCAACTAGGTGGCTCCTGCCTGCATTCCAAATGCCAGGGCAATAGCCTGCTTACAAGAAAGTAACTGCGGAATCACTCATGGCTAGCAACAATTAATACTTGGTTGATACTAATTGATTAAGCATTGATACTGTGGCATTAACAGGCACAGAACTGGTTGACAAAAAAATCCTTACACAAGCCAAAATAAATGCCCATCACCAGTATCGGCCCCCAGATACTTTACTGGCTGCAATCTTAGCCTGACAATTTGCCATGGCTCTAGGGACCACCACAGTGCCTGCAAAACGTTTCCTGCCAGCCACTGATGCTCTCAGGTTTCACACATGTTAGGAGAGAGGATGCAGCTGTGACTTTGCACCGTCAGGGAATTTCTAAATAGTGAGGGCAATATCAGCTTCCTGCTGTAGTCTCCTTTACATCTCCAAAGTGACACAAAGGCAATTAAGCTAGGCAATTAATACAGCTATCTGCCCCATACTTTAGACAAGCTTTTAGACAAGCTATATTTGAGATCACACAGATGTATAATAAAGTAAGAAGCCCATATTCTCTCCTCATTCCTTATCAGTCGTGTAGAGTTACACTGAATAACAGAAGTATTAGGAGTTATGTTTTTTTTTCTTTTTTAAACACAGATTTGCTGATATTCAAAGAAAAACTCCCAGTAAAACACAAGTGCTACCAAAAAAAGACTCAAGTACTGGTTATTATTTCAGGTTTTGAATGCGCAGGCTAATGTGCTCGTAAGAGAGTCAAAATTCATCCAGTCTGGAAGAGACATTTAGTCATTAGCTTACTCCTACACTTAACATTGGAATTTTTGTGTCTACAGTGTTGTGGTTTGGCTTCTGTTGTTGTTTTTGATTTTGTTTTTTAAGTCTAACTTTTGACCAAGAGGCCACCTCTCACATAGACAGGTGGTGGGAGAGCACTGCCCAAGTGATACACACTGAAATACAGGTCCTTCTGGGATTATCTTTTTCCTTTCTACATGCTTCATGTGGGTGGAAACATTTGGGTAATTTACAAAATGAAACCTTCAGTAAGCTTTCACCTCCTTTTTCTGTTACCACATACACGTTGCATGTGGTACTGGCACATCTCAGCCCATTCCACATAATGAAGCAGTAACCATAGGCCATAAAACGTTGCTTGTGACAACTGCACCAGCAAAGAAACTGGCCTGCATGCTACAACCAAGGGCACCACAAAAGGCAAAAGGTAGGGAAGCAAATTACAAAACCACTGATAAATAGTTGCCATGTTATTTCTTAACTTATAATTGGATGACGGAACAATAGCCATAGCTTCAAAAGTCAGAGAGATGGGAACAAAGACATTCATTTTACAGTTCTCACCTTACTAATGCTTTGACAGTGGATCTAACCACACTGGAGAGCAGGAACAACGGAGACACAAGAATGTGAAACAGGGAGATGGAGGCAAATGCCACAGATGGGGAGAAGTCAGCCTTTCTTGTCAGATGAGCATGGACCACAAATGTCTACAAAGATACAGACGTTATCATCAGCATTTAGCCATAAAGGAAATGCACAAAGACTTTGTATTTCACAAGCATTTCATGTAATGCCTCTTATTTAAGAACTGTAATTTTTGTTCTCTTAACAGTCTGGAGGAGTGCTTCATACTCCTTGCTGCTTCTGGTCACAGACAACAAGTGGGCATTTTCCACTCTCTCCCAGAGGAATTGCAAATGTGCAGGAGCTTTCCATACCTTCCTTCTTCTTCCTCATTTCCACATCACTTACACTTGAAAGCATGGTTGTAATTAAAATTACTTAGAAAAGTCCATACTTACTATAAGTACAGCTGCAATTGGTATTGCTGCATTCATAAAGACTGTGAAGGAAAACATGTAGGAACATTTAGACACAATTTCCATTCAGCCAAGATAAAGACTAAAATACTACTAACTAGCACTGTCTTATAATGGTATTTTCTATGCTTAACATAGCAAAAATGCACAACTATTTACACACAGCATTCTTTTAAATACCTACAGTTTGATTCTCCAGTTACCTCAAAACCCAACTTCTCTTCAGTTACACAGAACCCAGCAATGCACCCTAGAAGAGATGACCAATCTATGCATTTTAAAGTGTGCTCAGCTCACATACAGATCAGGCATGGGGCACTTGCAGGTCTCTGTCTCGTGGCGGACAAAAATGCTGAGCTGATACGAGGTCTGGCAGACAACTTGAACGCCTGACAATGAGAGGAAGGGAGATCCAGCAGTGGCTGTACAGGTCATGCCCTGTGTGTGGCTGCACATCCAGCTCCGACCCATCTCATGGCAAGAGCTCCTGGGAGAGCCACTAGCATATACGTCAAGTTGTGACCTACTTATGTGACACCACTTCTGAAGCGCACGGCTTTGTGGCACTCTCAGGTCTGGGGATGCAGATCGAAGGGCAGTGAAATATTGGCATCTCTGTAGTGCAGCACTGGATCAATGACAGTTTATTCTTATGGAGAATTTACTCGATATATGCTTTTGATGTTGTTGTTTTTCTGGTAGAGTTTGTGCAACCGTGGTATGACAAGTGGTGTACATTTCACTCATTAAAATCTCAAGGTCACAGTCAAGGCTCCTGGTTACTGCTACCCCTAGTTTCACAGTAAAAGCTGCTTCTAAGCAGCTTTTTGTGTGGAGGTAGTCATACTGAAGCTGAAAAGAAAAGGTTTGGACTGTTTATTCCAGAAGAGAAAGTGGATCCACAGTTACAGAGATGGAGCTAGAGTCCAGTTCAGCTAAGGAATAGAAGATGGGCTTGTGGTAAGGGCAAAGTTTCAGGGGCTTGCACATCAGTTTCCACCAAGTTATTTTTTGACCTTGTGCAAGTGACTTATTTTGTTAGAAGGACCTAACAGATTGTGAAATAGCCACATTTAGGCTAGTTTTAAGGTAGCTGATTCAAACTGCTAACTAGGTATCAGTCTAAGCACATCAGCTCAGAAGGCTGAAACTCTGAGCATACTTCAAGCTGGGAACCTGTGCAAGACCTTGCGCTTCTACACGCTAAGGCTATAGAAAGTTAAACTAGGTGGTTTATTCTGTTTAGTTAGGCATAATAACACTTGCTTTATCAGGCTTGGCTACTTAGATTATGATTATCTTCAGGAGACCGATACAGGTTTTAACTCGTAAGTGTGACAGAGCTTTGATTTCAGCTGGGCCTTGAGTTACTAAAATGCAAACAACAAACCAGTTTCCTCCCTGACCTTGAACAGCATTTGTTATGGTGCCCTGGATTCCGCTACTATAGCTCTTCATACACTATTGCATTTCAAGTTTATTAAACAGATGGAGGGGGAGAAGGAAGCAAATAAAATTTGTATATAGGGATCTCTTTGAGATGGGGCAGGAATATGGGTTGACAACACAATAATAAACAGCTACCCCTGTAGGAGCCTGACTCAGAACCGGAACTATGATCCTGTCCCACACTGCTGTCCACTCTGTCACATCGTGAGAATATTATTTAACCATCCACCCTTTCGTTTTGACCTTTGCTCAATTTTATTCCATGAAGTAAACAATACAGAGAAAGACTACAGAATCTGTAGATAAGACAGAATTAAGAGATTAGTACATGTTTAACAGAAAAGAAAGAGGCTAGTCACTTTTTAAAACAAACAAATGAAACATCTTTGCTTGTCCCTTTTTGCTGTCAGGTATAGCCAAAGTTCAGGCAGGAAAAGCACTTGCCAGTTTCTTCATCTGAAGTGGAGTGCCATCATTTGACCCACAAATACTTCTAGTGGAATGTATGACCATCCTTTTCTGGGCACAAACTCCACGAATAACTTAACATACTGTCAGAGACTCCTTCTTCCTACGTTTAGAATATTATTAATAAATCCTGTAGTGTAGTTGTAAACTCTACTCAAGCATAAATAAAATAGGTGTGTTATTTCATGTAGCTCTAATTCCTTGATGGATGGGACTGAAAACATAGGTGTATTTATACATAGATTCCTGAGGTAAAAGCTTAGCTTTTGAAAGCTTTCAAGGCTGAGAGATCTGGGGATGTTCAGCCTGGAGAAAAGAAGGCTCTGGGTAGACCCCATTGTGACCTTTCAATACTTAAAGGGGTCTTATAAAAAAGATGTAGAATGACTCTTTACTCGGGTATATGATGATAAGACAAGGGGGAATGATCTTAAACTAAAAAAAGGATAGATTTAGACTAGACATTAGGAGGAAATTCTTCACTGTAAGAGTAGCGAGGCACTGGAACAGGTTGCCCAGAGAAGCCGTGGATGCCCCATCCTGGAGGTGTTCAAAGCCAGGCTGGGTGGGACCTTGGCCAACCTGACCTAGTGGGTGGCATTCCTGCCCACGGCAGGGGGCTTGGAGTTAGACGATCTTTAAGGTCCCTTCCAACCCGAGCCATTCTATGAATGACAAACGTATTAAAGCCTAGAAATTCATAGTTTACTACCCACCTTAGAAAAATGTTAATAATTTTCTGAGAAAAAATGTTCTTTTCTGTGTTGGAATACAAAGCAGTTTCTCCTGCAGAGTTGTCACACTTTGGATAAGCTTGAAGTAGTTACAACATAGGAAGACTGGAAAATAAAAAGTAAAACTTGCTGCCTGTACCTGTGGAATTCTTAATTCTATTAAATCCTTGTATTTGTGGTTTGCCTTTGAGGCTGCTGCAGTACATGATTTCTCTTTTATGTATGTATCAAATAAGAGAAACTACCAAAGCTGATAAACTTGTCAAGAGAAGGACCCTGCTCTTCTGCTGGCAGTATGAGATTATACCTTCTAAAGGTGAAGTTGGAGGGATTAAACATACTGTAGGGCTGGCAAAGACTGCTGTGGTTATGACAGCATGGGTCAGTTGGTGGCTCCCCAGAAGCTGATCCGAATCTTGCTGTTATGAGAGATCACAGGCACATCCAAGGACATCTTATTTTAAGTAAACAAATGCTTATTGAGCCACTGGAATTTCTGGTTTGTTAGTTTTTTGTTTGTTTGTTTTCAATTATGGAAGTGTCTAGTATAATAAAATGATTTCTAAAATGGATTTATTTTGCAGCTAAGATTTTTTTTTCCCCAATTAGATTCTGTCCAAAGTACTTTGTTACTAGAAAAGACAGATAGAAAACTAGCAAAAACTATAAGCTACATGAACTGTTTAGAATAGTAACTACTGTCAATTTCCTGTGAGAAAGCCTGGATTTACTTACTTTCTGACAGATTAGACAAAAATTCACAGAAATAGGAAAACCATTCCTTGCTTTCTCTGCCTTTCCTGAATACATTATACATAAACCTACAAAGCTGAACATAAGATAATAATAACTGCAAAAAAATGAAAGTCTTCTTGGCCACAGTTAAAGAATACACTGTTGAAACTCGAAAGGTTATCACTATCAACTTTGTAATCCAGTTTTGATTCTGATGGGTACATTTCATTAAAATGATGGCTAATTTCTATAACAGCTTTTTAAGTACGTACAAACAATTTATACACCTACAAACTATATCCAGGCACAAGTGTGAGGCAGATGAGATCCAAATTTCACTCTGTCTTGAAATGGAATTTTCTTGTGGTCTGCTCTGAAACGCTGCTCTGAAATTTGTAGGTATATTTTCTGTAATCAAATGCAAATCTGTTCCTCATGAATAAAAGCAGATCCAACCACATTCTTCCATTCATGCTAATAGCTAAATATACTTAGAAAAGACTTCCAAAGCCCATTCAAAATGGCACTTAAAAATACATAAAGTTCTCCTGTTTTCTTACTCTTCTAGGACGTCTGCCTTCCTGCAAAATCTTGGTCACCTTCTGCCATTATCTTAATCACAAAAATGAAATCTTAAGTTCACTATTATATCAGCAAGCACACTTTGTGCTGATTATGCCTATCACTCCATTTATACTTATGATAATAATAACAGCAAGTTCTCCTGTATTTATAATCTCTACGCTAATCTGCTAACATGCAAGTTTGTAAGAACCAGTGAATCTTCTGCTACAGACAAAAGGGTGCAAAGAACTCCTAGGCTGAAATTAGAGAAAACCTTTAAAAGCCAAAATGATATGCAATATTGGCATAATAAATTAGTACTGGTTTACCCCAGCTGAAAAACTAATCTATGGTGTCTTACAGACACATAAATATTACAAAGTAAAAATAAAAATGCAAATGTAAACATTGAATATTTCAATAGTTTCAAATAGTATGTATTCAGAATTGTGTGGAATAATACTGTTTCTTATTTATCATGTCACTATTTCTTTACAGAATATTCAGTACAGTTTTCCTAGCTGTTACAAATGAAAATCTGAGGATTTAAAAAACAAATAAGACTGTACAGCTCCTTCAGTCCTATAGCTAAACCTGTGGCCTTGACTATAAATAGACTTCAATGCAATGTGAAGCCCTGCAAACAAAAGGAGCCCACCTACCCTGATCTGGGTGTAGAACAGAGTTTACAGTCATATAATCTACTTCAGCTAAATTCTCTTTTATGCTGAAACGCAAACTACTCTACAAGCACAGAAAGCTCAGGTTCCCCAGAGAGAAAATCTGGTCTCAGAGGTCAATGAAAACCTCAATCTCAGTCAAATTCAGTGGGTACAGGATCTTGCCCTCAGAGTACATTACTCATGTGACTGTTTGGCAGGAAAGAAAGTCAACTACGCACCTCTTGGGCAAATGTAATCAAATAATACTACCCAGACTGGAAGTTACTCTTCTAAGGAAAAATCTCTTTTATTAGTCTAGAAGGTATTTGTACAGGTAGCTTGTAGCATTTGATACTTCTTGCTAAAGTTTCCAGTGCATTAATAACTTACAGAATATATCAACAGTATTCTTCAGTATGACTTGACTAATTATTTCCGAAGTACTACAATAGAAACTATAGAGGTGTTGCATACGATCTGCTGAATTACAGAGTTCAACTGGCCTTAGATGTTTTTAAAAGGGAAGATAAATGCCTTGAAGCAGCTTGAAATGAGACAAAAGAAGAAATCTGGTTTTGGAAAGATGAAATTGCCAGCACTGTCATATTTTCCTTTCTAGTACATAGTAATGGCCTTAAAAATCACTTGTTTTCATAAGAAATCCAAATTTTGAGTAATAAGTTGTAAGTACCATCTGTTGGAGCTTCAACGCAAAGACATTTCCCATCACATGATATCGTGATATATAGTATTGTGCAAAATGCAGGAGGAGGGTAAAAAGATAAATATCAGCAAGGGCTTCTTCCTGAATGCTATGTCATAGAGGAGAATATTGCTGGGTGGAGCTAGCCTGTGAAACACTTGTCCCTTAAAAGCTTCTCTTGAGAAAGCTAATACTATGAAACATTAATCTGACCTTCTCTTTTAGGCATATTTCCTATACAGGCAAAATTCTACTGAATTAAATGGAACGTCTGACTAAATGGAAAGTGAGAAGTATGGAATCAGAGCCTAGAGCAACAAACAATCGCAACAGAGAAATGGTAAACTCATTAGCACCTAATAATGCAGTGGCACTTCAGCTGAACAGTGGATTAGAATGAGGGAGAAGACTTACTGGATATGGAGGTATAAAGGGCAAACGACTTTAGGCTAGTCATTTCTTTTTGTCTGGTTTCTTCTACACTGCTGTGAAAGATGTGTTCCCAAGCATAGAGTTTAAGGAGCTTAATGCCTCGAAGCATCTCATTTGTTTTCTTCAGTCTCTCATTGGAGTACTCCTGCAACATTTACATACACATTTAGTTAAAGAGCACCTGGCCCTTAAACTTAAGGATCACACAAAAATTGCATGCAGCCCCTTGTAATCAGTCAGGCATTCTCTACTACGGAGAGATGCTCTGTCCATTCAAGATGCTTTGATGTTTTTTGCGAGGGTTAGACTTCTTTGTTGAATCTCACCTTGCAAAGGCAGGAGACTGAGTGAAAAGCCAGTAGGTCTGTAATCACCTCCTTCTAAATCACATACCTTATACTGAAAATTTTATTCCTGTCGGCTTTCTGATCACTTGCAAAGAAGCCTCTCATGACTTCTACTGCTCAGCACATTGATTTTCAATAGGCACACTCAATATGTACAGAAGAGATCAGAACAAGCAGACAAGGTACAACTGGACACACTGCTCCACCCCAGTCACCATGACGTGGAAACAATGGTGTCAGGTGCCAAAGCAGCAAGGCTGCAATAGCAAGAAACTGGGACCCTATAGGGAGCCTCGACTGTGCAGGGACAGTTGGCTCTGGCACTACAGAGCACTGGTGAAGTGATCCTCCTTCTAGTTTTCAGGTTAATTCAATGATCTTTGTGCTGCGCTTTACTGCAGAGCAGAGACAGTCCAACCAAAATGCACCGCTCCCATCTACAGGAATTTCTAGGCGATGCTGACTGTCTGCTTGGATGCTACAAGGATGAATGCTGTCTAAATGTCTAGAAGGGTGTATACTGTTGATGTGAAGGCAATACTTTGCCCCCAGGAAGGTGCACAAATTTCACATTACCACCCATGATCTGTGTAAGAAGAGATTTCAACAAGCAAATCCTGCTGTCCAGCATCATTACAGGTTCCTACAGCTTCCTGGGCAGTGTAACAATTGCTGAGTGTGAAGAAAAGGTTCAGAGCAGCTGGGCAAGGCAACTTTCTCAGCACTGCTACAGGCAATTCTGACAAATTATAGACAAGTCAAGTGAGGGATCAAGAAACAACTCATGACTTAGTAGACCTCAAAGTTCACCAGCATACTGTGGGAGAGCTAGACCATCCAGAGTTATTAAATGAGCCACTTCCACAGATTTCCACATCTGTGATGTATCTGTGATCTGAGGTCAGATGCAGCTTTCCTACTTCATACTTACTTGGACAGATTGCCCTGCATGACTCATTTATTTCTGCATCATTTGGCTGCACATGGCCATTTTAGTCAAAGACTACTGACCATTTACACTTGCAAGTTAGAAAGATCTTAAGTTTTTTCCTGTTAAGGAAACACACACTGGCTGAAAAATATAAACCCCAGGACAAATTGTATCTTTACTGCTTAAGCTTATCATGTTTACACAGTCTTGCATTTGACATTCTTGAGCATCATCAAGTGTTTGAGAATCAGTTTATGGCTTTGTAATTTGGCTTTTATAGCTTTGCAATTCTAAATACAGGCCAATGCATAAATATCAGAGATGATGTTAATATCATGTGTGAGTGTGAAGACACTTACCAATGTGCTTCTCTGGGCCTGTGACAGTTTTGTTGCTACAAAGTACTGAACAGGTGCAAGTACTATGATTACTGCTGCTCCAATTAAGGCACTGATTCCTAGAAGATAGTAGAGCAGAAGAACTCCTACAATTATCTGTTGGAAGAAAAAGTGAGAAGACGACTTGGGATGACTTCACTTTGTGTACATACCACAAAAAGCAATCACAGGGTAACTGTACAGCACATTCAAGAACAACCATTGCATCCAACCCTAGCCCAAAACCTCATATGCTCTGCATCACTGCCACAGTGTGGTTTGATCAGCAAGGATAATCTGTCAAAGGATCAAATACACCTAGAGTGTTTCTCCCCAGCTTGTGGATTCTGTGACTTGAATCACACTGCAAGAGATTTAGAAAACTGCTAGCTAGGATTTTCTGTTTCATGGAATCCCCACGGTGATGAACAGTAGACAAGGGTGTACAGGTTTGTATACACCCTTCTATTTATCTTCTATAAAAACTCCCACGCCTAAGTAAAGTAACTTTATTTTAAAAGGAAATATATTCTTAAGAAAACTTAAAATAAAATTTATTTTAAAAATGTTTCCAAGTAAGACATTGGGCTACTCCTTCCACAGCTGCTATTAAATATTCTTCCCCATTGACCAGATGACATAGCATGCATTTGCTTTGACTTTTTTTTTCCTTCTTCAACATTTAAGCATTTTTACACCAAGACAAGCAAATACCTCTCCCAGTTTGATCAGAACCCACTTGTCTACAACACGCTGGAATTCCACAGAGGAATGTTCTTTGCTTACTACAAAAATTAATACGAAATACCAGTAGAAATGCAACTGATATTTTGTAAATGTTAACTTTCTTCAACGTTCATGACATTATTGCGGAAGAGAAAAAAAGGAACATAGTAATTATATCAGTAAGAACCTCCACTTCAAATAAACACTACAATAAACTCGAAAGAAACTGTTTCAAGGACACATAGTACCAGACAGGCAATGAATGTTAAAGAAGACTAGTGAAGCAGTTTAAAAAAAAAGTTTGACTTTGAAAAGATAATTTAGAGAGCAGGTCAGAGCCTGGGTAGAAAGAGTGAATATAAGTAACAAACAAGATGTGCAAGCTACCGATGTTAACTACCACTATTCTAACATCTGACTCCTGAATGACCTAAAGCATTGACACTCTATTATGTAAAATATAGTATAAGCTAATAAATTAGACAAGACACAGCAATAGAAAACTAATTTCATATATTGTTTCCCTTAAGTTAATTAAAAATAACGTAAGTTACAAAATTTCCTTAAAGCATTATCTACTACTCTTGCTACATTTGTATACTCATATAACCCTCCCAGAAACACTACCTTTCGTCATTTCAAAGTTCAGCAGTCACCCATTCCCACAGATATTCATGGGAATTGCGTGCTTCCATGAAGAAAACCAGAGTCCATAGTTTACCCACTTCTATGTCAACATTTTTGTGAATTCAAAAAGAACACAGAGAAAACTATTTTTTCTTAACAATCCTTTGATGACTATCTGCAGATAAACTAAACCAAAATGTGACTCTTACAATGAGTCACAGTATTTATTTAGGAAATATGCGGCATCATGAAAGTAAAGCCCTATTGTACAGATCTAGTAAGAGCAAAGGTTAAACGGTAATTTAAAGCTCTCTCTGTAACGAGTGAGTGAGCAATCTGCTTCCATGTGAAGTTAGGAAATTCATCAATGTGTAAAGCCAATGAACACATGCAAGGCCTCCACCAGAGAGCCCTGGCAGAGCTCCCCTCCAGAACAGGAATTGTCTTTACAGATCAAGATATTCATTCCCAACTGCTTCGCCACGGGCAGACAACTCAGGCACTCAAAATACAGGAAAGCACTGAACAGCGTACAGCTAACAGATGCTCAAAAACACGAAGTCAACATGGAACAGTGACTCCCTGCTTTACTGCTACCCCACTACTGGTTGATTGCCAAGGTCATTATGGGACACACTAGCTGTTTCAACAGAGCCTCAGCTTCTCACAAAAACAAGGGTAAATTCTGGCAACTGGATTTGGAGGGACTTGCTAGCACTTGGCTCTAGTTTTCTCCATCCTGGCTACTGAAAGGGTCAATCTTTGCAATAAAAATTCTGTTCTCAATAGATTAAAAATGATCCCATTTGCATCTTCTCTTTTGTATTGTGATAAGGGAAAGCCTTTTTAATATATTCATCGTGTGTGGGACAAAAATGTATTCTCAACAGAAGTACATGGATAGAAATATCTGAAAACTGCCAAAACCTATAAACATTTCTGCAAGTGATTCCGTATTTGTCAGATGCACACAACAGTCAAGAATAACCAGTAAGCGATAATATTCTAACTGCTAGAGGACAGTAACTGACAGATGGGAAGGCTCTCAGTATTTCTGAGAAGGTAATGATCATATTTTTAAACAACTGTGCAATGAAACATTTTGCTTCCTTTTCATCAAAATCCCAAATGCTCTTATCTGCCAGAAATATATCACGAACAAGAAACTCACTGATACCTGTTTGTTGTTAAAAATAAATCTACTGTCTAGTCATTTTTTTTTTTAATTGAAGATGGAAAATACTGTCAGACAGAAACTGCTTTGTGGCCAGTTTTGAAAGAGACAGATGTCCTTTCATTACCACTGTACACTATCCCTGCCAATGAACCCAAGACATGAGAACACCGGACCTTTAAAAAATGATCACAACGGAATCAAACACAGGTGTTTATAAAACAGAGAGGGGAAAAGCCTTTACAGTGTCTCATTTTGCTCTCAGGGTTTGAGCCAAACCTAACGAGGGCATCTTTCGATTCACAGGCATCCCTGGGCCCCTTTTCATTGATTTCATTACCTTCAAACAGTAACTTAAGGCAATGATCAAGTTCCTATTGACTCCAGTCACAGCAGAGATGGGATTCAAATTATCTGGACTGTATAGAAATGTGATCAATGACTAAGTCTTCTAGTCAAGGACAAATAAAAAATTCGCACCAGATGATGAAATACTAATAGGTGATGAGCTACAAAAACACTAAGTCTGTTTTAAATAATACTGAAGCTCGTTCAACTTTTTATTTACCATCTCTGAAGTATCCAGTAATTGCTTTCACTGCCTCATGAAACAGGGTACTGAATGAATGCTGCAGAAACGTGTTTGGGAGAAAACTTTGCATACAACATGACTCATTGGTTTGTATCTTGCAACGCATACGCCATCCGCAAAACAGGAGCATACTCTGACACTGATTGTCTTGATCTGCTGAAGAGCATTGCAGGATGAATTTTAATGCAAATATAATCATATTTTCATAAGACTGTCATGAAATCTTTGAGTCTGTGACTTCTGGCACATTAGAGCAAAATGTTGTTAGAGAATATGCAACGAAACTGGCTTAATTCTCAGTTACACTAAAGCTCTCCCTGCACTGAACTGCTAGTGATCTTGGAAAAAGCCCATATGACATTGGTACCTCCCATATAGGTTGTTTTATTAACATATTTACAATGGACACTAAGCATAGGGGATAACTGGACACTAAATATTACCTTTAAAGGGGTGGACTCCTCTAAATGCCTCCTAGCATTTTTTCAGTATGTAACTCACTGACTTCTTACTGCATGGTACTTCTAGTAAATAGACAAAAAATAGCCTGATAACAAGATTAGTACTAACAAACTGCCAACTTGTAGCCACTTTTCATATCAGTTTCGTTTCATTATATTTGTCTTCTCTTTTGCAATTAGAAATTAATATTAGCATATGTTACTTGACTACTGCTTTTTTCACCTACTTCCCCACTTTAAAATAAACTGGTTCCATTTTTTTTTTTTCCCCTTCATGATTTCAGGGAAAGCATCCTGATGCTAAAAACCTAAGTCAAATCTCTTTCTGAAAAACATCTGCTGGTAATTGCTATATTCATCGGCCTCTTTCAACTCCAGAAAGTCAAAGGTTTTGAACTGCCGTATTGAAAAAATATGAGTGTCTCCAGGAAATGTGGTCTATACCCCAATGCAGTTAATCCTGCACAAGAAAGAAATACACGCATTTATTGTATAAATGCAGGCACACTATGACTTGTAAAAATATGACTGTAATCTCTGAATCTTTTACTGTAATGGGTATAGTGATATATAGCTCACACATGTAGAGTGAATGCAAACTGCAGGCTAAAAAAGCACGGTTTAAGAAAAAGTCATTATCTAGTAAACTGTTGACTGTTTACACTTCCAGGTGCTCACTATCCTGACTCAAGACCTTATACAACTCTCACTGGAGTAAGCTGGAGTTTTACAAAAGATTCAGACAGATTTCTCCTTCCTGCAGGTCCTGCTGCAGTCTCAGAAGCAATCTATCCCTCATTACCATGGAGATACCAGACAGCATACACTAACATACCAGGTTTCAAACACATACAGCACAAGTGCAATGACTCGCAGAGGACACTATCTGGTTTTGCAGAGAATACTCTCCAAAGATTGAAGCTACACAAGAGGAAAAGACATGTTCAAAAACTCAGTCACTGACAATGAAGAAGGTCCTGTTTTGCCTGCACTTACCCTGCATTTTCCTCACTAAGGAAAAAGCCAAATCCAGGGAAAATAATTAAAACTGGTTGTTGGGTTGTGTTTTTTTTTTTTTTTCTTCCATTTGGTCCAAAGGACCATCTCTAAATGATCATGTCTTTGAATCTACTACTGTTTCTCTTGCCTCTTCTACTGGGATTCAGAGGACAAATGATTGTAATATATTCCAGTTAACTCCCCTGAGCAAATGAAGCAAAATGAACTGGAATAATATAAACTACTATAAATTCTTGTTAAAAATGCAAAGTATGTTTGGCAGCAGTCAAGATCAGTGTCGTAACACAGTCTTAAATACCTAGAGTCCTGTCAAAAATATGAAGTTTGTTACATATGTTTCTAGATATTTGTATCTGTTCTTTAAGTTCTTTGGTATATTTACTTTCATAAAATTCCTAAGCAAACCATCACTACAGATTTATGCACATTAATAACAAAAAGGCACACTGCTCAGTCTCCTTACCTGTACTGGCATAGCCCAAAGGTTAGGGCAGAGGAAAAAGAACCACATCAGCTGGTTTGTGTCTATGGCAACCAGGTTACAGATCTGGCCTGCAGTCATCTCCCCCATAGACATGTTTGAAGTTGAAAGCTGCATAATTTTGTTGTATATTTTTGTCTGGAAGATGGATCAAAAATTGTTAGTATAGAGAAATAAAATAAGACTTCTAGTTCCAACTAAAACGCAGGCATGCTAAGGGAAACCATAAATCCCAGGAACTTGAATGAAGAGACTGAAGTTTGTTCTTCTGTGTTACGATGAGAAATTTTAAGCTACTATCCTATTGTCATCCCACCAAAACCACAGTGCAATTAGGTACATAATGGTTGTCTAATTACTCCCTTTTTGCATTCCTGTCGATTGGCAAGAGAATGAAACCTTTATCCCCCAACTGGCCCAAGAACAATACCCATAATTTATGCCATGGAGTGCACTTGCTGTAACTAGTGCTAATAAAATAACATTATATCATTATATTAAATATTGAATAGTCAATATATCATAATCCTTTTAATTTTTCTCTGGCAATTGATTTAGGCCTCATCCAACTTCGAAACCGTATTCCTAGCTGAGAATGTTGCTACATATTGGCTAGAAAGCCCAGTCCCATTGCAAATATTAGTTCACAGGCAAATAATGTTAACAGCTCTGATTCTATACTGAATTAGTTACCTCGGTACAGAACCAGGCACCATGTACAAAAATAACTTAATTACACAATATGCAGTAATGAAGGGGTGCTATTACCAGCTTGTTTGGGAAAAGCCTGCCCAACAATGCTTTACAGTCATGAGACTTAACTGATAGGAGGCACCCTGATTAAGGGTCTTCTGGTAAATATCAACCAGCCCTCATGAAGCATAAAGTCATATTGGGCATGTGGAAAAGGTGCAGGTTTATACAAGGGAGTAAAACAGGTAAAAGGTTTAAAGAAAACTGAAAAATTTTAGGAAGAAAGAATTTGTCTATAAATACTGGCAATAAGACTGCCACTAACATTAATTCTGCTGAACGATGGCTAGAAATTTTCTGATTTGAATGGTACAACTGAGCCTCTATGTAATACACAGTGCACAGAACACAGCTTCTCCTAAACAAAACTGATGGGAATGTAACACCATTTTCTTGCAATTCCCCTTTTACCATTTTCTAGTTGCTGTGGTCCACATGTTTTTCAGTTAGTTGCAGCACTTCTGCTTGATATGTTTTGTATCTTGTATATCTTAGGTCAAATTTTTATTTCTTTAGAAATTTTCTACTTCACTCTAATAGAGAAAACCAACAGACATAATCCAGAAGTCTGGCAGCTGACAGCTGTTTCCAAGTGTATGATCAAAAGATGATTAAATAATTATGCTGCTATTGGAAGCATCCAGCTATATCAAGACTCTCACAGGATCTATGCAGTTCAGTGGGTAACCCCTGTTCACATAAGGTTAGCTTTCAAGCTGTCAGAGGATAGATTTCAGCCAGTGCACTTGGCAGTATCCCATTGTAACGTAACACCTAATTCTCTTATTTATTCATCTTTCAGGCACAGATCTTTGTATACTACATACTTTGATCTGTTCATGGTTATGGAAGAATTACAGGCTCCATTTTACCAGTCTTACATTCAGTAATTACAAACTCTTCAGTGCCTGGTTATTCTAGGGCATGACCCATAGAACAAATCACTACTCCAAGCACTCAAAATTCAACCTATCCTTTGTCCAAAGTATATTTAAATATTAGTAAGTAATTACAAAAACATCAAATAAGATTTAGATGACAGAGAAATTAGGTCTACATTAATGCAATCTTTAATGGTAATGTGTACATTGAATTTATTTCAGGAGAATTCTTTCAGTTGCTGTAACAGAATTGAACTGCTACAGTTGTATATTCACAAATACAAGTGTGACTGTAAGAAAACAGGTTAATTAATATATTGGCTACCTGTATTGCACCTCTCAAGTTAATTCCTGTTTCAATAGCAACATAGTATGATGCTTGGAGAAATGTCCTTTGCAACAGAAGGGCAAAAAATAGGAGTACAGCCAAAACATATGCATTGGACAGGAACTCTTGAGATGAAATAAAGAAAACACCAAGAATTTTAGTCTAAAAAAAAAAAAAAAAAAGAGAAGTTAGAATTACGTGCAATTGTAATTTAATTACCACTTTTGCGTAATTAATAAACAGAGACAACCACAGTTTATTAGTTTGAAAATACTCCCAAACGTGATCTGAAACCTCACCATTTATCAGTTCAATGAGACAGCCATATAATGTGCCAACTCAGTAAGCTTAATTTAAATGCGAAATTACATTTATAGGATTTTTGATATCCTTCCAAAATTCTAGGTCACTGAGTAACTCAGTATCATCATTTGCTACCGACATGCACTGCCAGTTGTCAGAAAGGACTAGTTAACATTCATTCAGAGAAATCTGTCTCCTTATTTTGACACCTCAGGCTACTGAACACTAAAATGACCTTCACAACTTGGTGGAAAACCCATCCTCCTTCCATTCTCCTGGAAATACACACATTATTTTTGTTTGCAGCATCTAACAGGTTTGTTCAGCATTGGTTTATTTGTGGTCTTTACCTCCTAGGAAGTTCATGAGATCACTGGAGTGCATTTTGAAACATGTCAATAGTTCCCTAGGACAGCAATGCATTTATTCCAAGTTATATTTAACAAGCAGACACCTTCAGTGCAACAATTAGTTCAGAGTCTGGCTCACCTTGGGAAGCCTTCTGAAATAAAAAGGTCTCTGCCTTTCCCTTTCTCTACTTGGTTCCTTCAAAACTTTGTTGACTTATGCTGCCATTAAAGGCAAAAGGTGTAACCCATCTCTTTCTATTCCCTCTCAGAGGGCTTCTTTGCAATTTGCATTCCTGTTGAGCACACTTCTAGCCTAGACAGTTTCTTTGCCGTTGAATCTTTTAAGACTGCTACAACATTTAATAGATCACATTTCACAAACACTCACTGCCTGTACATTTTATCAGAACCAACCTTGCTATCAATTCTTTATAGAAATCCCACATGACAAATTAATACAGAGGCTAAACCTAGTTTTCAAAGCTGTGGTTTTGCAAGATGAGGCAAGCCAGCTAAAAGAGAAACGGGCTTCTCCTTACCCTTAACTGCACCTGGGTTGCTCCAAGCTGCATGCTTCTGTTGCTTACTGTGTGCTAGCTTGGGACCTTATCGGATCTATCCCTGAGCCAATTCAGATCACTGACAAGAAAATCAGTCCAGGAGAAAAACAACAACAACCACCAAACAAAAAACCACGTGCTGCTAGCTTTTAGTTTAATGGGCCAAGTTAGACCACAAAGGTGTCTGGTGGGTGCCAGAGCTAAATCAAAGGAGGGAACGGGTGCAGGGCCAATGACAAATGTGAAAGGAGGAAGGGCAAGTCCTTTTTGCAGTGGTAACACAACAGATCACTTCATCTTCCTCAGAAAGCAGAGCTTTAGGGTACTTTTTCCATGTCTTTTTACTCCATCTTTTGACATCCGTGATGGCTACTGCCATTGCTGCAAGAAGCACGCTATCCATCCCCTTGACAACAGTATGGTAATTTACAGTCTTAAAAGCAGATAAATGTATGCTTGCCTTTGCAACAAGTAAATGAAATAATAAACAAAACAGTTTTTGGAAAGATTCCATGTTTTTCTCTGTGAGAAGAGTGCACACTTTAAAGAATACAACCAGCACAAATTTCCTGACAGTATCTCCCACCTCACATAAGAATATCACTTCTCATAAGAAGAAACTACTCTGACCTGTCTCCACACCACCTTAACGGCCTGCTGAGTTGCATGGGAGATCATCCATGGACACCTCTCCATAAACATCTGGGCACTTCAAAATGAACTGCAGTCGACTCTTAAAACACTGGCTAGACTAAAGAGCTGTTAAAGCACTTCTGTCTATTATGCAGCACAGACGTGTGTACTATCTGTTCTCCTGGTTATGTGCTATTTGTTACACACTGCTGAGATTCAGACCAAGGCTGTACACAAAGTAAAGCAAGTAATTATGACTGCATTTCTGTCTTTGTTCATGCTTCCTATTTACATTAGGTTGCATCTTGATGGCTGTATACTGCATGAATTCAAAAGCCACCTGTTGTTTCTTGTGCAGCATGTAGATACCGAAAGACAAAATAAAATATAACTGCAAAAGTCAGAGTTCTGGGGAAAAAAAAGAAAGAAAGAAAAGGACATTAGGGATTAACATGGCGTCATTTGCATTCGTGATGTAAATTTATGATGTGGCCCCAGGCATATCTTAACTTTCAACAGTGAGAATCTTTCCTCTGAGTTACCCTTTCTCAGGCCAACTATTATTTTAGTTGTCCGTCACTGGAATTTCTTTATAATTCAACACAGGCTCATCCAGGAGAGTGGCATACAACATAAGAACAACATATATCTCTGCAACACTGGAAGACTGTCAAAGATATCCTCTCTCTTTGCTGTCATGTTACTAAGTATTATCACAGCAATGAAGCTTGCAGATTACATAGTACTGTATCAAGGGCAGAGACTAACCCAGCACAATTTTAATGCTGTCCTACATATACACGTAGCTAGTACTGCTAATTACTGCAGCTAATACTGCTTTTTTACTGTATGTTAAAAAAACATTTTTTACATGATCAGATTTTGACAAAACATGTTCTTCTAGCAATGAGATTTTGGTGCAGTGCGGATTCACGTTAAAACATTACACAATAGAGGAGCAGGGATGAAAATTGAAACGAACTTGTTATCCTAGTATACAACTTGAAAGAAAAAGAGGACTTGCACTTACACACATAAGCATCACACAGACAGGGACACATTTCACCAAGATATTTACAAAGTTTCACGTGCAGTATTAGGCCATTATGGTTTACAAAGTCAACGAACATCTATGTGACTAGGCTACAATAATCGTCTAAGCACACTTGCAGCAAATATAAGGAAGTAACAGAACATCTACTGAACCTTTCAAACAGAAGAAAAAACATGAGAAGTTGACGGAACTACATTTTGTTTTCAAAAAAATGGCTTTGGGGACATTCAGTATCCCACCTTCCTGATGACTTCAGGATAATATCACTTCTTAAAGTATCAGCTGGCTCTAGCCAGTAAAAGGCTGAGCAAAGGTCACTATTATAAATACTTACAGACCCTTTATTACCACAGGCTAAAGTGTTGATACTGGGCCTTTGGCTACACTGGGACCTATGCCTTCTAGAGCTTTTTAAATGACTCTGCAGATTTGTTGTATCATTTCAGTCTGTTATGTCAGCAGATACCTAATGCTAAAATGACCAATCCTAACACTGTGACATGGAAGATGTTACCAGCAAAATATAATCATTCTGCCAGTCTCTTCTTCAGTGTGAAATGGTTGACACTCAGAGAAATTCATGCCATGGGAACGTTCCAGGGGTGGCCATAAATATTGATACTGGAGTTATAAATATACATGAAGAGAGTGACAGAATTTAAGATGCTGTTGTGCTCTGACTAATTGTGGCACTAACTAAAGCAGTTAATACTGCCTGTGACACCCACATGATCTCAGAGTTCCAGCTCCATGACAGTTTTTATCTGTCACTAAGGACCTGAAGGATAGAACAAATATATCTTATGATTTATCTCTTTGCCTTCAGTTTCATAGACAGAATTTCTGTTTGAAAGATACAAATTCATTATGACTTCCCTCCATTCAATTTACAAACAGTTCAAATAGAAAGCCTTTGTAAATTACAGAAAGATATTTCATCTAATTCAACGAAACCTTTCAGATATAAAGGTGTATTAGCCTTTTAACAGAAAAACGTTGTATATAAGTCAGGTCAAAACAGAATAAAATGCGTTTCCAGAGTCCTTCTATCCAAAGTAAAATACACCCTTAACTGTCACTCAGGGACTGTCACCACCACCAAATACTGCTGTTATGTGATCCTCAAATGGTATCAATTACAACAACCATGAGGCTACCACTTAGCTAGACATGGTGACAATGTCACGGCAGGAGGAGACTCCTTTCAGGGCCTATCTGGACCAGACCTGAGCATTTCTAACAGCAGAACACTAGCTGACACTTCAATAGGAAAATTAAACAGGATAATCTGTTAATAGAGATTTGGTACAAATTCATTTGAAACAATAAGCATTCCAAACAAATTATTAAGAAGCAGCTCAAAAGCTTCCGTAGTACTTTGCCACAGTGTAGCCTCTAGCCTATATAGTTTTTTGTTTGTTTGTTTGTTTTTAAATTTCCTGCTTTAGCTAGTTTCCATAAGATCTACTTGCTATATTGAAGTCTCCAAATATTAGGATAAAAATTGCAAAATGTATAAATAATTCATTTCAGCTTGAGGCTTTGGTTAATTTTTCTACAATGTATTCAACGTTTTTCAATATGTACTTCAATGGACCTAATCCAAAGCGTACCTGGGTGAACGGGTATCTTTCCATTAGTGTCAACAGACTTCAGAAATCAATCTTACATCAAACAATAAGTGAGTTGAAAAAATAAAGCGATAATTCTCATAAAAATGAGGCCTGAGTGACTTTACCTTTTGAGAAGATGCTTCCTGAACTTTTTTTTTAATGCTTTTAATTTTGTTATTAATCAAGAAGTTTCTTCTTGTGGAGCCTTCAATTAAATAGCACCTTTTAAATAATTATTTCAGTTGATCTTTCAAAACCAATCTGCCCAGAGACACGAGTGGAAATTCTTCGTCAAGGCTAAATCAGTTGGCATAGTATCATGATAATAAAAGCCTGCTTTAATCCTCTTAGACATCCCTCATTTCTGGAAATGAAAAGCCAAGCCTCTTAAAAATACACTTTTTCTTCTCTGAAAAGCACTTACTCACGTATTTGATTAAATCTCTAGTCACAGCTGTACCTAAAATACTTATGATACTAGTGAGATTCTGAACGTGTTTCACCACTACTTTTAACAAGGTTATGTTCCTGAATAACCCAAAGCCTGACTAGATGCGTATGTAACACATTTTGTTCATCATCCAGGTATGAATGTCAGCAGTAGGTAGTAA
The DNA here is from genome assembly GCF_009769625.2 of Cygnus olor. Classification (NCBI taxonomy): domain Eukaryota; kingdom Metazoa; phylum Chordata; class Aves; order Anseriformes; family Anatidae; genus Cygnus; species Cygnus olor. Next base: position 61,167,256 of record NC_049173.1, on the reverse strand, counting down.
CACACATGCTGTCTCTTCCAGCATTAAAAAATACATTACAGTTGCTTTCTTTACTGAGGAAAAATAATACATAGTTTTAGCGCTGCTTCTTTTGACTCCTTTTGTAACAGCATTTTGACAGTGTGGTGGTTTCACACAGACAACTAAGCTCTGCCAGATCGTTCTTACTCCCCCTCCTCAAAAGAACAGAGGGGAGAAAATATGATGAAAAAAGGCTCATGGGTTGAGACAAGGAGCAGTTTAATTAAAGGAAAAAAAAAGGCACGCGGAAGCAAAAGGAGAAACGGTTAATCTTGCCACTATGGCAGCACTGCTCAAAGTCTATTATTAGTGCGATATCAATGCTGTTCTAGCTACAAGTGCAAAGCACAGCACTATAGGAGGTGCTATGGGGAAAGTTAACTCTGTCCCAGCCAGACCCAGTACAGACAGTACCTGTGGGCGGATGGTGTTATTTCCTTTCCCAACATTGTGAACAATCCCAGAGATGCAGAGGGGACCAGCAAATCCAAGCAAGTCAGCCAGAATACGGAATGTGCTGCTGAGAAGCAAGGGTCTTCCAAAAGCACAGCAGAGAGCACGCCAAATTGATCTGGATCCTTGTGGAGATGGTGACCTTTTGTTCTGTCCAGAATACGAAAAGCAGATATAGTAAAAGGATTATATTATGTATAAACCTCAGGTATGAGAAATTATTTTTCCCTTGCTTTAATTCATTGACAGTAATTGCAACCCTTGAGCTAGAACTCAGGTACTACAATTTTTCTTCCATTTGTTTTTATAGAGTCAGAACAAAGCATTAATTTGTATTCTCCTCCATTTCACAAGAAGAAACTGTTACCTCTTTCCTATCCTTAGTAGGGATCCATTTAAGTGTGTTGTTTGTGGTTTGCTGGGGGAACAGAAAAAAAAAAGGAAGGGAACTGACAGATTTTGTTTTCTTTTGAACACGGAGACTGAAAAGCTATACTCTTTTAGATAGGCTGCAAAAGACTTCTCTGAATACACTAAGTTCCCGCCTGAAAACTAAGCAGAATCTGAGCTAAGGTAGTTTCAGACCTTGAATTCTCTTACGTACAAACTGTAACTGAAATAATATTGAAAAATAGTCCTGTGAGACCTCATTAATATTGACTCTGTAATTGAATGGTTCCAGGGTCTTATTAGGAAAAATGATAATGGTGTTTAGTGAGTACAGTCCATAATAACTTTCCACATCGTAATAGAGACCATATGGATTTTACATGTCTTTAACTAGTAACATGTTTGATCTGCATGCTTAGTTAGAGAAAATTCATTATTTGTAAAATGGTTTGATCTCTTTGTTTGTGGAAAACTGTTACTGGTTACTTGGTTTGCATATCTGCTTGCATGATTTTATATCATGCTCATAGCATAAAGAAGCAATGAAAAATGTAAATAGTGAGAAATCAGACTGACATAATTCCATGCTTTGCATACCTTCTGTGCTTCAAAAGCCTCATTAAGGCGAATATAATTGGTCAGAGCTCTCATGGCAATGGGAAGCTTGCCTATGGTTTTCAAGTCTATTGGTTTTTTATGGGCAGTCTTGATGAATGTATTCATCCACCAATATGTTCCTTTGGATAACAGGTTCACAAATGGCTGTAGGAATCGAACACCAAGGTCCTGGAGATCCTCAGGAGGTTTAACTTCTTTAGGACTTTTGAAGAAAACATATCTCTGAAATTCAGAAAAATCCCCCAAAAGAATCACACTAAACATGTAGAAAATAAGTCTGCAAAGTATAGATAAGAGATAAGGACACAGTAGATAATCAATTAATTGAGAACTGCTTGAATTGATGAACTGCTTTCTCAGAAGTACTCAAGGAATTTCAGCATTCAAATTTGACTAATACAACAATCTAGTTTCCTGAGATACTGGGGGATAAGAAGCATCCAACATAAAAATATATAATCCTAAACATTTAATATTATTTTGTTTAAGGGCACAAACTTTTATACCGCAGGAAAAAAAAATCACCTTACATTTTGCATAGTACTGACCCTGCCTCTTGCTCTATGCCAGACAGCACAACACAGGACTTAAAATCAGAGAATGGTTTGGGTTGGAAGGGGACTTAAAGGTCACCTATAGTTCCAACCCCCCTGCAAGGACGCCACCTTCTAGACCAGGTTGCTCAAAGCCCCATCCACAATCTGTTCCATGATCTTGCTGGGCACAGAGGTGAGACTCAGTCACATACTTCACTCAATGTCTACTCATGACTGTACCTAAATCATATTGATATTAGTAAGATATCTGGATATGCTTCAATGCTATCTTTCCTCCAGCCATAGCTGGAGAAATAATTCCTGTATCCTAGGAAAGAAAGAGTGATGGGTTTGGGAACAAACATTTAGAGGAACAATGGAAGGAAAGGAGAAAGAGTTGGAACTCAAAGTCAAATAAATCAGTCTTCTGCCTTCTGGAAGATTGGTAAGGCAGCAGAAAAAAGCTAAGGCCAATGTCTTCCATTTCTGCTTCATAGAGGCCTTCCCCTTTATTTTTATTTTCTTCTACTTTTTCCCCCCAACTCTGCCTGTTTCTCCACCTATCCCAGCAGTGGCCAGCTCTCCGTTCATCCCAATCCCTTACAGTAGCAGCTGAAGCAACAAGCCTGTGTCTCCTAAGTCTTGCATAGACACAAGAGGCAGTAAAAAATCCATACTTCTGGCTATTTTATTTTACGCATCAAAGACATCCTTTAATAATTAAATCCAAACAAACAGAAAATAAGAAAGATGACAGTAGGCACTGAGTTTTTTTATTCTTCTTTGTGGCCTATAATTCCACAATGGTCTAACCTCATTTAATTTTGCAGTTTTATTATAAGGAGGTTTATGAGCAATTCTCTTGGATGCTGTATTTGTTTCACTTTTCCCACAAGACAATCCACTGTTTTTCATTTATGAGACAAATACTGAACTTCCAGCACTGCGGCTTTTACTGCACTTATTTCAAAAGTATTATAGCAAAAAAGCTACTTTTAGCCCTATTTTTGTCCTAAATTACCAAATAAACACACAGACACAAACACACACACACAAAAATCACAGAAGAACAAGTACATGACACATGCAATTCATGTTGCTTAATGCATTACTGGAAAGAAATCATATACTACTATCAAGAAAGGAGCAATAAAGTTTACATGGAAAAAATTATTTCCCTCCTGAGACTAAGTTTAATTTACGCACACAATTAAGCAAGGGACAGGTGAAGGCAAGAACTTGGGCAATTATCTATCCAGCAGGTTCCAAAGCCATCTCTCAGTTTGGATTATGACTAAAGACACTGTAGAGGAAGAAGTGTATATAGCTGGGAGGCTAGATAGCAATCCTATTTGCTCCAATAAATCAGTTACTGTGATTGTCTCCTGGAAAATGAGAGATGTTATTTGTGTCTAATACTCTCTCTTAGAGCAGATGATTACTTTCACCCAGTCTTTCCTTGCTTCAGAAATACTAATTTCTGATGACTGAAACTGTGAATTATAACATACATTTAAAAACACATGAAATTAATCTTAATTTATCTACAGTGGAGTCTGACATTCTTAAATTATGGCCTAAGAAAATTGGGTTAATCTTTAATTCTCAAATATATTTCTAACCGGATTTTCTCTCTCTCCTTTAGAGATGAATTTCATACTAAGTACCCAGTAAGATGAAAGAAAGAACAGGGACTTAGAGTACTAACTTACCCTCACCCTGATGACATTTATTTCTACAGCTAGTAGCATTCCATATAGAACAACCAGGAGTCCTGTGAGGCAAAATCGAAGCTGAGAAAATCCAACCCCATTATCACAGAACTTTACAAATTTGATGGTTTTAGTTATGAAAGCTAAAGTCCAGTAGAATAACAATGCTGTAGGGAGGGAAAAAAAAAAGTCAATCAGCTCCACAGTTGCAAAAATATACAATAGTGATATTTATTAAATAGTCATTCAGAAAGAATGCAACACGAATATATAAAACTAGAGTGGCCTTTCTCTTGTCAAAACAGAAGCCTAATTCAATTCTGCTGACACAAAAACATTAAGACAATGTTTGTTCCAAATTCCTTTCCCATTAGATTCGGTGATCTTTGGAAAGTTTCACAAAGTGATATCTGCTGAAGGAAATTTCCATCTGTTGTAAACATGCATCTACATGATGAGTTCAAGGGGGAGAGCTGCCTCACAAGGGAAGGTGGGTCTGAATGATGTTCTTCAATTCAAATCGGGTTAATGCTACAAGACTGCTGCGAATTTGGCTTGAAGGAAAATTGACCTTATTCCCCCTACAGATCTCTGGTGCGTATGCAGGAACAGACATTAAAATATCTTCTCCAAACTACTGCTGCTCTTCATTTCTATTGTACCACAAAAACTCCATATACGTAATTTGTAATGCAGATACACAAGCACATGGAAGAAGTCATGTTCTTAAAATTCTAACTTTTTATAGTTTCTCCTGGAGTGGTTTGGGTTGTAAGGGATCTTAAAGACCATCTACTTCCAACCCCTCTGCCACGGGCAGGAACACCTCCGACCAGACCAGGTTGCTCAAAGCCCCATCCAGCCTGGCCTTGAACACTTCTGAGGACAGGACATCCACAGCTTCTCTGGGCAGGCTGTTCCAGGGCCTCACCGCCCTCTGAGTGAAGATTTTTTTTTCCCCTTATAAGTAGTCTAAATCTACCCTTTTTTGTTTAAAGTCATCTACCCCTTCTCCTATCACTACATCCCCTGACAAAGAGTCCCTCCCCAGCTTTCTTGAAGGTCCCCTTTAGGTATTTGAAGGCTGCAATAGGTCTCCCTGGAGTCTTCTCTTCCCCAGGCTGAACAACAAATCTCTCAGCCTTTCATCACAGGAGAGGTGCTCCAGCCCTCTGATCATCCTTGTGGCCCTCCTCTGGACTTGGTCCAACAGGTCCATGTCCTGCTTATGTTCGAGGTCCCAGAGCTGAATGCAGTACTCTTGGACAATAAGTTCAGTAGAGGCCTAGAACTTAATGTGCTCGTGCTACTGTCAGTTATAGATAAGTTATCCCTGCAATAAGCTCTGGTGATTTGGGAACGCATTCCATGTCATTCACCACACTGTAAGCCACCTCACGTTCCCAATTCTTAAGGAAATAGCTTATAGGGTTATGCTCTTTCACATGAATTTTTTGTCGCTGGTGTATTTGCCATGGCACTACAGCTGGAATGTGCTGTAACTGCCAAGAAAAACATTGATGTGCTTTCTCAGTGTCTTGCTGCAACACCAGGGAAAATCTTCTACCAAGACACTAGTAATTACAAGTCTATTGCAAATATGGATAACTGTCAACAGCCTGCACAACCTCAAATGATGCGTGGTGTTCCAGTTACTCTAAGGTACCCTAGAAAGCCCCATGGGGATGTAGAACAGGGCTACCCTTTCCAAGCCAAACTAAATTCAGCATGGATGGTCCTCATGGGATTTGGGTTGTGGGGGGTCTTCTAATTCTGGTTCTTTGGAAATCTGTTGTAAAACTCTCACTTAAATAAGGACAGTAAAAGGAACAGTACTGCAGTTCCTGTTGGGTATTGCTTGTACATTTGTAGCATGCTAAAAGTTCGCACCAGCAGAGGATACCTAAAAAACAATCAGGCCAACTGATTCCCATGTAGAGCTCTCGGATGAAGAAGTAAGAACTAGCAGAGCCATTCTCCTATTTGGAATTTAACTAAGCGTCTATATGACCAATGGTTTTGATTAGAGAATTCATTTAGAAATGACTACTTGTCTAATCAGTGTTGGAGGGTGCCAAATGCAACATCCTCGGGTGACAACACATCTCCCACTGTCCTACCTCCTAGAAGCATTTGGCCCTAACTACCTTCTCTGTTTCAACAGTAAGTACATATAACCCAACATGGTGAATGTTCACAGGCTCTTCAAGATAAGGTTCCTCCAAAAATATACGTATGGCACCACTTTCTTTTAAGCTGTGTTTTTATCATCTCACAGATGCATGTATATTGGCTGAGAGTTCCTAAAAACTATCACCCATAACTTCCACTGACCCAAGCTGCCTGGAGACCAGCGCACGGGGTGTACTTCAGTTTATTTCGTCAAGTTGGATCTATTATAGATGTCTGCAGCCTAAATGAGCTTGCTTTTTCTTGGACTCTGTAAGTGATCTCAACCCACACCACCCATTTGTAGATTCTCACCTGGGGGCCAGATTGCTTAAAATCTGGCAATGTAGAACTCACTGTTTTATACCTTTACTGGATTAAGCCCAAGATCTTGAAAATCACACATGGGATTTATTAACTAACCTGTGTACGTTCAGAGAAAAACTTTGTGCGCTGAGCACTATAACACAAAGTTCCGCTTTAAACAAATTCCAAAGGAATTAACTATAATACTAAGATACAATACATTTAAATTAGAAAACTAGATTACTGTCAGGAATGGTGAGTCAGTGCTCCAATTAAGATTGGTAAAAAAAATAAAAAATAGTAGTGTTCCCACACTACTATCCCTGTCAGCTTAAAAACTCAGTCCCGTTATTTCACTTTTCTCCTAATGTTTAATTTCTGAGATTTATCTACAAAACAAATATTAATTCCAAAAATAGTGCAATCAGATGCTACTAATCAATTACATATTTTGAACGTCAAGAAAGTTAAGAGATTTTCCATTTCCATATGAAAACTATTCTAAAACATATCGTTATGCATCCATTCTGGAACATTGTGCAAAGAGTACTAAAATGAGCATTATTAAGGGAGCCACACTGTACCAGCATTACATTGGAATAGCTATATTTGTTGAAATATAATTACAAATCAAAACTATACAGAGAAAACCTGACTCAGATCATATCAACAAAGTGTTCCAGTAGTTGGAATGGACACTCAGCTGGGATCCTGGACTCAATCATTCGCTTCAGAGCATAAATACTCTAAACCTTGACAACTTTTTTGATAGGAGATAATGAGAATGACTACTTCAAAATAGCCAACAGCCTGGGCATAAAGCTGTGAGGTGGGATCAGTACAGGAACTTGGCGCCCTTTTCTCACATACCCCAAGGCAACGTGCTAATCCCCAAAGTTGTTATGGTATCTGTCCCTTGCTTGTTTACGAAGAACTACAAATGGTCTTGTTTTCTTTAAGATACAGAGTGAAAAATATTTCAAAAAAAAAAAAAAACCTCAAAAGTTTCACAGGATCGGAAACTTTATACTGATTAAAGTTAATGAACAGACCTTTAAGGACCTTCTGCACTGCATCAATGAAGAGTTTCCCCGCTGAATTTAGTAATTTTTGGATGAGGCTTGTTAGCCAAAGAGCCTTAGTTTTATGCTGCTTCCAGTTAGCCTGCTGCTTTATACTGCTACCAACTGCAGGTGTAGGCATCAATCCTCCAGCCGAGGTGCACGATACCCTGCAATTAGGTGGAACTTCACTAATGCTTGAAGCAGCAGCAGATGCCACACCAGGTCATTTACTGTGTGAGTGCGGAATATTAGATCTCTGCAACACTTTACTAAGGAAGAAACCTCTTTCAGTTTCCTTAAACTTTTCCTCATGATTTCCATTTACTTTATTCATATTAGGCTCTACGAGAAAGCTACTTCACAGCTAAGCTGCGCTCTAGTCAGTTAATACCTGACTATGAGTATAATTAAAACTATCTCATTCTGGACTAATTTATATAAAATTATCATTGCCTGGTCTCAACTGTCAACACAAAGTAGCTGCAATTAACACTGAAAGATGGTGATCCTCAGGGTTACATAACAAGAAATTTGTGCAGTCAAGAAAACACAATAGAGACTTAAAAACATGCTTATTCAGTATTCTCACAAACAAATGGCAGTGAAAAGAAAAGCAAAAAAAAATAATTAAGACCCTCATCTTATGAGGACCCTGGATTAAATTTCGAATCAGATTAACTAAATAGTAAAGAACGTTGTTAGATTTTCTTTTCTTTTTTTTTTTTTTTTTTTACCTAAGAGTAAGCTACTAAGATTAGATTTTCTAAAGCAGTCTATTCCTTGGAAATTCTTGCAAAATGAAAATTCCTAATGATTAACTTCAGTACCGTAGTTACTAGTTACATAGTACCAATAACACTTGAGTGTTAGTATTCATTGGTATATCTGATTATTATTCCAACATTGTCCAGAGCTCATCCAGCATCAACACTCTAAATACTGAACAGAATTATCATAAGAGAGATCTCTAAAGGGAAGAGATTATGCAAAAATAGGTAATCAACTACTAGCTCTACATTTGTGCTACTCTTTGCAGTGATCTAACAGCAGGAATGCGACACTAAGTTATTAAACACTGCATTACACATCTGAAACAAACAAAAAATAACCACCACAAAAACACAACAACAGCAAACCCTGCTTGCTTTCTGTACTTGACTGTAACATGCTAGCAATGCTTCCCTGAAATTTAACATCTAAAGCTTTGATAAGGCATTAAATGGGCTCTGCTGACTAATCAAACCATGACTGTATAACCACACTTGGTCATAAAAGAAAAAAAAGATGTTACTTAAGAGAAAAGCACAAGGAAAAAAAAGTCTCAGATGAGAAACCACAAAAGTTGCCACACCTGCACAGAAATCTGAATTTATTTTCCTATTTTCTTGTAGTTGCTTTATTCTTTATCAACAAAATCAGACCTTTTGAAAAGACTTTTTTTTTTTTTTACAGAAGTAACAGACTCCTTCTGCAGGATGCTTGCATATCACAATATGCAGTTCAAAATCATCTTGAGTATTAAAAAACTTTCTCAAATCAAGTTGTTACTTACATTTTACCAGCTGACAAGTATTAGAGCAGAATTCCGAGAACAGAGCCACAATGAGACAAGACAAACCTTAGCAGAATCCAAAAGTGAATTTGATGAGCCAGGATCACCCAAGAAATAACAGCTAGCAGGATGGCTAAACATGTATACATCCATTCTGTGATCTACCCTGACAGCAGAGAGCATATCGCCAGCCGCATGACTGTCAGCAGCAACAGATTTTCCATAGTTAGCTATGGCTTATTTACAATCTTGCAGAACATATTTAGTATACAAGTAGTTCTTACACCTTTCCAATAGCAAAATGCCATGTCTTAAGGCAATTTAGAAAGGAGGTTTTAGGAACAGGAAGCAAGAACCAGCAGGCAAAGTAACATATTCAAGGTCATACTGAGTCAGTGACATCATTCATTTCCCTTGACTCTGTACATATCTCAACACACACGAAGACAACTTCGATTTTCTATTGTGCTTAAATGCAACATGCTGACAAGTAGGGGGATACAGATAGCTTTTACAGGTAGAGTTTGATTTCTAATGTGTGCTACTTTTCCCACAAACCCAGCTTTTCCTAGAAAAACCTTTGGCCCGATGGATCCCTGAGAACACCATACAGAATTCTATAGGAAGTTAAAAGCATTGTAAATAATGAGCTGTTTCAGGAAAACTCCATTATTGTTCAGAACTGAGTCTGGTCACAGCAACCAGCAGGCCTGCACACAGATGTAGCTTTTCCCCATACAAGTTAGTGCCGAGACTGCAGTGACCTGTCACAGAATGAATACACACACACAGTCATACCACAGTCACACTTCCATGTCTTGTAAGTTGCAAAACGTACCGATCAATAACTTTGGGAAATTGGATGTTTCGATATTATGGTAATAGACAACAGATGTGATGGCTGCCAAGAATGCCATCCCAGCCGGCATGTACAGGTGTAAATGACGGGATTCTGAAACCCTTAAAAAAGAAAAAAGTGAACATCAAATAAAATCAAATATTTACTACTTAAATGTTTCCCTTTTAATTTATGAATTCTGTCCTGTATGCAGCACTGAGATGGGATTTTCTAAAATGTTTTATGGAAGTAAAGTTCTCCAATATTCAATGGGATTTAAGCTCTTAAATAACATACTTAGATAACAAATTCTTCCCCTGTGCTAAAAATGAAAAGTGTATACCCTTATTTCCTACTGAAATCAACTGAACATTGTTTAAATTAGAATAAGCAGCTCAGCTCCAAAATGAGGGAAGTTAATTTCAGCTAAACTAGTTTGGGAGCTGTCCATCAAAATATGTAGATAACACCAACCGACAGCATAGCTTAAGATTTTCTATAGAAACATTTGGTGAAAATGTTTTTCTTTTTCCAGTTTAGGGAAAAAAACAGCACAACAGCAAGGAACTTACAGTGAGTTCTGTTTTCAGTAACTACTAGCCAACAAATAAAACCTACAACAAAATCATATACCTTGAAGTTTTGTCCTATAAAGCAAAACCTCCGACACTTTTTTTCAGGAAGCAATAGATGGGATCTTTCCAACTAAGCCCTTTGGGGGTACTCTTTGCCAGTGTTGCTGGCTTAGGCAAGAAATAAAAAGGTTTGGGGGATAAAAATCATGTTCTCTTCCTCTTCCCTCCTTGACATTTTCCCCTCCTCCCATTTTCCACCTTTTACAAAAATTAATGGAGTGTCCTGTGCTGTCAAGAGGTACAATTTCTTCCATCCCCCATCCATCTCAGTGAGAAGAAGCACCAAGAGGAAGTCTCTAGGGCACAAACACCTGGGGAAATTCACACCTTGTCCTCTGAACCTCATGGAAAATAAATTAGCATCCTTGCCTAAGCTCTTGCTGCAGCAAAAGCTGTTTTTGTGTAGCCAGTAAAGATAAAATGGGCTGTGCAGTAAGGGAGCTGGAGACCGTCACAGGACTTCACCTGACTTAGAGCTGAATACCCCAAACATCAAATCCACAGGAGCTCAGAAGGGCCACCTCCTGCGTCTGTACCTAGGAAAGGGAAGTCCTCCCTCACGTGAATGCTAGTGAATTCCACACAGTTGGCTGGAGCCATGCTGACAACCTGTGGCATAAACACTTAACTCCTCTTATTAACAATGACGATTGAATCAACGAGGATACAGAAAAATGAGAAAAGACTCTCCAGTCTCTGAATTCCTAGCAATGACAGGGTTTTTTGTACAACAGGGTTGAATTCTTGGCAGGCAAAAACAAGTAACAAGAACAGATCAGACACCCTAGGCTTCAGAAGGTAACACTGCAGGAGTGGGAGGTGTTTTGCTGTTGTTGTTTTGGTTTAGTTTTAAATTTATTTCACACACAGAATTAAGTTGTTAGAGTTCTCCTATATGAGCTTATCTCCAGTGGACTGCATGTATTCCTGAGGTGCAAAAGACTTAGACAACCAATCACTGTCAAAAGGTCTTATCAACATGACACATTTTGGTCTTAGAAAGCTGGCGAGTCTCAAAACCTGCTTTTATCCACTGCTGCACTTGCTAGCCTGCTGAGTGCTCGGGAGGCACAATTGTGGGTTGGCACTCCCCCTGTATAGCTAGGAGCTTTGATTCTTGTCAGGTGACACTTAACAGCAGTGTTCTGAGCCAATTTAAATAGCAAATAAACATAATGTGAGAGTTTGCTAAAGAACAAAATAAAACAGAAAACTCAAGGCAGGAGATGCTGCTTTGAGCCTCCCACACCCTGATAATTCCAAATAAGCATGAGAAAAACTCTTAAAAACCTGGCACTGAGAAACATTCTATTTATATATATTTAAGATAAGTTACTATTATAACGATATCAGGTTCTACAACAGAATTCTGCAGTGCCTCTCACACTGGCTGGTGGATACTTGTTATATAGGTGGCTTAACAGAGAGATTTTGTTCTATATAATGAAGAGCTTCAACTTTATAACTCAAATCAAGCCACCATCAGTACTGACCAGATCAAATTAAGGCTCTAACACATTTTAATTCTTGGGTAGCCAAATTTTTTCATCAAAACAGTGAGCTGCCCTGCTTAAGATTACAGATTGGATGTACTGCAAAAACATCAATAGTACCTCAGAAGAAACTATCAGGTGAGATGATGATGCCCATCAAATCTACTCCTCTTAGTAAGAGGGGCAGAACTGAACTTGCAGGGAAATGTTATGACCTAATGTTCACATGGGAGTTCTGCCTGAATAAGGACTGTAGGACTGGGTCTTTGGACATGAAACGTATCATGAAAACGTCACCATCTGCTTGAGTTGTTAGGATTTAACTATGATTACTCTTTGGAAAGATAGTGTCATTAAGCTGAACTAAAAATGATTAAGGTCAATTGTGTGTGTGCATACTTGGCAAGGTCTGTGGAATTTTTGATACAAGGTCGGTAGGTTAATCACCAGAAATACAAAATACATGTTTACAACCACAAGGAATATAGTCTAGATGACAATTTAAACAAGGAAACAATACCTACACTGAAATCATTTTGAAATGCTCAGTAATATCAGGAGAAGGTAGACATACACTTACCCATCAGATACTATGCCCTCTGCGATTTCACACACCAGCACAAACAAGAGGATAAAAGTTAGTATCCAGCGTAGGTTGTGGCCGGGAAAATGAAGCCACGTGCTGTGATGGATATGTACTTTGGAACTCTGACTTCCCCATCCTAAACAGGAAAAGAAAGTTACTAAGAGCTTTCTTTACAACAAAATTGATATACAGCTCTCGCATACAGAAAAACATGCATAACAAAGTAGTGTACTAAAGTTGACAGAACTGTGTTGTTACACATGCATCCTTTCAGAGCTGTGTTCTTACTGCTTCATTTGTCATACAGAATAAAGTCAACAAAACAGGAGACAACCTTAAATTCCTATACTAATTGTTACATTGTGACACTCATTAAACATTTATTAAACATTTTAGCATATGAAATGAACAGCAAATGAAAGTTATGACAAATGCATACAGAAGTGTACTTTTTTTCCCACTTCAGTGCATTTAATCGCTAAATAATTTTCATGGTATCTTACAGATTTTTTTTTTGAAGTAACTGCTTCTCTGATCTAGATAAAGATTAGGAACACTGTGAAAAGCCAGACAAACAGCAGTTAAGCAGCAGTACACGCCAAGCAGTTCTTCAGCTGCGCCCGTTTGCGTTATCTCTTACGATCAGCAGATACGAGTACTAAATCACAGCGCACGTACCGCGGCTGTATAGAGGACGGGCTGAGCGAAGCGGTACTCAAAGGCAGCGACAGAAGGATGTATTAAACCACGGAGCCACCTATCGGTAGCCCCAGTTTCAGGTTATCAAACCGAACCCACTGCAGACAGCGAGCTCCAGCAGACGGACAGCCTTCCTCATTACCGCTAACGACGAGGGAGGTCTGCGCGCCTGCTCCAACCCTCCAGGAGCTGCAGCGGGGATTTTCTGAGAGCACCGGCATCGCCTCCAGGTCGCCCGGCTCCTGCAGAGGATTTGCCTTCCCTTCCCGGGCAGGTTTCGCACCGGGGCGCGGGGGCACCACCAAGGCTGGCTGCAGGAGGGCGCAGGGGGCAGCCGGGAGGGTTAAAACGCGAAAGCCAGAGCCAGACGGAGGGGCGAGGCGACCCCAGCGGCACTCACCGATGAAGAGGATGGGGAAGGTGATGAAGAGCAGGAAGACGTGCGGCACCACGTTGAGCGCGTCCACGAAGCAGCCGTTGTTGAGCACGCCGTGGTCCACGTTGTAGGCGGTGGAGTTGCCCTCGTCGCCGCAGAAAGCCAGGGCCATGGCGGGAACCTGCGCGCAGCCCGCCGCCGCCTCCGCGCACATCCAGGCGGGGACGGCGCGGGCTGCCCGGCCGCGGCTCTGCCCGCACCTGACGGCGGCGGCCGCCGAGCGGCCCCGGCCCTGCCCTCACGGCCCGGCCCGCCCCGGCCCCGCCCCGCCGGCTCGCCCCTCCTCGTCCCGCCCGCCTGGGCGGGCTCGGAGGACGCTGAGGCGGCGGGTGGGAGCTGTGGGTGCCGAGGGTCTCCGCCGCGGGGCTTTGACCGTAGGCTCGGCGCCCCTCTCAGGGCTCCGCTCGGGCCCGGCCGAGCAGAGCCCTCGGAGGGACGGAGCCGTGTCCGAGCGGGCACTGCGTCAGGGCTAACAGAAATTACAGACTGCAAGGAGCAAATCTGGTTTTAGCCTCGTTAGCTCGGCCTTTTCTTCATTATGATGAAGATATTATTAGATTAAATCTTGTAAACAGCTGCAACCCTGTCCTCAACAGAGATTTCAGCATCATAACCAAAACAGCTATTACATTTATACTTTACCTTCTCCCCCCATGATGAGTTCAAACCTAACTTTTTTCACTGAGTAGAAGTTAGACTCAGCTGAGCCAAGGCTAAACAAAAACTAATTAAATAACATCATTCTGGGGGATAATACTGAAAATAAAAATGCAGTGTGCTGTCTGCAACTGGCTTACGCTTCTAAGCATAGGTTGAGGAGATCCAGCATCTCTTATTGTATGTAGCCATGAAATGCTCAAGATTTTTATCCTGATGCTTTACCATAGAGTTTCTTTCACTGCCAGTCATATTTATCAGTTGTTTAGCCGAGTAACTAATGTAACAGTCATATTCTACAAACAGAAATGCAAAAAAAATAATCATAAAATGGTTAAGGTTGGAAAAGACCTTCAAGATAATCGGGTCCAACCATCACCCTACTACCAATGTCAACCACTAAACCATGGCCCTAAGCACCAGGTCCAATCTTGCCTTGAACACCCCCAAGGATGGTGATGCCACCACCTCCCTGGGCAACCCGTTCCAATGCCTGACTACTCTTTCTAAGAAGGAATGTCTCCTCATTTCCCACCTAAACCTCCCCTGGCACAACTTGAGGCCATTCCCTCTTGTCTTGTCGATAGTTACCTGTGAGAAGAGGCCGACCCCCAGCTCCCCACACCTTCCTTTCAGGCAGTTGTAGAGAGCAGTAAGGTCTGCCCTGAGCCTCCTCTTCTCCAGACTAAACAACCCCAGTTCCCTCAGCTGCTCCTCACAGGACTTGTGTTCCAGGCCCTTCACCAGCTTCATAGCCCTTCTCTGGACACATTCCAGGGCCTCAGTGTCCTTTGTGTAGTGAGGGGCCCAAAACCGAACACAGCACTCCAGGTGTGGCCTCACCAGAGCAGAGTACAGGGGAACAATCACCTCCCTGGTCCTGCTGGTTACACTATTCCTGATACAAGCCAGGATGCCGTTGGCCTTCTTGGCCACCTGGGCAAGCTGACAGCTCAAGTTCAGGTAGCCATTGACCAACACCCCTAGATCCTTTTCTTCTGCACAGCTTTCAAGCCACTCTGCCCCAAGCCTGTAGCGTTACATGGCGTTGTTGTGACCAGAGTACAGGACCTGGCACTTAGCCATGTTGAACCTCAACCCATTGGCCTCTTTCCACTGATCCAACCTGTCCAGGTCCCTCTGCAGGGCCTTCCTACCCTCCGGCAGACTGATACTTCCCCTCAACTTGGTGTCTGCAAATTTACTGAGGGTGCACTCACTTCCCTCATCTAAATCATCAATAAAGATATTACAGAGGGTGGACCCCAACACTGACCCCTGGGGAACACCACTGGTGACCGGTCACCAGCTGGATTTCGCTCCGTTCACCACTACTCTCTGGGCCTGGCCGCCCAGACAGTTTTAAACCCAGCAAAGAGTGTACCTGTCCAAGCCATGGGCCTCCAGCTTCTCCAGGAGAATACTGTGGGAGACCATGTCAAGGCCTTGCTGAATTCTAGGTAGATTACATCAACAGCCTTTCCCTCATCCACCAGGTGGGTTACCTGGTTGTAGGAGGAGATGAGGTTGATCAGGCAGGACTTGCCTTTTATGAACCCATGCTGACTGGCCCTGCTCCCCAGGTTGTCCCTCACATGCTGTGTGATTGCATTCAAGATGATCTGTTCCATCACCGTTCCTGGCACCGAGGTCAGTCTGATAGGCCTGTAGTTCCCTGGGTCCTTCTTACGACCCTTCTTATAGATGGACATCACATTGGCAAGTTTCCTGTCATCTGGGACCTCTTCAGATGACCATGACCACTGATAGATGACGGAAAGTGACTTGGCAATCACATCCACCAGCTCCCTGAACACCCTCGGGTGGATAAATGCCCATATATCCAGGCCTAACTCTTCAAAATGCAAAAGCTACCTGTTGGCTCATCAACATTATGTTCCTAGGGAAATGACCCCATAAAAGTAAACATTTTCCCTTAGGGAATGTACAGTTTCCTTGTCTTTCTTTTAATGATCTAGCTGTGAATGCTCAACATAAAAGATAGACCATCTGATTTCTAAGACAGACAGCTCCACTAATAGACCTAAAAATTACTGTATTTTCATCATACTGCTTTTATTGATCTTGCTGTCAGACGAGAGGGAAGAAAAAATAATTGTCTGCATGCAGCATATAGGGTCTTTTTGGGCTACAGCATTTTGATTAAGAATAATAATTAAAAGCCAAATCCCAAGTCAAATAATGTGTACATGTATTTTTAAATAATTTCAAACAAAGTTGCACCCACACTGGAAAGACTATAATTATTTTAAGTTTTGGATGAAACCCATTATATATCTCAGCTTCTGGTTAAGCTTATCTCTGTTATACTAACAGTTATTTAATAAATGAAACAGCATGTGCAGTTTACATGCAGATAGTTTTTAAATTATGTGTATTTTAATATTTCCTGAGGCCCTAAGCAATGCAAGGGCTCTGTATTACAGAGAAACAATTAGTTTCTCTTGACAGTTTACACTCTAGGGTGAAATGATGGGGTTAGATTTGGGGGGGACGACTCATCATCACCTTCACTTTGGGGCTGGAGAGCTAAACACAGAAACTGAACGGTTTGCCGGAGTCTCCAAAGGAATGCGGGAACAGAACTCAGATCCCTAGCCTCTGCACTCTCTCTGAACCTTGAGATCATCTGCCTTTACTACAAGGTGTCAGTAACAATATTTTAAAAACATCTTCTTGAACTACAAACCATAAAGAGACTCTATAGCTTAAAATTTGAAATGGTTTTCAAATGCAGCATAGATCAAGTAATTAGTATGGTAGTTAAGTATTTAATGGTCTCAAATCCAGGTCCTACAACAGACGTGCACCAACCGAAGAGCTAAAGGCATCAGAAATGTGTTGGCAACCTGAGCAGACAGGTGATGGATGAAATGGGGAAGAGTCTTGGATTACAATTTAGTACTTATGAAATACTGGGAAAAACAAACAAACCAACCAACAGTGACAAAAATCAAAACTTTTGGTAAACTGAAATTGGTAAACTGAAAATTCTTAGCAACAAACATGGATGTGCACACATACTCAAAAAAAAATAAATTTCCGAAAGGAGTGCCGCAATTTTGTGCCTGCTCTAACAACAGTGAAATCTAAGAATGGTGAATTTGGACTAATACTGTTTTTGCTCACTATAGCATCAAATGCCAATTTCTTTTTCACTCACAAATAGTGAAAGAACTGTTCACTGACTTCAGAAATTAGTTCTCAGAGTTTGATTTTTTTTTTTAAGGTTATATATGATTGCCTGTGGTGTCAATGGACTGGGAACCTGTCCTTAAGGGCATAGAAACGAAACAGAGCTGGCAGCTCTTTAAGGACACCCTTCTGAGAGTGCAAGAGCTCTCCATCCTCCAGCAGAAGAAACTGAGCAAAGGAGGCGGGTGACCGGCATGGCTGAGCAAGGACCTGCAGCTTAAACTGAGGGAGAACTGGCTTCCTCAGACATGGAAAAAGCTGAGGTACTCAATAAATGCTTTGCCTCAGTCTTCACTGGTGGTCAAGTTTCCTATGTCTGTCAGGACCCTGAACATAGAGGAGAGGGTGAGAGGAGCAGATTCCGTCCCACTGTGACAGTGGAACAAGTCCGGGACCGTCTAAGGAAATTGGATGTGTATATAAGTCCATGGGGCCAGATGGTATATATCCCAGGGTGCTGAGAGAGATAGCTGATGCCGAGCCACTCTCCATCATATATGAAAAATCATGGCTGTCGGGTGAATTCCCCGGTGACTGGAAAAGGGGAAACATTACTCCCATTTTTAAGAAAGGGAGAAAGGAAGACCCAGGGAACCACAGGCTGGTGAGCCTCACCTCTGTGCCTGGGAAGATCATGGAGCACATCCTCCTGGAAGACATGTTAAGGCATGCATGAGATAAAGAGGTGATCCAAGACAGCCAGCATGGCTTCACCAAAGGCAGATCTTGCCTAACCAATCTGTTGGCCATCTATGATGGAGTGACGGCATCGGTGGACAAAAGAAGGGCAATGGATATCATCTACCTGGACTTGAGCAAAGCCTTTGATATAGTCCCTCACCGAATTCTTCTCTCTACATTGGAAAGGTAGGGATTTGAACTGTTTTGGTATGGATTTGGTACGTTTTGGTATGGATTTGGTACGTTTTGGTATGGAAAGGTATGGATTTGGACTGTTAGGTGGATAAAGAATTGGTTGGCTGGTCGCAGCCAAAGTGTTGTTGTCAATGGTTCTATGTCTGGGTGGAGGCCGGTCACAAGTGGTGTCCCTCAGGGCTCGGTCTTGGGACCGGTGCTCTTCAACATCTTTATCAATGACATAGACGATGGAATTGAGTGCACCCTCTGCAAGTTTGCAGATGGCACCAAGCTGGGAGGTGCAGTCGATACAATAGAGGGAAGGGACATCATCCGGAGGGACCTGGACAGGCTGGAGAAGTAGGCCCATGAGAACCTAATGAGGTTCAACAAGGCCAAGTGCAAGGTGTTGCACTTGGGCTGGGGCAATCCCAGGTATTTATATAGACTGGGAGAAGAACTCAAGAGCAGCCCTGCGGAGAAGGACTTGCAGCCTGGAAGGCCAACTATGTCCTGGGCTGCATTAAAAAAGGGGTGGCCAGCAGGCAGAGGGAGGTGATTGTCCCCCTCTACTCTGCTCTTGTGAGACCCCACCTGGAATACTGCGTGCAGGCCTGGGGCCCCCAGCACAAGAAGGATGTGGAGCTCTTGGAATAGGTCCAGAGAAGGGCCACTAAGATGATCAGAGGGCTGGAGCACCTCTCCTATATAGAAAGGTAGAGGGAACTGGGCTTGTTTAGCTTGGAGAAGAGAAGACTCTGGGGAGACCTCATTGCAGCTTTCCAGTACTTGAAGGGAGTGTATAAACAGGAGGGGGAATGCCTGTTTACATGTGTTGATAGTGACAGGACAAGGGGGAATGGTTTTAAAGTAAGACAGGGGAGATTTAGATTAGAAATTAGGAGGAAGTTTTTCACTCAGATGGTGGTGAGGCACTGTAACAGGTTGCCCAGAGAGGTTGCGCATGCCCCATCCCTGGAGGCATTCAAGGCCAGGCTGGATGCGGCTCTGGGCAGCCTGCTCTAGTGGTTGGTAACCCTGCCCAGAGCAGGGGGGTTGAAACTAGATGATCTTTAAGGTCCTTTTCAACCCAGGCCATTCTACGATTCTGTGATTCTGTGACTGAATCTACGTAGCCCAAGTATCTTTCTTAGTCCCATGTCCATTGAGCTTTGGAGCAGGTTACAGAGGAATGCATTGCTTCTCAAAGTTACAATTTTGTGAAGCTCTGTGTGAGCAGAAGTATTTCTCCAAGTACAGAAAAGGCAAAGGAACAAGAGACCAAGAGGTAGACAAGTGTATTTATGAGAAATCGAAACCTAGACCATAGGCCTACGGTGTCGTCATGCACATTGCAAATGCAACTTTAGTTTTCTAAAAAATCCCATTAGACCTTCCCCCTCTTTTCTGCCTATTACAACACTACAAGAAGTCAGTTTTCTACTTCATGCTTTCAACACATCTATTAGAAATGAGAAATCAAGTTAGATCTTGGCAGCAACCAGCATATTCAGTAGGTGTCTGGAAATACTTTGGAAGCACCTTGATTATTTGAATTCCAGACAGACATGGCAATATTTTCAATTAAAGGAAAAATATGGTTTTATGCTTGCCCTGGAATTTGAATTTGTCTGCAAGATGCAGACAGGTATTGTTTTTTTGCAGTTAATTATTGACACTTTAGAATTTAAAACTTAATAGTTTTCAACCATTAAAGTGATAGTTGTTTTTAACAAATGAGAATACTCATTGGAGAGAAAGCTTTCCCTTCTCTTTCCTACCTTTGTCATTTGTTTCATGTTTCTCTTATTCAGCTGGTTTGCTATGTCCTCTCTTTGTCAACACTGCTATGTAGCAGAAGTGGTCTATCCCTAAAAATTGTGCTTTACAATTTCAGAACATTGTGCGGACTTTTGCTTTTGTTTGCATTTAGAAACAGATACAAAAGAAAAAAAAAACTTTTGAAAGTTCTGAGTCCATATTTGAAATTAGTTAGTTAGGCATAGAAGTTTCAGCATCAGGCAGCAAAGTTTTAATTTCCTGTGTGTTTCAAAGGCCTAAATGGGACCAAGTATCAAGAGGAAATCTTAATCAGAAAAACCTAATTACAACAAGTCCTTATTGTGAATTCAGAATCTGCTAAACAAGATGTACTGATCTATGACTCCTGTTTGCTATTAAATTATGCTCTTAGAAATAGAGAAGAAAAATGATTTACATTCACAGGATGAAACTACCAATCCCTTTCACAAGGGCATTTGGAAAGGTTAAGAAGGGGAAAAAAAATGGAGAAAATTGCCACCAGAGAAAACTGTTACGTTATTCTTGTGGAACAAAGAACTCCATTCTGTTATTTCATAGAAGATACCATTTAACAAAGCAAATGAAATTGTAAAAATTGTCTAAGTTACTGCTATTAAAAATAGTGTAATCGGCATAGTAGTATAGTGCAGAAGTTCACAGAAACGACTGTTTTTCCCTAAATAAACCTTATTAATTTTTATTTGCTGGCCGGCATTAAAAATGAAGAAAGAATGTATGAGTAAGCAGATCTATCTCAGAATGAAAACAAAACACAAGCTTTGTTGGACAATGACCTTCAAACGTTAGGGAAATACTCAGATATGTGTTTTATAACAGCTTATTTTTAAGCGTATGCCAATATATAATAATAAGAATAAGTTGGAATAATGGAATAAGTTCCATTTAAATTACTGAATGGGCACTCTCCTGCACCCACTTGTTACATCACCAAAACCAGTGGTGTACATATTACTGACTCAAACATTCATTTTGTTTCCCATCTTTTACATGGCAAGGACAGTTAACACTACTTCTCTCCATCTGATCTTCACAGAATGCCATTCTCCTTTACCAATTGTTTAGGAAGCCATATTATATTATTGCAGTACAACACACACAAGACCTTCGATACTCTTCCAGCATCTTGTAGCTGTAGATAGCTACACACATGACCTGCATCAAGTTGTTTTATGAAGCATGTTGGCCAACATACAACAGAACGTTCAAGCAGTTCTACTTGCTTTGAACAAACTCCTCAGCTGAAAGCCAGCTTCCTGGTTTGACGTAGCCAGTGCAGTGCTGACTTCGCAATAGCACATGCCACTCAAAACCTGGGAAAACGCTTGCTCTTCTCTTCACTTATTCTGCTTCAAAGTGTTAAGCAAACACTCATGCATTTGGCAATACCTGACAAAGTGCATGGTGAATCAACAGAACAGCTGCAGGGTATTTCCCTTACTAGCATGACATAAGGCTACACCTGATGCTCCACTGCCTTCCTTTATCACCAGGGTTCCTTACAGCAGGGAGGACAATATTGTATGCAGTGCAGTGCTTTCCCTGAGTGACAGTACTCTGCATTTTGCTCTCATGAGGCAGAGAAAGCAGTCTCACTCTTCAATTTTTTCTCTATCACGGTCATCCACTTCTCATTCCAAAAAAAACAGCCAACATTTTCAATAAAAGGTTTGCTTTTCCTGTTACCTGCCCACTTCTTTACTCCACCTACAGCTCTGATTCTTCCTGTACATTTTTTTGGAGGGTAACCAAGTACCTCAGCTTCAGTTAGCGTGGTTGGTGCTCAACACTTGAAAATATTTCAAGTTGAGCTGAAAAATACTGAAGCCGATGTAAGTGTAGAATTTCCACACGGTCTCATAGATCACATTGTATCTTATTTTCCAGCATTTAAACAGTTAATATTTTTAGTTGCCCTTGTATCTTACTTGTAGTACAAGTGTTGTGTTTTCCTCAGGAGAATAAGTTTAGTGCTGTGAAGTAACTCATGCCAATAAACAACTCACGTACTGGCTCTAATGTGGTATTCTTTAGTAAATGTTATTTTAGTTACTGATTTAGTTAAGTGCCTTTGTGATGCTTGTATATAAAAGATGTTTTTTTGCCTGTTTATACTACAAGAATCACATGCACTAACAAATAAATACATAAGCAGTGTTAATTTCTGAAAGATAATAGGGCTAAAAGTCACTGGCCTTTCTAGGAACTCTTCCAAACCCAGAAACTACTCTGAAACTTTGAATTGTTTTTTAAAGATTTTAGAAGACAAAATGAAGCTACCCTCTTTACTTTTTAGACTAGAAAACACTTTTTTTGTTACACACACTCAAGTTGTATTTAGTAGTTTTGTTTATCTACCACCTGGGAATTGGCCCAGGTTATCCTAGATTTATCCAGTAAAACTGACACAACGATCAGAGAAAAACTTAGACCTATTGATTCAGACTTGGGTTTGGAATAGCTCTTGTGCCGCTATTTGACAAATGTACGAGAAAATAATGAAAAGAAAAAGGGTTGCATTGCAGTTTAATGAGCTTTTGCACTACAATATTTTCTTCTATTCACTTTGAATATACTGCAATATGGCATTTATTCTAGCTCTTAAAACAGCAACAAATCACATTGTGGATTTGTTTAAATAAATCACAAGTATGCACAGAAAAGCTTGGTCCTGTAAAGCCAAGACTTTATTCCCTGCTGTGTTTTATCATACCACTAATTAATTGCCAAGGGCCTACAAGTCATATTTCAGAAAGCCTTCCTCTTCAGTTCAGCCCAAATGCAGACTACATTTTGTATTTTAAGAGGCCCAAGGGAGTTAAACAGTACAAAAAAAATAATATTACTTTTTAGTTAGTAATTTAACTCCCAAGCTAATAAGAATCTTTCCTATTGTTTTGCATTTTTTCCATGAAGATTTTGTGTGTCCAGAGAAGCGCTATGAAGCTGGTGAAGGGCCTGGAACACAAGTCCTGTGAGGAGCGGTTGAGGGAACTGGGGTTGTTTAGTCTGGAGAAGCGGAGGCTCAGGGCAGACCTTACTGCTCTCTACAACTGCCTGAAAGGAAGGTGTGGGGAGCTGGGGGTCGGCCTCTTCTCACAGGTAACTATCGACAAGACAAGAGGGAATGGCCTCAAGTTGTGCCAGGGGAGGTTTAGGTGGGAAATGAGGAGACATTCCTTCTTAGAAAGAGTAGTCAGGCATTGGAACGGGTTGCCCAGGGAGGTGGTGGCATCACCATCCCTGGGGGTATTCAAGGCAAGATTGGACCTGGTGCTTAGGGCCATGGTTTAGTGGTTGACATTGGTAGTAGGGTGATGGTTGGACCCGATGATCTTGAAGGTCTTTTACAACCTTAATCATTCTATGATTTTAAACTGAAGCTCATTATTTCTTGGAGTAATACATTTTGATTACGCGTAGCAAACCACTGTATCTATACCCATAGGTTTGGAGGTCTGAATGGAAGTAACCGTGCTCTGTGTCAGTGTTACCTGGCAGCAAAGTCCTGGGTGTCCTCACTTATGCCAAATGGTTCCACAGGCTCAGCCATCAAATCAGCCAGAGGTCTCTGCTCTGGATAGGGAATCTTCATGCTCTCTGTCTTTTGAGAGGATTAAGTGTTTTTTGTCAAAGAGAAAAAGATAACTTTGAAGAAATGATAGCTTCAAAACTTCTCTCTGTTAATGAACCTTGGTACTACTTTCTGCCCTCAATAGCGGGAAAAAATAATTTTTGCCATTAAATGTCCATAGATCCTGCCCACAAATTTATAAAAAGCTTGAATATCAAACCCTTAAATCAGTGTACACTAACAATACTAAAATTGGGCAAAAAACATGCAGCATCAAGGGAGATAAAACTATTTGCATATTTGGGTCACATTCAATCACTATTTTTTTTGCCAAAACAAAGAGGAAAAGAATCTAAATATAGAGTGTTTTGTTTTGTTTTTGAGGGAGTGAAATAAATGAATCTTTTCATTCAGTAACATTTCCCTCCCCACCTGGGATTTGACATTTTTCTGTGGAAAAACGAACATTTTCTTTTCACATTAACTCCCACTGATTCCATTAAGCAGTCCAGCCACTGAACTAGAAAAAAAAAATTGTAGTCTACACCTGGGATTTGTCCTTGTGTGACAGGAAAACAAACTGCCATCTGACAGACATGCTCAGTGGCCCCGTAGAGTTCCTGAGAAGAGGATTAGTTCATTCGAGAATTAAACACCAACTTTGCAGCAGAGCTCCACTTCAACTGCACCAAAAAGCCCCACAAACTGCTAGAAAAAAGCAGCTCAACATGCCCAAAAATGGGAACTGTGTGAGGACCATAGGGAAAGAAAATTGGCGGGATGCTTCCATTAATAGGAGTCAACAATAAATTAAAGCAACAATATAGATATCTCCATACAGCAAACAACTGACTCCTCACAGGGTTGTTCCTTGAAAAATTTAATTTTGGAGCTTCTAACTAATGATGGGTTCTACAGCAAAACTCTGGAATTCTGTGCTGTAATTCTGGAAACTACAAGGCCCTGAGAAGTGAACTTTAAATAGATGACACTTTTTCTAATACAACTGGGTATCACATTTAAAGTCAAAAAGAAGGAAGAGAGAAAAAGACAATTCCCGTGAGTTTACAAGAAAATTCTTACAGCAGCAGCAGCTTCAAATACATGGAAAATCAAAGCCAGAACTGCAGTTGTACTGCCATTATGTCCAGCTGGGACATGACGAAATGTTGTGTAGCAGGCTCACACGGAGGATTGGCTGTTGATTGGGATGGGGTCTCTTCCAGGCTGCTACAGCTGAGCAATAGGACCAGTAGAAACATCTACCACATTCACAGCAGTACTACGGCAACACGAAGCTCACGCCAGTGCTTTACAAAGGACAGCTACTTTTTGCATGAAGGTGAAGCAAGAAAAAGCAACAGCCCAGCATGTAACATTATGACAAGCCTGGGGCACTGCTTTTAGTATGCAGAAAAATGGCTTCAGTCAGAGGGATGCAGCTTCCTGTCCATGATCAGCAAATAGCTCATCCATTGGAGTCCCTTGGCAATGCCAGAGAAACCTCAGCTGTTCAAGCTAATGCCATAGATCCTTCATACCACGAGTAACACAAAGGACTTACCTCAGAGAATGATCCTGCCCTGATATGTTGAACTCGTGCTCAGATATTTACATAGACTGGGAGAAGAACTCAAGAGCAGCCCTGCGGAGAAGGACTTGGGGGTCCTGATGGACGAGAAGCTGGGCATGAGCCAGCAGTGCATGCTTGCAGCCTGGAAGGCCAACTATGTCCTGGGCTGCATTAAAAAAGGGGTGGCCAGCAGGCAGAGGGAGGTGATTGTCCCCCTCTACTCTGCTCTTGTGAGACCCCACCTGGAATACTGCGTGCAGGCCTGGGGCCCCCAGCACAAGAAGGATGTGGAGCTCTTGGAATGGGTCCAGAGAAGGGCTGCTAAGATGATCAGAGGGCTGCAGCACCACTCGTAATGGTTCCTACAACGCATTGAAGATAATTTTCTGACACAAGTGGTGGAGGGGCTGACGAGGCGGGGGGTGCTTCTGGACCTTGTTGTTACCAACAGGGATGGGCTTGTTAGGGATGTGAAGGTTGGGGGCAGCTTGGGATGCAGCGACCATGAGATGGTGGAGTTCAAGATGGAACTTGGTGGAAGAAGTAAGGCAAAAAGTAGGATTGCTACCCTGGACTTTCGGAGAGCCAACTTTGACCTCTTCCAGGACCTACTTGGGAGTATCTCATGGGCTAGATTGCTAGAAGGAAAGGGTGCTTGTGAGAGCTGGGCAACATTTAAACAGCGCTTCTTCCAAGCTCAGGATCGGTGCATCCCTAAGAGTAGGAAATTGGGGAAGGGGGGCAGGAGACCTGCATAGATGAGCAAGGAGCTCATTGAGAAGATCAAAAGGAAGAAGAAGGTCTATGAAATGTGGAAAAAGGGCCTGTCCCCTTGGAAGGAGTATAGGAGTGTTGTCAGGGTCTGCAGGGATGCGATGAGGAAGGCTAAAGCCCACCTGGAGATGAAGCTGGCAAAGGAGATAAAGGATAATAAGGTTTTGTTTTAAGTATGTAAACAGTAAAAGGAAGACTACGGATAATGTGGGCCCCCTGCTGAATGAGGGGGGTGTCCTGGTAATGGGGGACATTGAGAAGGTGGAGATACTGAATGCTTTCTTTGCTTCAGTCTTTGCTTCAAAGACTACCTCCCGGGACTCCTGGACCCTGGAGGGAGAAGAAAGAGTCTGGGAAATGGAGAGCTCCCCCCTGGTTGATGAGGGAGTGGTTCGGGAGCATCTGAGTGGGGTCAATGCACACAAATCCATGGGCCCTGATGGAATGCATCCACATGTGCTGAGGGAGCTAGCAAAGGTGATTGCCAAGCCATTCTCTATCATCTTTGAAAGGTCTTGGAGAACAGGAGAGGTGCCTGAGGACTGCAGGATAGCCAATGTCACTCCGGTCCTCAAAAAGGGCAAGAAGGAGGATCCAGGAAACTACGGGCCAGTCAGTCTCACCTCTGTCCCTGGAAAGGTGTTGGAACAGCTTGTTCTGGATGCCATCTCCAAGCAATTGGAAGAGAAGAAGGTTATGAGGAGTAGTCAGCATGGATTCACCAAGGGGAAATCGTGCTCGACCAACCTCGTAGCCTTCTATGATGGCATCACCAGCTGGGTAGATGGGGGGAGAACAGTGGATGTCATCTACCTTGACTTCAGCACGGCTTTTGATACTGTCTCCCACGACATCCTGCTAGCAAAGTTGAGAAAGCGGGGGATAGACGAGTGGACAGTAAGGTGGGTTGAGAACTGGCTGACTGGCCGAGCTCAGAGGGTGGTGATCGGTGGCGCAGAGTCCGGCTGGAGACCTGTGACTAGCGATGTTCCCCAGGGGCTGGTGCTGGGTCTGGAGTTGTTCAACATCTTCATCGACGACCTTGAAGAGGGAATAGTGTCCACCTTCAGCAAGTACACTGATGATACAAAGCTGGGAGGAGTGGCCAACAGGCCAGAAGGCTGTGCTGCCATTCAGCGAGACCTGGACAGGCTGGAGAGATGGGCAGGAAGAAACCAAATGAGGTTTAACAAGAGCAAGTGTAGAGTCCTGCACCTGGGAAGGAACAACTGCATGTTGTACAGGCTGGAGGATGACCTGCTGGAGAGGAGCTCTGCGAAGAAGGACCTGGGGGTCCTGGTGGACAACAGGTTGGCCATGAGCCAGCAGTGTGCCCTGGTGGCCAAGAGGGCCAATGGGATCCTGGCGTGCATTAAAAGGAGCGTGGTCAGCAGGTCAAGGGAGATAATCCTCCCCCTCTACTCTGCCCTGGTCAGGCCTCACCTGGAGTACTGTGTCCAGTTCTGGGCTCCCCGGTACAGAAAAGACAGGGATCTCCTGGAAAGAGTCCAGCGGAGGGCAACAAAGATGATACAGGGCCTGGAGCGTCTCCCCTATGAGGAAAGGCTGAGAGACCTGGGTCTGTTCAGCCTTGAGAGAAGAAGACTAAGGGGGGATCTTATCAATGTTTATAAGTACCTGAAGTGTGGAAGACAGAGGGATTTGGCCAACCTCTTTTCAGTGGTTTGTGGGGACAGGACAAGGGGCAATGGCCACAAAAATGGAGCACAGGAAGTTCCGCACCAACATGCGAAAGAACTTCTTCATGGTGAGGGTGACGGAGCACTGGAACAGGCTGCCCAGGGAGGTTGCGGAGTCTCCTTCTCTGGACGCCTGGACGCCTACCTTCTCCCATCTGGACGCCTACCTGGGCAACCTGCTCTAGGGAACCTTCTTTGGCAGGGGGGTCGGATCCGATCATCTCTCAAGGTCCCTTCCAACCCCTACAATTCTGTGATTCTGTGACTCCTATGAAGAAAGGTAGAGGGAACTGGGCTTGTTTAGCTTGGAGAAGAGAAGGCTCCAGGGAGACCTCATTGCGGCCTTCCAGTACTTGAAGGGAGTGTATAAACAGGAGGGGGAATGCCTGTTTACATGTGCTGATAGTGACAGGACAAGGGGGAATGGTTTTAAAGTAAGACAGGGGAGATTTAGATTAGAAATTAGGAGGAAGTTTTTCACTCAGATGGTGGTGAGGCACTGTAACAGGTTGCCCAGAGAGGTTGCGCATGCCCCATCCCTGGAGGCATTCAAGGCCAGGCTGGATGCGGCTCTGGGCAGCCTGCTCTAGTGGTTGGTAACCCTGCCCAGAGCAGGGGGGTTGAAACTAGATGATCTTTAAGGTCCTTTTCAACCCAGGCCATTCTATGATTCTAATACAGTGCCAGGTACCTCTCAGCCTAGTCCATGGCTCCTCAGTAGGCACCTGGTCAGCTGCATGCAGGCACAAATGCTTTGCCTTCCTACTTGATATCACTTACAAGCATGTCATAACCATCTATACAGGGCACAATTCCCAGACTCTAATCTTCCTTCCTGTTTGAAATCATTCCTAATTCTTTCTTGTGGTTGTAAGTAGCCTGTCTCGGAATGCTTTCGCCAGGCTATATTTGTCTTTTGTGATAAGAAGGCAATGTAAGAGTGGAAACTTTCTGCATGTCTTCCTTTTAGCAGTCCAAATGTGAAGGGGGATGTTGTGCACTGAAACTCAGCCATAGAAGATTTTAATATACAATCATCTACAGTCTGATTTTCATCTACAGAGAAGCAGCAATAAAGTGAGCAAAAGAAGAACAACCACGTCCAGCTGGAGAGCACCAATAAGCAATTATTTTCTCATATGTGCCCAGGACGCATCCTCAGCACAAGCTCAGTGTAATTGACCAGAACAAGGAACAGATTTCTACATATTCCCAATCCACAAACTGTCCATGGCTTCTTTAACAGTTGCAAACCTGCCTAGCCTATGATATAGGATATCACCACATCTTAAAAGAGCACTGGCCATTTCCTCATCTACTTGCATTTCTGGGACATGAAGGCTAAAGATACTGTCAGTTGAAGAATGGCTCATGCTAGAATTAGATTAAAACTCTGCCCTCACCAACTGCTTGGCAACACAGCTCACTGCACTGATCACTGCCCCATGATTAAGAGAATACATCAATAATGAGTAAGGAATAGTTGAGATTCAATCCTTGATTATAATTTGCTTTCTAGCAAAATGGTGACATGCCTCATATAAGTCACTTGCATTGTCCTAGAGTAAGGAAGGGGAAGTGTTTTGTTCCTTTGTGTCATTTATAGAGCTGGGTGCTTTTCTCCATTTAGATACTATGCTGTTTCAAACATGTCTGTTCATTTACAAATGGGTTTAGATACACCATTAGAAAAGGCATCACTTGCTAATTAATATGATTGAGAAGCTATGGCATTCTTAAATCATTCCACTAACACAACAGAAAACATTTCTCTGCATCTGTTTTTGTCTGGCTAGAGGTATGAAATGTGAATGTTCACATAGTTTTAAAAAAAAAAATACAGCTTGACTGCAACAGTGCAACGTAGAATAAAATTACGAGTAAGCCAGGCAACTTAATACATTCAAACGGCTTTGGCCTGTGAACTATCCAACCACAAAATATGCTCACACACTCCATTTTAATCTCTTTTATGAGTATTAAACCAAAATTGTTGCAATCATGTTATCTCTTTGAAGAGGAAAAACAACCTTACAAGATCACATTGTACCCACCTGTTAATACTGAAATCACTGTTGAGATTTATGTTGGATAGACTTGTTTCTGAGGATACTCTCTCAGTCTCGACTTTATTTTTATCT
Source organism: Cygnus olor (assembly GCF_009769625.2). NCBI lineage: Eukaryota > Metazoa > Chordata > Aves > Anseriformes > Anatidae > Cygnus > Cygnus olor. The sequence goes on along the minus strand of NC_049173.1, from coordinate 61,137,434 downwards.
TTGTCATTCACAGCTAGTGTCAGACCACAGCATGCCACATGCACTGACTTATTTATAAGAATGTTTATTTCTTGGAAAATGGAAAATTTGCACATACCCAGATGCATGAGCTATGTTATGGGGAAGCTGCCTTCCCCTGTGTGAAGAAAAAGAAACCCGGAGTCAGGAGCACAATGAACACACCTCAATCACCTCAGTTTCTTCTATTCTCTTAACCAACTACCATACCTATATGAAGGGTTTGCTGTCTATTATAAGTGACTGCTTTGAACTGGAATAATCTCATCCAGCTTGAAGAGCTCTTCAGTTCTTCATTCCTGCTGTGTGTGTCACTCCTGTGCTCTAAGACCCAGCTGTCTGACTTTCACTAAGGAACAGTATGCAATTCCTTCTGTCTTACCTGGTTGATAACTTCACATTTAGGGATCTGCTTAACCACAGTTCTTTCTGAATAATGAAAATGGAAAATGCAGCTCTCCTCCTCTCTCTTTCTCTTTTCCCCCTGGCTGTTGGAATTGCTACTGATCCAACAGTGTTCTTGGTTCTCTCTCCTCTGAAAATTTTAATTTTTATGCTGGGAAATAAGGGTTACAAAAAAAAAAAAAAAAAAAAACAAACACTGTTACTTGAAAAACTTAGTTTCAAAGGATAACTTTCAAAAGCTATTTCATCCTATCAAGCAAATAGTTACCACAAGAATTTGATCAAAGCTTAATTTTGGTGCCTTAGTAACAGTGGGTACATTTTCCCTCTGTTCTTATTTATGCTCTCTCTGCTGAGTGGCAGTAACACTCAAAAGCCTCGAGCTGTTTGCCAGCATCAACATTGAATCTCGGTACCCCTCTTGCTACAGCATCTACAACAGCTTAGGGGAAAGAGAAAGGGAAGAGAACAAAGTCAGATAAAAGTAACTTGAAGCTTTTGAGAGGGTTAGTGAGAAGGTCTACATGAAGAATAACTCTTAGCATCTTTCTTCTCACTTCCCTATTGTTTAGGAAAGTCCTTGACCTCAGAGAAGTTGCCTGATTTCCATCTGTACTCAGCATATGCTGGGATGGTCTCGGTTTCTTTCTCCCAAACTTTCTTTTAAGCACCATATAAACAAAACTGCTATAGCTGTTTAAAAGTAATGAGTTCTACTGATGTCTGGAAGAGAAAAGGTGAGAAAAGAGAAGAGGAGGTCAAGCTAGAAGAATAGGCAGCAGGAGTTGGGAGAAGGAACAGCTTTTGAAGATTTTTTGAGAAAATGAAAAGGGACTGAAATTCAATATGAATACTAAAACCTCAGCATTAACAATAAAAACTTTCCATAATAAGCATCTCCAGGGATAAGGCATCCTTTAGAGTTTGACTTCAGGCCCCAATCCAGCAAAGTACTTAAGCCTGTGAGTAGCATTATTGAACTCAACCTATATCAATGGGATTGGCTCATGCTTAAGTTTAAGCATGTACTTAAGTGCTTTGCTGGATCAGAGCCATGCTTGTTTGAGGCTATGGTTACCTTATACATGGGAATTATCTATCAAGCACAATTACCTTTCAAATGGGTAAGGGATATCCAGTGCTAATCATGCAGCAGGTTTTGTGATACCGGGTGAAGCAGCTATCTGAAGTTCAAACAACATTTTTTCCATGTAGATACTCTGAGTTGAACACTAGCTGCTTGTACTAATAGAAATTAATTCCTTTAAACTTAATTCCAGTGGTTGTTACACCAAGTTTAGTGCCTTTGTTAGACATCATCATCATCCAGTATAACAGCCCAGAGAACATTATTGTTTTCAACTTTTTTTTTTTAAACTATGATCTTCTGAAAGCTGAACATGCTTCCAGTTTCAGATGGTTCCTTTCTAGAGAACAGAAATCTTATCAATTGCTTTACATGTGTCTGTCTCCCCTTCATCTTACGTGCTTTCAGGAAAGATCAAAAATAACCCTAGTTACCTTATTTTAAATACACATGGGGCCCCTGGGTTCCACCAAAGAGCTGTATCCTCCAATAATGCAGGAATCAGAGATGTAGTAATAGAGGAAGAAGTATTCCACAGCAGAGGCCCATACATAGGAAAAAATAAAAAAATAATAAAAAAAAATCCCCTGAGAACAAGAACAATAGTGAAAGAAAGTGGCAGAAAAACAGTGGAGGACAAATTTCAGTATCACAATCAAACTCTCATTCACACTGATACAGTTATCAGGGGGTGGAAGGTGTCTAAGAGTTTCACAGCAACTACCCTGACTGCTTTATCAATTCCAAGGCAACACAGAGTTAAAGCATACAAAAAGCATGTATCAGGTATTGTGTACTAAGTTCTTTTCAACCAGGTATACCTACTTTGACATGAAACTATGGTTCTCAGTTCTGTTTTTACTGTACGAGTGTTTTTATCAGCTTATTTGTATTCAGAGGTTAAATCTCATACTTGTGAAGTGCTGAGATTATTTACATGTGTACTACTCAGACTGATTAAAATATCCTGCTGGTGTGTGCACGTATGTATACACACCCTTTCATATATACAAATTTATAAATGCATACAGCCTTTAGAAAAACCATAACCTCTTTGAAATGTACTTCTGCTTAGATGCCATGGTTATGTGATAAATAATGGCTAAATTGTAAGTTCTTAAATTGATGGAGTGCCGGTAATAAATAGATCAAAGATTTCCCAATACTAGTGTCCATGAATACTAAACAATGGTATTTCCTATTCTGTAATGAGTGCCATGGTTCTGATCCATAAAGCTTGAATTTTTTTGCCTGCCTACAGGCACGCACAGGCTCACAAAGCAGATGTGAAGTCACAAGTCTCTAGTGTAATTCATGCTCCAGTTCAGCAACTGTCAGGGTATGCTGGAGACAAGTCCGTGACTAACGCAGCCAAGAAATTCCTGAGAGAATAAGAATGATTGTTAACTGTTCTGAGAAACTCTTCCTCTGGGTTATTATCCCATAGAGAGAGAGACAGTGGGTCTTAGCCATCTTAACCAAACAAACAGCTCTGAGAAACTAAACATATTCCCTCTGAGATTACAGAAAATAAAAAAAATAATAATAAAAAACCCCAGCATTTTATGTTAAAAGCAGTTAGAAGCACACACGATACTGTCAGTGAAGCACTTGGACTTCTTCCTGCTTTATGCATCAGATCAGAGTTTCCATACTCCCAAAGGAAACCAAGCATCAGCTGAATAAAAGAGAAAGTCCCATTTACCCTACAATTATCTTTTCATAGCTGGTTTGATTGAACAGGAGTGAGGCATGGGCACATGCAGCAACTATTACAGCCACCAGAAAACAATGCAGTGGCAACTCAAATGGGCAGCTGTTTTAATGTTTTATGTCTGGGACACTCTCCTCGTAAAAGCCGAAGGAACTAAAAGGGAAGTTGCCTCAAATCTGTGTAGCGTTGTCCAACTCTTTGAGCTAGCTGACAAATGAAAGATGTGATTTAGTCCCAGGGCACTAAAAGGCAGAAATAAAGCAAATAACTACCTGACTAATGGCGTAAGATCATTTTGAGATTTCAGAAGTGTCAGCCTTCTTTTTCTAACACCACCTCCTTCCATAGCCATCTTGACATAGGGTAAACACGCAACGTAACAGTTTCTTACATATATGTGAAGTAATTTCCTCAGCTGCCTCTCATGCATTTTAAGCTGTATCCAAGCAAATAAAGCTAAGAAGCAAGGCTACAACTCAACTGTTGGTACTCCCACAGATTTCTCAGCTCAATCTTCTGTGCTCCTTTTCTCTCTGGAAAAAAAACCTGTCATGAAAAGTATTTCTCATCTCTACCATCTAAGTTTTCCATGTTGTTTCTTATGTGCAAAGACAGTGATTAGCACTATCGAACACTGGTGGCAGGCTGCAGTTCGTTGTTGGTGCGTTACTGTGGCTTTGTTTGCTGGTACGTAGCATCGGAGCATCCCTTAAGAGAACATTTGATAGCATCACTCTTCTGAATTGTCATACAGTGCAGATGGTCGCAGAATGTAGGCAAGTGGGTGCCAGAGCAGGAGGAGGAGTACATCCTGCTTCTATTTCTCCTCTAGTACTAATCTTGCTGCATTTGGATTAAGCTTTTGGTTAGGATGTCTACAGCTCTGGGTGGATGCACCCGAAGATCTAACAAGGGAAATACAATGGAGCAGCTGCACTCGGCAGCATTACAACCACCAAGTGACCAGATTTGCATATAAAAACCCAGTAAAAGGTTACTGCAGCTCACACTACTGACAATTCCCTCCTCTGCAAAGCAAATTTGCTTTCGAATTCCCCACAGTTGGCATTTTGTTGCAAATGGGTCTGTTATGAAAAGATCAACTGAAATCTATATACTTCAGCTGATTAACTATTATTACAGTGTACAAACCTGCAAACAAAGAGGACGACTTCCATTTGCCATATATGATTTTATTTCTAGATTAGTTGGGAGAGTTACAGTGTTAGAATGTTGAAAACTTGAACATGTGTACCCTGCCAGACAACATCATTGGCATACTGGAACAAAACTGTGAATAAAACAAAGGAAGTCAACATAATACATAATTGTTTATCTCCATACAAATACAGACTTCTCAGGAATGTAATTGTTATTCTCCTGTGTTACAGGAAGGAAGGCTTCCAAATGTTGAAATGGCAAGACTTCAGCAGGAATTTGATATGCTAAAGAACTTTAGATTTTAGCTCTCATTAGTCCAGATAAGAAAAATCTAAACACACTATGAAAAATGGTATACAAACTGGCAGATCCGAGGAAGGAAGGAGAACTGTTACATTTCCAAGGAGACACCTTGACAATATAAAGAAAAGACTACATCTACAACTGTAATCAGACTTACTTAAAGTCAGGTTAATATAGATGTTATGGTCTGGAGGAAGTTACTTAAACAGAAAACAGTAACAAACAGTGAAATGTTACTCTTACTGACTGCAAATTTATTTGTGTGTAGACTCACTGAGGACGAAGTACTTAAGTACAGACTGTGAATCGGACCGAAATTTTCCACCCTTGACTATATCAGGGATTAATTTTTACCACCAACACAATACTTGGTATCATAACTGACAACACATAATGATGTTATCTGGACTACTTGCTAGCTATTTACTTTGCTGGTAGAGAAGACTCTTTATACCATAGAAGCATCACCAAAATTACTCCATATAATGCTCACACTCCTGGTATAACTGGTATAGAAGCCCTTCTACAGGCAGGATTTTCATAATCAAAACAACTCACAACTGGGCAACAGAAACAGACATTAAGAGAGCTACAAGGATATCAGTGAGAACAGAAATTACTCATATATGTCCCCACTTCCCCATGGAAAATCACTATGTACAGAGTAAAAATATAAGCTTTCTCACACCCAAACTGGCCTGTGAATGTGTAATCACAAATGTTGCATGTGGGAACAGACATCTGTGTTCCATCTTCATTTGTCATTTTGGTATTTATTTTTGGGAAAACTGGAAGATAATTTCCAAAATTTGTCTTCCCAAAATAAAGAAAAATTGATTTTGAGTTCTCACAGATACAGTTATGCTTACTGTCTGTCCTTCTCAGTGCGCTTACGACAATTTCTTTGTGTATGTTTACAAAATGATTTGAAATTACTCAAATTACCTAAAGAACATGAAGTCTCTAGTTCAATTTCCAGATCTGACTGTTCACATTTCTTTCAAATAAAAATGCATTTTATGTGGCTGTTGATATCCTATTAATTTTCAGAGCAGCAGGTGTCTGCAGGGGAAAGACTTCATTTCTTAAGTGTAACCTTCCGTACTTTAAAAAAATGTCCTAAAAAAAGCAAAACAGATGCTGTTAGCTGTAGTGCAGTTTTTTTGTCTTTCTGGCAAGCACAATTTTATTTAACTAGATCTCAGTTGGACAATCTTGATTTGTACTGTTAGTAACAACTGAGAAGACCACAAATACCACATGCAAATAAGATATCTTACCCTGGTTTTCTAGAGATCTATGACTACTTACAGCTATTAAAGTACAGAGAAAACATACATAGTAAATTGAGTTTGTAAAGCAAGGATAATTTTAGGACAAACCCCGAATTTAGTGACAAATCAGTGTAGGTAAGCTTCAGTGAAAACCAAAGAGTTGTGAACACTTGTTCAGAAGCACACTGTTGTATGATACAAAAGGAAACTTGTTCTTTGGACAAGCCTTAACGATGAAGTAATTATTTATTTATGAATTCACAAAGCCACAGCAGTGGTCCACAGATAAGAAAAAAATACTAGATTAATCCTAATTGCTTAGGCAGGGCCTATTCATTTTATAGTCTTGCATATGATAAACCAATCCTGTAGAGGACCTCCAAGGGATATTACAAATACTCTTTTTTTAATTTATTTTTTTAATAGGACAGGCATGGCAAAAGCCCAAAGAACACTCCAGCATGCCAGGAACAAAAGCAGAGTGTGGCATGCAATTCATCGGCAGGCACATGCTGGAAAAACAATACAGCCTCAAAATGGACAATCATGTTAACCCAGGGCTGGCTATTCACCATGAGGGGACACTGCAGTGCCTACAGCTGCAGGAGATACCCTTGTCTGTACACGGGTGCACTGCCTTCAAAAACCTTTTTGTGTGTGTTCGGACTGACTGTTGATGAGGGGTTAGTAGGGCTAAATATACAAGATATAATAACAAAAAATAATAACAGTTATTTTCTGACTCGTTAGCTTAAACAATTTTACAGCAGTCTTCTGTCCGTATTAGACAGTAAAACTGTACTGGGTTACAGCAACTCATAATAGGTATTCTACACAGAACAAGATTCGGGGTTAACTAGAAAACTTTTCCTCTACCATTTTACTTCATAGTAAGGATTTCTTGAAATCTTTTCTTTCAATCAAACTAGACAACATTGGTCTTGCTTTTGAAGTTTTATTCAAAGTAAGGCAAGTTGTATCAACTTGATACCTATATCAGACTATGTCCTGGTGTCTTGTTTCATACCTACGCAGATTATCTTTAAAAATAAAGACTCCGTGAATGTCGCCAATTGCCAAGCCAGACAAGTCACTTAGCCCTTTTGAAAATTTTACACTTACGTTGATTTAGTCAAGCATAGTAACTGCAATCTAATTTAAAATCCCACCCCCCCCCCAAAAAAAAAAAAAAAGGAAATGAACAAAAACCCAACAATCAAACAACAACAAAAATAAAAAAAAATCCCATCACAGAATTAAATGTTTGGGTTTGATGAAGAATGCTTATGGGCATTTGTGTCTTCCTGTTATGATTCATAGCATCATAATATCATCCAGACTCAGGATAACCAATTTCTCAAAAAAAATAAAAATAATAATAATTTGAGATTCACCATTTTAAGAACTCTGGGAACCACTGCTGTAATGCATGATAGCTACTTATGATTAACTAATTAACAACCATGTGATGAAGAAGGTTATGTAGTCCATAGGAAATAAATACTTAAGGCATTATCTGCCCAATAAAAAGCAAACTGTATAAACTGCTGTTACTAGCCTTTTGATCACCAGACAAAGAAAGCTTATGCACTTACATTTCATCATCATATTCCTTTGGAGGTGACACTGCAATGACTAAGTCAATCCAATCCTGCAACAAAAAAGCACAAGCACATGTGTGCTGCTAAATGTTCCTCTTAGAGGTGGTTAATGGACTACTATGGAATATCAGATAGATAACCAGAAAAGCAATCTGTTCCTGGAAAACCACAAGAAACAGGTCTCTATAAAATATTTGTATAGGAACACAGTTTCAAGATTAAGCTGTTTGATTTCTATCCTGAAATTAAAGAAAAATCCACTGATCTTGCAATAAGCTTTAAAAAAACAACCATTCTAAGTAGCATACTGTATTTGGTCATCATAGTAATTAATACAGTTCTTGCCGAGAAGACACTCACTCTAGCTGAAGTGCAGCGTCATTTGTACATTAAGAAATCAAAGATTAGATAAGCTATTATCAAAGTTCCTATCAGCTTCCAAGTCAGTTTCATTATTAGAGATTCTACAGATAAATGTACTATACACACTCAGACTGCAATGTGTTTAAATACAAATCTTGACATGTGGCTAAATGCCATAAACTTTCAGAGTAAATTACGGGCATGATTTTCAGAGTTGCTGTATACCATCATTTTCTGCAGATTTCAACTCACTTGGGTGGCGTGGCACACCCATACTTCTGATGTTTCCAACCTTGTTTCTATTCATGCGACAATGTCATGAAAGACAAGAGTACATCACGAAAGTTATAGGTAGAATGAAAAAGTATTCCCGTGTACTTACCCCACCCATGTTCCAAGCCTTTGCTAGAGTTGCTTGTGCTTCTGCCAGCGTGCTGTCAATTAATATCTTGCCATTTACAGCCAGTATTTCATCTCCTTTCACTATGCCTCCTGGTGACAGACCAACACAGTATACGTACATGTAACCAAAATAAGTTCTGTGACAGACTTCTCTGATGCAGTACTGAGTATAATGAAAAGCATCTTAACTAGATGTGAAGGCTTACACTGAAATTTGACATAGACAAGAAGGTTTCCTACAGGCAAAGGCAAAAGGAATTTTTAGGTAGGCATGGACGAGTCACTCTAATCTTCTCTTATTGATTATGAGCTGTAAGAACATTCAGTAAGATTTTCTGGAGTAGCAGTTTGCCAGTCCGTATAATCCACCTATATTCCCCATAAACTGTGGTTAATTGTAGTCTGTTACCGCTATGAAAACGGCAGCGTTACTTAAATACCTGAATGTCTAAGTGGCACTTGTCAAGGGTTTGCAGGACTGTCATTCCTTTTCAAAAGCATGTGTAACATTTAGCAAATCAAAACCAGTTCTGAGAACTAATCTGGAATGAAGGAGAATCAGGTAACTGGAACTGGATTTGGGGAGGGGACAACACATATGATAAGGGGACAGCCCACAACAGTCACAAGTCAAAGAGAAACCGAGCATTGGAATAAGAAATTGAGGCTAAGATGTTTTCACAGCAAGAATGACTTCAACTTAGCTGTGGTTGGGACAAGGTCAAAGAAAACAACCTAAGGAGATACTGTCCTGTCCATCTACCTAGTCATCACCAGGGTTCTCAAGGTAAGGATGAGACTGGCTCCCAGGAGAAAAGCCTGGATGTGCTGGCATATTCTCGTGGCTTCTAGAGCTAAACTGTAAGCCAGAATGCTCTGGCTTTTAGTTAGATTTTGTGAGTAAAGCCAGATGTTTTACAAAACAAATTACTATTGAAAGTAGCATTAAGAACAAAGCTAAGCAATAGCTTATGTTCTAGTAACTGCTTTGCACATGGAAGTCCTCCAAATGTAATTGTTTTGGAAATGAGAAATAATGGAGACCAGATTTAGGTTTCCTGAATTAACAAAACCAGCATTTTTTGATATCTGACTGAAAAAGGGGGAGTCCTCAATAAGAGAACAGCTCTACATTTTTGGGTCACATTACTGAAACTTTGGCTATGATGAAAGTACAGCAGGGTTGAGTATTTCTTCTTAGACATTGTCAATAATTACATAAATTTTTATAAATTTAAGCAGCACTCTTCAAACCATGAGCCTCTCTTTGAGGTGCTCTTAGAGCTGAGACAGAACTTGGCTGCCTGGGGCAGTCTAACTGTGCTTCCCAGTACCAGCAACAACTGCAAAGCCAGCCAAGAACTCAGCCACTGGAAGATGCCATTTTGCAGCAGCATTCCAGTTCCCCATTGTTACTCACCATGCTTGTCTGCAGCACCACCCTCATAGATGGCAGAGACTACTATCTTTCCAATGGGAGAATCAATTCCTCCCTCAACTGCAAGGTCTAATGATCCTTCCTATTAAACAAGAATTTCAGTTCAGAAAAGGCTGTTAATTCTTTCCATCAACAGGAACTTAATCTTTCATTCTTCCCAGTAGATGTATCCATACATGAGATGATTACATCAACCCTCTAAATATAAATAGATAATATAGTACTTACCTTTTTAATGCGTAATAGCCGTACATCTTTTCCCATAATCTGCTCAGGGGTAAACTGTGAAAAGAAAATGGTTATTCATTTCCATCTTGGAAACATAAAACAATTAACTTCATCTATGTAGATTGCAGGTGAAAAGGGACCTTTCCCTCCTCCAAAATAGTGTTAGAGGAAGAGCTGAACACTAGCTCATCCTTTCATGTAAGGAAGCTCCCTTTCAACAGGGCTAGAAGAAACAAATGGTCAAGTCCCAGCAAAACAAGAAACAAGAATGTTACCCCCTCCCAGCCCTCAAAATCAAGAACATGTTTCTTTTTCCTAGTGTATTTTATATTAAACTGAGACATATCTTAATTCTCTCCTTACCATTGAATGTGGATCAAAGTCTTCCAAATATTTCTGGAAGCCCTGAGAATAAAACAATACTCAGTTGTAGAAACATTAGGCTCATGTACATGCTTAACATAAAAGCTCAATTTTAGTTATTAGTGAGAAAACATAAATCTGTAAGCTAGGAAAGAAGACTATAAAGGGAGAAAAACACAGAAAGGTAGCAGAGAGTCCATCCTGACAGTCAGAAGACATTTTAAGTCCTTACAATACATTAGCAGTTTGAACTGGCCATACTATGGAGCAATTTTGAGGAATGGTTTACTACTCTACCAGTTCAGCAGTTCCTCTCCACACCTGACAGAAAGGGACAAATCTACCACAGACAGGTATGTTCTGCCATGGTCTTCTGAGCAACCTTTCTTGGGACTACCACCATGTGTTGGGTACTATTAAAACAGGCAGAAGTGACAGACTCTGATTGGCACGTCACCAACACTGCTCCATGGTGTCTAGGTTGTAGGACCAGACTCTTTAGAAACCCTTCTCGCCTTCTGTCTGTGGAGTTTCAGGAGGTTGACTCCATACCACAAGCAAAGGACAAAAAATGATATTGTTTTCATGTGGTTCTGTTGGGAGCTGAGAGTCCACATCTTATTTAGCATTTAAATAAGGTTTGCCTGCACTGCATTTGTTAACTGCTAACTTTGAGTTACTAAATAAATGGGAATTTCATCACAGACTTCAGTAAGGGTAGAATTTCATCTTGGGGGAAAAAACAATCATTCATGAATTTGGGAAGTATATCAATGATATGAGCACTGTCACTACAACTGCAAGAGAAACATTTTACAATAAAGAATACCCTAAACAACTAATAGTTTGAATACATGAATTTGTATTGATCTCTGGAATGATGGCTGAAGTAGACATAAATGGTCTCAGAGCAAACAACTTAGAGAAAAAAAACTCTAATCTCAGCCAAGTCACTAATTCATTATGTAATCTAAAGCAAGTCATTGAACTCTTTGTCCCAGGCCACCCTCATGAAAAACAGATGTTGCCCTTGAAGAAAATTTTCCTGGGAAAACTGTTTTTTAAACAAGAAAAAAACAAAAAACCCACAACAAAAAAACCTGCAAAGAAATGATATGATATGAATCCAGTAAGCATACAAATACAGCCATAATAGAATGAACACGTCTTCTGAATGGCAGCAAATCTTCCCAGAAAGGAGCATCAGAAATTCACAAAATAGAGCATGCACCAAGCAGCAGCTAATGAACCAAGCAACATGGAATGGAAAGCATGGGGCTGATCCGACTTTCCACTGCTCAGCACATCTCAGGGAAACAGTACAGAACACTCCTGATTTACAATAACGTTCGTAGGACTGCACATTAGTAGAATATGGAACATATTTGACTGCAGTGAAACAACTATCTGTCCGGACTTCTAGATGGAAGCTGAAGCTAATACTTTGGGGTGGGAAACAAAACAAAAAGAAAATAAAACACCTAAGCCAATGGCACAGCTTACTGAAGTTTCTGGCATCAACAGTCAATAACAAACGTGACCTGACCAAAATAAACCAAAAAGAAGAATTAAAACATACTAATATTCAGTTTCAATTGAATAGTCTCCAAGTTTGATTTGCTATCTGAGTCAAATCTAGTTTTCCTTTCTGACACAAGCCTCCAGCTTATGCAGCCTGAGTTACTTGAATCCTCAATGGTGGATCTGTTCATAGAAATCCACCTTCTCAAATGGAGCCCTGCACACTTGAAGGATCCTATTGAAGTAAGACAGCATATATCTGTTTGTCTGGGGGAGTTTTCTGTGGACTAATGGAAGTTTTAAATATTTGACATTTTGCCAGCATTCTTGTATTAATTTGACTACACCTACAAAACAGGCCTAATTCATGATTTTCAGTAGGATACATTATGGTTAACCTTGAAGTTGTCAAAAATCATCTTATATTTTCCTTCTTATGTATAACTATTTCACTTGTCTAGAAAAGATGCCTACAAAATGATTTTATTATTTGACCAATGTTAAATATCAAGAAAAACTCAAACTAAACAGCAAGAGAAGAAAAAATTCATTATTAATCTTCATGTTTTACCACTGTGAGCTCACAATTGTGCCCCAGCATTTTCACGTAACATGACAACGCATCTAGGTTAGCTTGCTTTCACACAGGAACTGGCACATTTAACAGCAACAGAGAAATCAGGCACACTGTTCACTTCAAGGGACAATCTCTTAAACCACAGAACAGTCAACCAAAGAGGAAGAGATGAAAGCACACCACTACGCCTGTTCAAACTTGCATAGAGGAAAGCTATAAAAGTAGCAATATGGTAGAAAAATCCTACACAACATGAGGAAAGGCTACGTGCATAGGTACTTTCCACCATCAGTTCCTCTGATTTCCTACCAATTACTATGTTATGATAATAGCTTTATTTGTTAAGCTAAAACTATTTTATTACAGAAAACATTGCAACTGGAAGTTAACAGACAAAAAAAACTAGGAATATTGAAAAAATTGCCCAGTCTCAGATCGGTTATAATATACTACGATCTTAAATATTGCACTAACCACCTAAGTAGCTTCAAGATGGTTCAAGATGGTTCAATCTGGAGGACTTACTATCCTCTCATTAGTCATCCGCCTAGGCTAGCAGGCGCCACATGCACACACTGAAAGTTTACCAAGACTAGCAGTTTTCATGCACTAGGGCTGTTTTATATCCTCTGTTTTAGAAACTCAGCAACAGGATTAGGAAGAAAACCTACACTCTGTGAAAACACAAGTACCACACAAAACACGGAAAATATTATTTTACTTGTTTTTTGTTAGATCTAAATGACGAATTGTAAACCACCATCCTTTTAAACATCTCTTGTGGCTGCAAAAGAAAGAAAATTGCCAAACCAAATATTATGTTCCTGTTGTAAATAAATAACATCTAATCATAAATAATCTCACTGCTTTTCTTTTCTTGTTTCAGGACTAAATCACACTTGAATTTTTTAGTACTTGTTCCCTACACCATTTCAAAATGAGAGCACACACATAGTGAAAAGATAACAAATACAAAGAGGAAAGAATTCTAAAGGAACTACCTAAGTAATTCTCATTTCCATACCACAAGATTTCTTAAAAATAATTTTCATGACTTATTTTATCCCTAATTTCTAGAGAATTGTGCCGTGATTTCCGCAGCATGATTCTGAAAAATTAATTGAAAAAATATGGACAAAATGCTAGACCAATGATTTCCAAAGTATCAAAACCTCATGATATATGTACGTTATAACAATAACATTTTTTTTTCTCCTACTAGTAGATTTCCTATACTGAAGGGTGAATTATAATACACTAAATTCCTTATGAAGTTGATGAGCCAAAAGATTATGTGTATTTGGGTTTATTCTGAAACAAGCAATTACTTAAATATCAATTACTAGAACAGGTTCATTCTACTAAAAACTATCCTACTGAATTTATTTGACTAATTTATTTATGAGTGGTCTTACTTCAATTTCTTTCAATTTGGATAGCTACAAGAAAGTTCAGAATATCAATAATTGCTGCAACTTATTTTATTGTATTGGGCTTTAGTAGTTTTAATCCCATAGAGTCTTTTTTTTATGTTTATTAATAAAATGGTTGTATTATAGTTTGGAATCACTTGAAATACAGAACCTCATGTTAAAAAGATTTTTAAAAATAAAATAAGCTAGAAAACCAAAAAGAAACAAAATAGAGAGCACTCTGGCCTCCTCTCAAAACACTACATTGAATCTAATAACTTATTTGAGTCTTCTGATACAAGAATGTCTTCTTACATACTGAACTATGGTGTTTACATTTCCTGACTCAACTCGCTTTAAAACAAATGACTATCCATTATTTTCATTCATGATTCTATCAGTGGCATGTATCCATAACCATTACTTGGAAAAACATGCATACTCATGAATTAATAACAAATTTGTGGTCTGTGTGTACTTAAAAACTGAGCTAGGAATCAAGTTTTTATCTTGAAGGATGTTTGGGCAAGTCTGGCAAGATCTCCAACATCACTGTTCAGCCCCTGTCCACCCACTCAGAAAAAAAATTATTTCCTTTTCAACACAGATGGTATAACTATTGGCAATAACTGAAATTTCTGATCACCACATTTTACTGCATAGTATTTAAGAATCTGTCTCATGTTCCTTGACTGCAGTCCTGCATAATCAAGTTTCATATCTTGCAAGAAAAGTTTAAATATTCATTGTTCCTTTCAGAAATGTTGTATCCAACCACAAAGGAGGAGAGGAGGGAAACTTTAGCAGCAGCAGCTGCATCAAAGCCTTCTAATTCACACAGCAGGACATTTGTGATAGTTGGGAGAGCAGATACTAGTATTCGTGTTGGTTTTGCCTCTCTGAAAACCCCATCACGAAATCATAGTGATCCTCTCCTGTTCTCTGAACCAAAACTTAATTAGCTTTGCCATGAGCATATTCCAAGTCACTCCAAATACTGCAAAGCCACACAGTTCACACTGATTTTGACCCAGAGGAGCTCTGTGCATTCAAGGCCACACAAGTCTTAATTCTCACCCATTATTTCCCTATCTATAAGTGAGAATAATTTCATTTTAATTAATTGTTAGAAGACCTCAGAATCCTGGCCTGAGATCAGTTAATATAAAGACTTAAGTAACAACAGAGACTTCAATGCTTCTGTTTGGCCTGACTACCTTTCAGACAACAGGATTTTTTTTTTTAAACCTATTCTTGTATTTTTATTTTTATGCATATTATATAGTAAAGAGGATTCATGCAAAACAACATCAATGAAAGTCTTACTCCACATACTACTGTGGCTTCCTCTGCAGCCAGAATGAATAACCTTTACAACATTAAGTCATAAATGGAGTTAAGAGGTAACAGGTCTGCAAAAAACAAATTGTAGACTGATGTTTCTCTCAATCCTAACAGAATATTCCTCCCAGTGAAATTTGTAATCTTCCAGCTAACATAAGGCAGGTGAGGAACCAAGATGACCAAGATGATTGATATCTGAAACGTTTTAGCAGTTTTGTGGTTTGGAAAATGTGCATGCATAACAGATCAAAAGAAATTTCCCTGTGGAGATGAATCTTATTGCTAGTTTTTCAAACTAACTGTAAGCAGTAACAATAAACAGCAACAATTCCAATTTGTACCAAGACTACCTGATAACAAACACAAACATCTCACCAAATTTTTCCATACTATTCAATACCTGCGTATCAGATATTTATTTTCTAAAGTTTGGTTATATTAACTGTAGACTATGATTTTTACTCTTTTTATTCCTCCTCTAAGAAATTCCAAATTGCAGAGATAATGAATTACTCATTACAATCAAAATGAGAATTCCATGTACACAACTGAAGGAAATAACTAGATAGATCCTGAATTTTTTTCAGCTCCTGTACCTACCTTCTCTCAAGCAACTTAAAGAACCTGCTTTCATTTATCTTTTCAATCCATTTATAATAGAGAAGTTTCAAGACAAGTGTGTCTGTGGAAAAACCAATAACTAGATATTGGTTGAATCTTTTCAAACTCTATCTGGGCAAGTAGAGCAACAATTATCTAAATAAACAAAAAAATCCATCACACTTTAATGGAATACAGCTAGGAATACTGTGCCCACCGTTTATTGTCAGATATAGCACAAGCCTTTAATTAAATAAATGAAATGCAAATGTGATGTTTTCTACCACGTAGAAAGCTTATGATACAATATACTGCCTTACTCTTATAACCATATATGTATGTACATGTCTACACATATGCATATAACTGATACACAACTCTAATTGTAACAGAGTAAGTCATGTTTACGCTTAAGAGTAATGTTATAACCGATAGACCAAATATTAGTTATCTTAGATGAATTTTCAGGCTGTCATTTGGGACTTATCACCTGCCAGAGCGGTATTTCCTTCTTTTCAGGAAGCCACAGCTCACCTTCCCTCATAAAAAAATTATTGAAAATGCTATATGGTTGGTCCAAGAATATTTAGCCTAAGAGTTTCTTATTCACTTACATTTGAAACAGATATGGGAAAAAAAGAAGACAGAATCTGACTGTAAGTCAACTTTGCAGTAACACTACATGATGAGTTTCTTGATATAACTTATATTACAAGTTTATTGATACTGATATAAGATATAATGACATAAGTTTTCTCTCTGGAAAGAAAAGAATGAGATCCACAGATACATTTCAAGTACATTCATGACTATTTACAAACGACAAATTCAACTCCATAAACTTTTTACTATTTCACTTCTGACAAATGAATCCATGATTTATAGAAATGCAAACCAGCTCACAAATGAAAAAAATAAAATGTGCAGACTCTCCTATGGAGAGTAAGATTCTAATACTGCTCTAGAATTATGCACCCCAGAACAAATACTGTCACTTAGATTGACTTTTATATCACGAAAAGAATGAAAGACAACCTTTTGTACTTACCATAAGTGATCACTTGAAAATCTAGATGAATGTCAGCTAGCAGAAAATGAGACAAGCACTGCCTCTTTGAGAAGTCAACAACAAATCCCACAGTACTGTAGCATTCAGAAAAACAAAACCACACACTAAAAGGCTTACCAGGACTAAAAGGCTTACCAGGGCTTCAGATTTGATTGTTGGCCTGACCATAAAGTTTGGGTCAGGATGCAGCATGACTGGTTTAGAGACTATTGGTACCCCTGGATATCGTTGGGTGGGTGGACTTGGAGCAAGTTGCTATAGGGGTTAATTTAAGAAAATTACAATTCACATCTTAATTTGTGCAAAAACAACATTTCACCAAGATGCTCCAATATAAATAATTTATTGTAATGAATTTAATGGTACTAAAACAACAAAAGACTTACAGGAATTTTTTAACTAAGAGACTTACAAAGTTAGCAAATGAAAACATAATTTCTCTTGCATCCAAACAGTAGCTTTTTCCCCTTAAACTCTGGCTTCACCAGCAAGATTATGGAAAACTCTCGTCCCTGCTTTTGGCATTTATCCCATAAAGGCAATGAACTAAATGAGAAACTGCAGAAAAATGCTAAAACTGAGAGTAAGAAGAGAGTGAACCTGAAATGAAATTGTAACCAGTGTCTAAATGGATTTATTTAATGTGAAATTCACCAGGACTGTAGTAATCATCTTTCCACGTAAGTATCTTCAAGATAACTTGCTTGGAGTTAAGAATAAGGGCTAGCTATGCTAATTACTTCCCTTTGACTCTGCAAAGTAAAGCTATCCAGAGCCATTTGAGATCTCACTATGCATCACGTACTAGCCATGAGTCTGATTCCATACTTCTTACTCAGTCAAAACTCCCACTGACGTCAAGCATAGTTGTATTCAAGTAAAGAGTTCAAAACTGAACCCTGTGGGTTTAGTTTCTGACTTAACCCCAGCAACTCTCAGCACACTCCTGTCAATGTTTCTCATAGGAAATGTTATCTGTTCCAGATATCATTCATATAGTACAAGCTGTATCTTCTGAAAGTATTTGAATCACTTCCAGTAAATTGGTTAAACCATTTTTTAAACAGGGGAATGTGTGTGGTTGGTTTTTTTGTTGTTGTTTTGTTCGTGTGTGTTTTGTTTGTTTCAACAAATTGAAGAAAAAAAGTTTTGGAACCAGGTCTTTGGAAGTCCCTGTGGACATCCCTCAATTAACGTTGTTCTCCCGTGCAAAATATATTGTTAAACTTTTTGATCTCGGAAGAACAAGAAGGTTCACAGATATCAACTTTGTTCAAGTCACACTGGAACTGGATGCTTTCTCCTGCAGTCGCACAATTTAGAGAGAGACTTCTAGAGTGCCTCAGAATGAGGAAAACTGACATCTGGCAATCCTGAATCAAAGTCACTGCAAATGGTTATCAAGCAAATGATTCTTCTTCTCCTCAGAAAAAAAAGTCTGCTTTGTAGCACCTAGAATAAAGGTCAGTCTAGCTCCCTTTGTATGTCTTGACAGAAGAAGGCTTACATGTTTATGCTCTGAAACATACAGACTTAGCATGCAACATGCAAACTTTGACTGCATATGGCCAAAGGGCTGAAATATGAAGTCTTCAGATCATTATGAGTTGTTTACACTAGCTGGTACTAGGCATCTTGTAAAACAGCAGTGGATCCACTTATATGAATGCAAGTGCTGAATTTGAAATAAATTAGCCATGCAGAGTGAGAACCTTGACATTTCCTTTACATTAGCATTACATGGGAAGTTCATAAAACTACATTCATAATTAACAGTACGTGACATACCAGCGGACTGCTTGACACAGAAGATCCTTTTCCGACATGGGAGGTGTTTCTTACAACCTAAACAGTAGCAGACTTAGTACTGGGTTCAGATACAATATATAGCTGCCAATAATTTTGAGAAACAGATCGCTTTACACCAGATATTTTAGTAGCTAGTTGCCAAGAAAATACTTGACAAGAAATTTCATTCATTTTGTCAGGTATCTGTTAAGAGTTGAATTTGAAATAAAATGATCTAGGGGAAAAAAAAAGTTAGCACCATAAAGATTTACAATTTGAGTAATATTAGAAAAGTCTCTTTTGTAGGACAACAAGTCTTCTTCAGTGTTCACTTTGGCAGGCATAAATACAAGATCTTTTATTGCTGAAGTCAGATAAACTGTTTCTGTGCTGTTAAAAACTGACTTTTAAAAAGCAGCAAGTAGAAATTGTCCACCTTCTGATTTTACTACTACATCTGATACTTGCTTATAAACAAAGCAACTCTGGCTCAGTATTAATACTTTATTAAGAACTTAGTTCTTTCCTCATATACACTGCTAGTTATATTTAGTGAAAACTAGCTTATCATTATTGAAGGCTAGTTTTTTATTATTTTATATTTTTATTAATTATTCTCCAATTATTTACCTTTAAAACAGCTGGCAATGAAAAACTATCAGAAACATATATTGGAATATATGGGCTTGAGGTCAGATCCAGTATGGCAGTTCCTATATTACTTCTACAAATCTTAGCATTTTCTGTTAGCATTAGGAGAACATTTCTCCTCTGAATACTAGTGTTTTGTACACTTTTGTGTGGTATCACAGACATTTATTTTTATTTTTAAAATAACTAGGAAAACCTGTTATCTTTAAGAGCATCTGACATCTCCATTTCAATGGAGCTAGCATATTCTTGGCACTTCAGACATGTAAACCACATAAGATGAAGCACTATCAGAGGTCTACTTAGGTTTATAAGGAAAGATACATAGTTCATGTCAGGGCAATTATGCACAAAAATAATCTGCCAGTTTCCCCTAAAAAGTGAATAATCTGAATATCCTTTCCCACCACAAACAAAATATTGCAAGAGCCAAGTCTAGTATTTCCAAATAAACATGCAAAAATAAATAAATATATATATATATTTAAATCCAATCCAGTCAATCAACCCATGCAGAAAAACATGCAGGAAAGAAGTTGCCATATGCAACTCTCTTCTGCTGTTTGAAACAATCATAAGAATCTTTTGCTACACAAACTGGAGTATATGAATCCCACTACAGTGCTCAGCAAAGGGAAGTATGAAGCATCAGCTGCCATTTCTCTCCTAAAACAAGATCTGGCACCAGATTTCTTATATTTGATTCTTTTTTGGACTGAGACTGTAATACAAAGAAAGGTGTTTTTTCAAAGAAATCCAAAACTCTTGTGTCCATAAAAAGTCAGCAAACCTGAATTGCAGAAAGATTAGTAACACTAGTTCATTAAAAAGTATTTTACTGATTTATTTTGTTGAGGTTTTAAAAGTTTGTGCTTGCAATTTCAACCTAATTTCCTTGGTCCAATCTTTTCACCTAACAAAGCTATTTGATAACATTTAAAACA
This sequence comes from Cygnus olor, assembly GCF_009769625.2. Classification (NCBI taxonomy): domain Eukaryota; kingdom Metazoa; phylum Chordata; class Aves; order Anseriformes; family Anatidae; genus Cygnus; species Cygnus olor. The sequence goes on along the minus strand of NC_049173.1, from coordinate 61,117,171 downwards.
CTTTCACAATAGTGATTTTTCACCACAAAGATAATTTTCTCAAATTTAAGTATGAGTCAGATTTGCTGCATGCCATTGCTTTTTTTATTTGGGGTGGGGGGGGTGGGGGGGGTGGTGCGTAGAATGGGACATGCAAGTCCGAATAGTCTTTTTAACCAATACATTCTGCCAAATATACTTGCATGTGGTGGGGTTGCAACGCATGCAGGGAGGATAGAGCAAACCCCTCTGGACTTGAATTATAAGTATTAATAAAACTGCCTCTGAAGTGCATTCAGTAAGTAGGAAATAAGGAAACCACCTCCCTCCTTTTAACATTGCATATGGCAGATGGGCAGATCCAATGGACCAAGTGAGTGATGGAGCAGGGAAGGGTAGAGGCACATGCATCCGAACAGATAGTGAGGTCACCTGGGAAGCTGGTGGTACTGCCAGCGCCGGACCTCTTGAAAGTGGAACACTGGATGTGGGAAGTGGATGACCTGGTGATACTGGAGTAACAGCAGGCGGGGGTGGAGGTGGTGCCACTTGTTTGTCAACTTCATCTAAATTTATGTCATCAAGATCTGTAGTATGAAGCTGCAGGCCACCGGCAAACCGCCGCATTGATGTGGCAGAGGGAGATGCCGAAGGACGTCCACTTGCCAACTGCTCTCAAGAGAACAGAAATCTGCCTTAACAGTTCATCTGCCTGCAATAGCTCTGAAGAAATTAATGACAAATCCTAGAACACCACTCAGCCTAACTGATCCTGCACCAAAAGCTCTTGCCTTCTTGCACACAGAATATACTTAAAAGTTTTCCTGTGAAAGGAGAGGAAAGGGGATCAGTCTACAATAAGCATAACCAGATCTTAAGAGAAGAAGGGCAACTAAATCTAAGCAGTTATCAAATACAGTTTTGGGTGCTATGGAGTTCAGATTGTCAGGAGAGTCTGAACCTTCTAATTTCTGTTAACACCAGACTCACAGTGAGGCTAGCAAATTCCACAGTTTGAACAGAACAAGTAGCTCACCCCCAAAAAAAGTTAGAAGAAAGTGTCTGCAGGGCTAAGGAAGGGTTGTACATATTAGAGTTGCTAACGTTTGTTGTACATATTAGAGTTGCTAACATTTTCTTTAGATGCCTATTAGTGACCAGACTTAGGTATTTAGGAAAATCCAATTGACAGTCTCTCATTTGCTATTGTGTAGACTCAGCTTGGGAAATATTAAAGATGAGCTGTTCTACAGATACATGCATCTTAGTCTCATCTGACAATACTTCCCCCAAGTGGATCTCTCTGCTGACATTTAGATCTCATCCGTCATACTCACCCTTTGGTGTTAAAAAGCATACACATTTCTTTGGCAGAGTACAACAGATCTGGAGTGCTGTTGTACCCAAGATGCAGATCAGGCCCAAAGGTAGTCTAGTTGTATTTACCCCTCAGAAGCATTACATCTTTATGCTTTACTTCATGTTTAACTGCTTGGATAGTTTTGTAGGAGAATTGCAATTGAAAAATATGTAATATAAAGAAGAATTGATGGAGCAAATACAGTGTTTGTCTGAAATCAAGGTAGAGCTCTGAACAATGACTTTAATCTACAATATTATCTCTTCCTTCTCAAGAAGGACAAAGATCTGGTACAACCCAGGCAGACAAAGTTAAGCAGTGAGAAAAAAATCACCGTTAACATTTCACTGTCCTGGTGACCTGCACCGAAGAACCAAATGGATTGAAGCCTAAGTCCAGGAAGAACACAGGACCATCTGCTTTTTCAGGGCTGCTCCATATTGACCTGAAGGAAATTTGTCTAAGAGTGTTCCCAAAGGGTCCCCTTTGTGGTTACAATTGCCTGGGGGTCCTGGGGGAATTCACCAGATTGCAGTGTTCCTCTTGGAAGCATCTGTGCTTGGAAAAAAGCCAATGCAGAAGGACAGTGGGAAAGCCTCTCTCCACATGTAGAGTCACGTGGCTCTAAAGCACAATCACTATATGCCACTTCCTTCATTCGAAGGGACTATTTAAAACACAAAATAAAAACAAAACAAAACAAACAAATGCACCCCTATTCTTTGGGACTTTTTTTTTTTTCTTATCACTCTCTTAACCTGTCCCTTTATTAGTTATGATTGCATGCAATACAAGCAGGCATTCAAGAACTCGTCATTATTAATGTTCTTATTTGCATATAGCACTGAAAAAACACAGCCGGGAATTCTAGGTTGTTTGGTGGCACGTCCCACCAAGCCCTAACAGTGCTCACAAACTGATGAAGTTGTTAATTCTGTGGTGATAACATACTCAAATGGACAAACTAAAAACGCTAGTATACTGACCTTTATCAAATAACATCATCCCTGTAAGCTATGGGAACACCAGTTGCTGACAGGTTGTTTTTTTTTTTTTCCTCCCTCTTAGAATGAAGGCTGAGAGGGAAAGAGGAAGACAGGTTTTGGCTCAGTTCTGTCCAGTAAAAGCTGTTGTTTTTAAGAGAAAACTAGTGAGTTACTTTGAGATTACACAATATATAGAAAGCCAACTTTTTTTTACCTCAGGAGACTCATTCTCCACAGAGGAAATCTGTTCTAACCGTGTCTGACAAAGTCTTTCCACCCAATGCTGCACCTTTTCTGATTCTTCCAGGTCTTCTCGTTCTGTTTCAGATACCTTAACCACATCATCAGTTCACAAAAAGAGATTAGAGGTGTAGTTACAATACAAATGTTTCAAAAGTATGAGATGCCATTTAAATTATTTTAAAAATTAATTGTGCTTTTAAGAATGATTTCCTCTTATGCTGTCTTTCGTTAAGCTCATTACTACACAGACACTCAATAAAAAGTATCCTCACTGAGACAAAAATTGACCACAGCAACAAACAAACATTTCAAAAACTCTGTTCCCAAGAAATGCATTTTTTCTACTCTTTATCATCTTTGATATATGTCCTGGTTTCAGTTAGGGCAGAGTTAATTTTCCTCCTAGTAGCTGGTAGGGTGCTATGTTTTGGATAAGGATGAGAAGAGTGCTGATAACATGCTGATGTTTTAATTGTTGCAGAGCAGTGCTTACACAAAGCCAAGGACTTGTCAGCTTCTCGCTCTGTCCTGCCAGCGAGCAGGCTAGGGGTGCAGCAGGAGCTGGGAGGGGACAGACCCAGGACAGCTGACCCAAACTGGCCAAAGGGGTATTCCATACCATCTGACATCAAGCTAAACAATATAGAGGGGTGGCTAGCTGGGGTGGGGGGCCAGCTGCTCGGGGATAGGCTGGGCATCTGTCAGCGGGTGGTGAGCAATTGCATTGTGCACCACTTGTTTCATACACATTATTAGTAGTAATATGATTATCATTATTATTATTATTGTTATTATTATTTTCCTGTCTTAATAAACTGTCTTTATCTCAACTCACAGGCTTCACTTTCCCGTTTACTCTCCCCCATCCCAGAGAGGGAGGGGGGAGGGTGAGCGAACGGCTGTGTGGTGTTTAGCTGCTAGCCGGGTTAAACCACAACAACATAATTTAAATGAATGTCCTACTCAGATACTTCCACTAAAGAGGCAGCTCATTTTCTTTCAATAGAATTTCGCACTTGATAGGAGAATACAACATACCTCCTGCACAAGACGATTTATTTTCAGTTGCTTTTCCTTCTCCAGCATTCCTTCCTTTTCCTTGGCAAGTCTTTGCTCAAACTCCATTTCCTTTTTATTCTTCTTTTGTTCACAAAAACTGTCACTTTTTGACTTCTTTTCCTCTTTCCCTTTCTGGGATTTTTTTTTTTTTTAAATTAAATTTTTACATAAACTAAAAACACAGCAAACTTCAAGCTCAGTACATGAGTGCCTGCCTTGAAAACTGAATTACACTGCAAGTATGGGGCTAGTCTTTTAGAAGCAAATCTTAACTCAATTTCCCCAGCAATTTGCTGGAATTTCAACCTTATTTGGAGGGCTTGTACACAGTCATTAAAGTTACACAAGATCAGACAGTTCAACTTTTCCTCTGCAAAGCTACAACAGTAGGGCAGATAGGTCCACTACAAAACTTCAAATAGTCAAATAGTTTTGGTTAGATCTTGATTTATCATCTCTCTGTTCAGTCACTTTTACATTAATACAAGACTGACTGCTTTCACGTGACAGATGCTCATGTATGCACAGATGTGACCGTTCTATGATTAAAAAACCTTCATGCTTCATACATCCTAAACACAGCATTGCATGCCTTCATGCAAAAAATTAGATGGAAAGGAAAGGCTTCAATCAGTGGAGCAACTAGATCACTCCCAGGAAAGAACCCTGCATCATGAAGACCAAACAGTCCCTATATCCAATACATAAAATCTACTCGTGCATAACTAATATAGCGCAACGCAACTCTAAAATTTTACATGTCTAATGCAACCAAATGGCAAAACTTCTTCATAGTCTTTTAGGAGCCTGTGTTCCTGTTGTTTTTGAAATATACCCTGCTCCTTATTTCTACTTTAACGATGTCACATTTCAGCTACCCTCTCCAACTTGTACTATTAGGGTCTAATTCATGTTGAAAAGCCCATGTTCTCTTTGTTCTACTGAAAAAAATACAGAAGGGCAACAAGCCTGGCCACTTATTGTCAATTACTGCTAGTGCCCAAAGAGGCTAAGATTCAGGTTTGATCTTGCTCTGCTCATTATCATCAGCTAATGACTTTTCAAAGGGGTTTTTAGGAATTCAAAGCATGACCATGCTTTACCTTATATACCATTATTCGTCTTCCTCCCGCCTTCTATGTGTAACATTAATAACAAAGCAAACATTTTTCCTGGCAGCTACAAAAGTTTCTTTCAGTCAAGAAAGTAATTAGAACTTTGTAGTATAGAGTTCAGGGATATGCTGTCTATTGCTTTGTGGTTAAGTGTTGCTATTGTTGAAAACCAATAATCTTTGGAGATAAACTAAAATTGTCACACTTTCATCTTTTCACACTAATGTTTTAACATGAACATCATTCTGCTGGCATGTCTTAGAGCTAATTAGTTTATACTTTAGTAGTAATTTTTGATATCATTTTATCCTCTAAAGAGTTATAAGATACATTTAGGACTGTCTATGAAACATAACACCTGGCAGGTCAACCTGCTAGTTATCAACATTTGAAAAATTACTTTATGTAAATGCTCACAAAGCAGTACATGTGTCAAAATGTTTCAGAACATTAATGTTTATGAGACAAATCTTAGTTGCATTCACTGCATTCAGCTACTACAGGATGAGTCATCCTTTCTATCCATTTTCCCCATGGATTCTGTTCACGTCCCAAAGACATTTTAAGTTGGGAGTAAAATTTTGTTTTTCATAGGTGCACAGAAAAAAATTGATCAGTAATTTGCAGTAGGATGAAAATTCACCTTTTCCATATTTAAAAATATTTCTAAAAGCAAAAGATTAAAAATAAATCTTCAAGTTTCTAGTCGATACAGTGTAGTATAGCTCAACAGGAACTGTGATCGATCTTCATTACTATATGAAAAGTTATTTGGAGGCTCTGTAAACCATGTTTGCCAGCAGCCATTGAGAAGATCACCTATTTGTGTGAAGAGGCTGAATTTTCATAATATATATTTATATTTTTCAGATATAATTCCTAAGTGTACTGAATTTTACACATTACAGACCCAGGATGATTTACAGTCACTAGCAGCACAAAATGTCAGAGTACACTGCCATTTCCTATGCTCTATTAATGTCAAAATAATAAATAATAAAGTCTATAAGATGCACTGAAAGAAATAAAGAGAATATAGCAACAGCAGGAATTTATTATTTGGAATTGAAGTAGTGTGAAATCACAATGTTTTAGAGGCAACTCTTTAGATGAGAGGTATTCGATCAAGCTTAAAGCTTTTCTGTTGCTTTTGCTCACTGTGTGTGATGCACATGCCTGAAAGTCTTTTGCCTTCAGCCCTCCTCTCACTGGGATATTTGTATAATTGGGAACCACATACTTCACTCCCATTGAATTTTTGCCTCTTATTGAGGCTTTTTTCTTTTGAACATTATTCTGAGGATTTGTGGAAAACATAAGAAATGCAATGCGCACTTGTGCTGAACACCTCCTGCAAAGTACACACAATTCCCATTGCAGCTGGCAGGACTTAAGAAGGTCAAAGTATTCAGAAGAAAAAATTCCAAAAAGCGTCTTAACTTGTGTGTGCACATGAAATGAAGAAGCATCTATCTCTAAATAATGTCTGATATATTCTAATGGAAGAGGAGAAAGAAGAAAAAAGGAATTAAAATTCAAATGCACAGCAAACAAGTTTACTTATCAAACTTTGTACCTTGCGGATTGTGGGAAATTTTCCTTCATACCGATAAAACCATCCAAAAGCTACAAAAAGGTAAAGGAAAAGTTTTTGTTTTTCTTCTTTAAAAAAAAAAAAAAGTCAAGGACTGGTTCGTATCAATCCCTGCTGATACACAACTGATTAAAATTTATTTGAATGCACAACAAAGGTTCAATATTACATGACAAGATCTTAAATCACTTCTTGATCAATTGTGCTAGTACACTTAGTCACAAATAATCCTTATTTACTGATACACATACCTTATGTTAAGTGAAAAAAATGCAGTAAGCAAGCTTCGTATAGAACTATACAGCCATATGCATTGCTGACAGCTCTATGGTCACAGTCTTACTTTACACTAGTTGTAACAAGCTGCCTCAAAATCAAACAGGTATTCAAACTCATTCAAGCTTGTGGCAGAACACAGTGGCATTTGAGTAGAAAAGAAAAGCTCCATTCCCTAGAATAAGCTAAGGAAAATCATACAAAATAATCCATTACCACAATTTTACATAATAAACACTAACAACACACACAGTTCCAAGTATAATCCATCTTTTCTTAGGATTGACATGTTTTGTATTCTTGTCAAGGTATCTCTAGAAAGCAGTGACAGCAACAGTATTGTAACATTTCATCATTTACCAAAGGACCACACATATTGCCCTACCTAGCAAATACAAATGATGGGTTCAGCATCAAGACTGACTGTCAGGAGGAAGTGAAACACAGGAAGAATCTGAATCAGGATAGGAAGTTAAGGCTGAACAGCAAACCTGTTTGTCCTGCTTCATGATCACTTCATCCATGTCATCTGTGTCAAGTTGGTCATGTGCAACTCCCTTTAAATCTTCTAGAGAAACAAAGGAGGAAAGGAGTGAGGAGATAGAAACGACAGTCTAACTGGAGGTTCCCATGAAATAAAGAGATCCGCAATGTGCGACTAGGAGTTTCCATGAAATAAAAGAAGTTAGTAATGTGATACTTTTCCACATAATTGAAAAGAACTGAGGTCCTGCTTGAATCAAATCAACTTCCAACTTTCTTGTTAAAAAGCATCAGTTAGAGCAGGTGTAGCTGTTTTGAGCCAGGTACTTGCTAACTAAGAGCCATTACATGCGTTTATCACACGTATCCACATGCTTCCAGTCTTGACAATCATTAAATCATCTCTAGCTGGCTTGGACATAAAATAGTGATATATTCCATACAGCTCATTGATGTTGTGTCTGAAATAAATACCAAAAAAGCAGACTGAAATAAATTACTTACTTTTGTGTTTAGAATGAGGGGCAGAGTGCACTTCTGCAGTTACAGTTTTTAGAGATTTGGGAGGCTCTTTAGGCCCCCAGTCTTCTTCCCACTCCTTTTTAAATTTTTCTTCCTCTGCTGTTATCCTATAAGGAAAAAAATGCAGTTACGAATTCTAAGTATATAAATAACAACATTAATGTAAAATCATTACAATTGTTTACTTTTAATTATTTTATTCTTTAAGATAAAGCATCATAAAATGCCCTTCTCCCAAACCATATTCCTTTCATGAAGTGTCATTTTACTGACCAACTTAACCACTTGTTTCCGATGTATTGGAAATAAGTTCAAACACTAAAATGAGCATTCACAGCCCTAGGCTACACTAAAAAGTGACTCCCCTGAAAAAGAAGTATAAATATAGTTGATACACAAAACACATTAAATTCAGTATTCTAGAAAAAGAGAAATTATCACACTTCAGGACAAAGAAGTTCATAGAGCAAGACAATTACCCAGAAAGTACCTAGAAAAGCACCATGATCCAAAAAAAAGGGCAGTCTGAAGGAAAATTCAGAAAATCCCAGGTATGTCACACCAGTACTGCCATGTAATTTATTAACTCGGAGCTTCACATATGGTGCCTTTAAGTGGCCTAAGGCCTGTTCTTGGCTCTAGCTAGTCCTGAACTGGTATATTGACATATGGTGCCAAAATTTACCAGGTCTTAGATATATATGACTATTTATATGGGGATTTTCTTGTTAATCCTTAGTTTAGCTAAGATAAATTTTAAAAATATCCACACGTGGTCAAAGCACTATTTAATAAAAATCTGATTTCCTGCATAGGATAGGTTATAAAACTTACTGTTTTCAATGCAACACTTAATTAAATCTCTCCTCAAAAAGCAAAAGCTTACTTAAAATTTATGAGTAAAATTTCTACTCAAGACAACTAATATCACATGCTAAAAACATAAGCCTTAGTTTAGTCTAAATCCACTCAGCTTTGGTTTTCAGAACTATGATAGGCTGAAAAGGCTATTACTACACTGTGTACCTCTCACAGGCTGAACGAGCTACCTGTTGTTTTTTGTTGTTGTTGTTTTTTGCCTTTTTTTAAAAAAATAAACTAAGTGGATATGTCATTAAGTGCCTGAGTATATGCATATTTTCCATCCCTTTAGTTATTCTTCTGTTTCGTCCTTGATGTGTTTCCTTCCAGGATACATTTCTTTTCTGTTAAAATTACATGTAGTAGCCAGTAGAGCAAACAAGTTCAGAGACACAGAACTTCTTCAATCTTAAATTACTCTATACATACTATTTAACTATACTATATACACAGTATAACATACTCTTAAAATAAACATTCAACTTCAAGCTCACTTTGAATTTATTATCACTATAACCCTTGCGTTTTCCAGGTGCTGCTTTTCTGATCCGTTTCCTATTCTGCAACTCTGTGGTATACTTCCAGGATGCACTGGGCCCTATGCTTAGCTAAATATACAAATTTATTAGAAAACCATATAGAGAACGTTTTCAGACAGATCCAATACATAAGCACCTTTTTTTTTGGGAGGCAGCATATCGCCTATGCAGGTTGTTACTTACTGCTCTATTTCTCTGCGATATCTCTCTTCTTCCTCTGCAGCCTTCTGGGAAATCTCAATTTTTCTTCTATAACATCATGAATTAGGACATCACAATACAAATAATATTTTCTGAGTAAGAACTTCCATAAAGTGTGTCAGCATATAGTTAATATACAAACAGTAAACACATGCACATTAGAAAAAAAAGCTCCTTTAAAAAGTCTTTAAGATACCAAGAGTTCAACATGCTATTATTTAAAACCTGAGGACATTCAAGCCCATCTGCTTAAGAAGGATATCTGTTTAACTCTGTGAGTCACTATCTCCTTCTGAGACAGTTCCACAGCATGTTATTGTGAGAGTATGAATTTGTAACTGTTCCGCTAAAAATAACGGATGGGGGAATGTCACCAAGAAGATACAAAATATGACATTAAACCATAGGGGTATGACAGTCAGGGAACAGCGACTCTCGTACTGAAGACATGCATTTGAATAATGTTGGCTTGGAAAGCCCAGAGCATCAATGGGATAAGGAATTATGAACAGAGACTCCACAAAGGCAAGCATGATTTAACCTAAGTTGGGAATCTCCTCACAATTATTCCTGTCTTACATGCCCTTTTCAAATCCAAGCTACATTTTTCAGACCCTCCTACAGAGTCCTTACAATCTCTCTTTCTCTTGCTGCTCTTTGATGATTTTGTTAGTTTCCAGCGCAAGCCGCTTCTGATGCATTAACTCCTGGCGTTCCTGCTCATGAAGATGTGCTTCCCTCTGCCTCTCGTCTTCAGTCATAAACAGCTCTTTTCCCTGCAATCAGCACCCCAACACAAATCAGTCATGAAAGGGTCTCATTAACGTTTTTCTGGGGAATAATTCAAAACCAATTATGTAACAGCACATCCGTCATTTCCTCACATAACTTTCAGTGAGCAATGCTTTGTGAAAGACCCCCAAAAGACCTGGTAATTTCACTCCAAAGAGATACTCCAGTTTTGTTCCAATTTATGATGTGCTAAACATCTTAGAAGAGGCAAGCAACCACTAAAATCAGCAGCAGTAGTGTAGTGGTCATGCCAAAGACACACTCAGTATGTCACCCAGAACAAACTCCACATTATGCTTTCTTGGAACCTAACTGAGCAATGCAATGCTAGAGAGCAGCACATTGAATGAATCCCGATGGTGAAGACAACTACACAGTCACTGTGCTTTAATGCTCCTGTGCCTGGCTGCTGTGGAAGTGTACCATCATTTAGGAAAAACGAAAGCAGGGAATATAGATTGCAAAAGATTATATTAGCTGATGTGTTTCAGTTGCTTTTGTTTCTATTTGATTTGCTTTATAATGAAGACACCAGCACTATTTTCTATTCAAGGAAGATATTTCAGTGGTGCTGCTTGTGGAACATTTTGAAAACATCTACCTAGTTTTCATTACTGAAATTAAAATCCCATTAATTATGAAGGCAGAATTTTTCACATCTCTGAGGCTCAAAGTGTAGAGCTCTTGAACAAAAACAGGCAGTGAAGAATGCCTTTGCATTAAGGTCTTTGCTTGACCAGTAAACAGGAGTAAAGAAACAAATAGTTTCTCTATTACAATCCCTTCTTCAGTACAGAGATGTGTACTGAGGAAAGGAGAAGCAAATGAGGTAAAGTAGGGTGGAGCAGAGGAGCTCCAAAGCAACAATTAACCATTTTAAGGATGCCAGTGGTAAACACTGGAGCAGTTGCCACCTTTTCTAATGGCCGGTAACATGTCTGGGTAGAACATCCTATCAATGAAATAATGAAAAGCCACTCTGAACTGCCTTGGTTTGACTGAATTTGGCAGTGTAAACATTATAATGAAATGCGGCTTTACGTCTTATTTATTTTTACTATTTATTTGCCCATACAGTAGTTTTCACAAACATTGTGCTTTTGCAAGTATACTACTTACGGCGCCTGCTACCACAGAGATAGTCAAAGTACGGCTGCTTTTGAGCACTCTGACAGCCTGCAAATTAAAACAAATGAAAAAACCAGTCTGCATTTAATGATAAACATCCTGTATACAAACAATGAAAGATGTTCATTGTTAAGGCTGGAATTACCAAGAGACCTACATGAACTGAAAAAAGGTGGTAGCAATTCAGATCTCTAGTTTCTCATGTTCAATATACTCTTTCGTTAAGTAGCCCAGTATCAAAACATGCTTTTGCAGCCAGGAAAATGGGATAGAAGCTTAAAAATTGTCAGCTATGTATTCATGGAATTAGGAATTCTTATTTCTTACCTCTTTATGATCCACATTAGAAAAGTCCACTCCATTTACCTCAACAATCTGGTCACCAACCTAAAGGAGTTAATCCATATTTTAGTACGGATGCTGACTTAATACATATACTAACCAGATTTGGAGGGAGAGAGAGAGAGAGAAAGAGAGAGAGAGACTCTATCTAACATTCTAAATACAATAATTACCAGTACTGACAGGGTATAAGGGGAAAACTGGCCAGGTTTGCATGTCCTCCCATAGGCATTTCTTACTGCCACTGTTTGAGACTAAATACTGAGCTAGGTGGAATATTGGTCTGACCCAGGATGTCATCTTGTTGTTAAAATGTAGGGAACTTGCTTGACTGGAAATGTAATACACAACATTTGTTTCCTATGGAAGGAAATCACAGCTAGTGATTCTACAGTGATCCAGAAACCATGAAGATATAAATGCCAAATAAGATTTCCTTGTAGTACCTCCCTTGGAACATGGCATACATACCTCTAAGCCCACCTCTGCTGAAAGAGAACCTGGCTTAACGTTGCTGATAAAAATGCCTGGTTTTTGTGTTGGACCACTGGAAATACTGGTGTAAGATTAAAAAAAAAAAATAAATCAATAATATTTACACACTAACACAAAGTAAGCAAGAAGGCTTGAACTTAGACTGCTAAAACCTAAAAGAAAATCATCCAAGCTTGTAAATACTGCTTTAGATGCTGAAACTAACATAGTACACTGACCTACACTAAGTTCCTGGGACACTAGTGGTATTGAAAAGCCAGCATGTAATACAATGATGAATTAGTAATTTCTTGCATAGTTATAAACTGCAATTCATTATGTATTTAGAAGCAAAAAAGATGTTGCAACCAGGGTCCAACATCTAGCGAGGAAACACTGAGATGCAACCTATGTTGGCTGCCAACACAGCAATTATTTGTGAGGGTAATATTTCCAGCAGGTGATACAGAACCACCCTTACAGGTTTGTAAATATATTTTTAAACTTGATATCTTCCACACAATATAAAAGAAAACTTGCCTTAGAAAATATTCTGTTCAGTCCAATCTTGCTAATTTCAACTACTGAATGTACCTACATGTCTAATAAAGCCTCCATAACTAGATGCAAGGACATGAGTCTGAGAAACTTCTGTTTGTATTTCTAAAAATGTTGAAAATTCAACATTAATTTTAGGAAATGGATATAGATGGGCAATGGCCTTTCAGTTCAGAAAAGTTTCACAGAAAGCAGTCTAAGTTCAGGGAATCAATCTAACAATAGGCAATGCTGGAGCCTGCTATGTCACAGAGCAGCACTTAGAAGTATTTACAATTTTAAAAATTTAAAAGCATTTAAAAGGTCGAGTTCCACGACACAACTTGTGTTATGTAACTCAAACTTAACAATAAGAGCAAGACTATAGAGAACTATTTTGATTTTAAGTCAGAACTTGGGACACAGGTGTTATACTTTGTGTAATAATATATCATGTGTCACAGATGTCCTGCTGTTAGTCTTCCTTATCCTGTGTGGTTCTCCACGTCCCTGATATCATACCAGTGAATGAAGGAAATGACTGCCTTGGATGTCTCATTTAACAAATCAGTGATACTAAGTAAGAACCAAGCACCCACCTGCATCCCATGCCTTTTGTACCAATCAAGCTAATGAAGACTTTCTTCTCTTTATTGTCTCTCCCTCCAGAAGAAGCAAGACCAGCGACACTGCCCTTTCCTTCCTGCAGAAGGATTAAAAAATGCTGCAGACATTATTCTGTGTTGAAGTTCTATCAAGACTACTGCAAATATCATAAAGCCAGGACCAAACCCTGACAATATCAAGGTAAGATTCCTCGATGGACCTACCAGCAATGAATGTGAAGTACAGTGGAACAATTTGACTGAGGTGAAAGACTGAACTTATCTATTTGGAGAAAATTGTTTAAATAATCAAACTTCTATCCAGTAAAGGATGAGGAAAATTAGAAGAAAGTGATATGGCAAAATAATCATTTAAATCTTCCTTGACAAAAGAGCTGGAAAAATAGCTGATAATGATTACTATTTAACTAAGCCTTTCTTTCTGAAAGCAAAAGATTGATAATTGTGGCCTTCTCTTCATTGCTGCAACCCATTGAAGTCGTTTGCATTCATACCTGTCTTTCTTCCACCAATATAACAAAGATAGACCAAATAATCTGTTAAAGATTTATATAGATAAAGATTGGCCTGGTAAATTAATAGGCTCAAACAAAACAGGGTACTATTTCATGAGTACAAGATACTCCATTTGTATCAGGCCCTTTTCTAGTGATTCTAGAATCATTTCATATCACAAAAGATGTTTCTCCCAGAACACTTGTAACAAGATATTGCACCTTAAAAATAAATAAAATGACTAATGTGATAAGCTCAGAGGGTAGAGTGGCTCAGAACAATTACAGACTTCCCAGAAAATGTCTTAATAAAATATTGATCTCTTACCCCAGATTCCGACACAAACTGGTCCACATATTGCCACTTAAGGGGTTCATCTGCTGAACTGGAAGGAAAAAGTGATTAAAAATAATGGTGAGCTATTTAAATGGAACATTGAATAAGCGTTCAATTCTTTAGGCTAGTAAAGCTGGTCAAACTTAAAATTGAATAAACCTCCTCAAGTGAAACAATATTGGGAAACTCTAAGAATAACCAGGAAAATAATCTTAAAAACTGAAACAGCTTATACAAATGTCTATGCAGAGACACACCTATCATCGTTAACATTTGTCCACCATTCCGCTTAAAGGTTTGCCTTTTCAAACAAATTGGACAAAGGACAATAGTTTGAACTCTTTTTTTTTTATGAGCTCTGAAGCAGTTCTCAGATATTGTATGCTTGCAGTAGCAGCAGAGATCTATTAAGCAAGGTGCATTGGTAATGAAATTTCCAGGTTGCATCCACTAAGATAGAAGACATAGAAAATGGTTCATTTAAGTAGGCAACTGGCCTAACAACTCAGATATTTTAAACACCCCATCTACCTGCTCATCACACTAGACATACCATTTTAACTAGGTAAGGAGATGCCTGTTCACAAGTTTTCCAACATACAGATAAACACAGTGGTTCTTTGAATATTGAAAAGTCTGTGTGAAAACTAAATATTATTACCTTTTGACAGGTATCATTCCAATATCTGAAAAAGAAAAATGCAGTGTTAAGTAACAGCATTTCAACAGATCACTAGCTATCGATTAGCAACAACCTTTAGCAATACAAGAGATTTTTGAAGTTACTTACGTCTTACTTTTATGGACACTATTTTCTTTGTGCGAATGAGGTTTATGACTTCCTCATGTGTGCATGACGAGATGGAATATCCATTTATACGAACTATCTCATCTCCAACCTCAGAAATGAAAAATAGAAGGAAAAAATGTAAAATAAGGTTAAAAAAAAGTTTCTAAGCAATGATGTGATCTGGCAATTATTTAGATGCAGAGGTTTGATGACATTGATTTCTCAATATTTTGGGGATTTCAAGTAAATGCCAGATAAGATTTACCTGTATTTGCCTGAAACCAATTCTCAACACCAACAGTATAGATAAATGTCCAGAATAACAGTTTTACAAATAACATATGGTGGAAAGCAGAAAGAGGAGCCGGACTTCAACCCCACAGATTATCTTATATACAGGTATCCATATTTCAATTCGAACAACTTTGGAGCAATTTTCCTTCTTTATGCATTAGCAATTCAAGTTTTTACCACATGTTCTCTAAAATACTTTCCTAACTCTTCTGATCAATAGGAAATTAATCTTGATCTTATTAACTTGCCAGATTCTTGATCAGAGTACTGCATTGTTTTAATGAATTTAGCTCAATTTCAAATGCAATATCTTATTATTTACAATAGTCATGCACTAGCATAATGAATATTTATTTTGGGGTGCAGTAGTTTTAGTCTTCTTGGATCATCTACATGAGTTACAAAATTGAGTGCTGTTAATATGACAGCTTTTTCAGGTGTTTTCACAGCAGCAACCCATCCGTTCTCCTTCATAGACTATGGCTGGTGAGACAGTACTGCCACACTATTGTGGCCCCTAGGCCCCTAACATGGAAAAATAAAGTGGGAAAACTTGGGGCAAAAACCATACAAGGAAGTTCCCAGCAGACAGAAGGCAAACCAATCACTTATTACCAAGCTTACTCAGGTTTCTGTGTGCACCAACTGTATATTTGGGCTCCATGGATAACAAAGCATGATCAGAAAAGACCAAGAATGGGTACTCTGAATAGCAGAGACAATACTAGGGTCATCCCTAAGGCAAACTCAAGTGTAAGCAGAAGTAGCTTCAGCTGCAGCTCATGCCTATTTGGTGATAAAATGACAGTATATGGATGCAAAGCTTTAATTTAAAAAGGCTTCTTCTCCTTTAATTTATACCCATATTTGATACATGGCAACTTGGACGTCTTCTATTTTCTCTGAACTCTGCCTAATGGTCCCCTTAGGTAGGTAGCCTAAGAAGGAATCAGGGATTTAGACACTGCCTACATCATTTAAAGGTATATCTTACTAGCTGCTTGAGATGACACTGAAAAATGCAAGGCCTTGGCCAGAGCATTATAAGCACTTTTGCCTGATAAGAATCATGTGATGTGACTGTGTGAAAACTAGTGCCAACTCTCCCCCATTAGGCAAATCAACCCAAATTAATCCTCTGCACAGAAGGATAGGTAAATGCTTACCAGGAAATGGCTGAAACAAACCATCAATGCTACCCTCATCTGTCTCTGTACTTTGATCTTCACAAGCACAATGCCAAATACCTTGACTTTACTGTTCTCCAGGAACATTTTCTACTGTGAATATTTATATGTAAAACATATCAGAATGCCACATGAGTAGTTGACAGGATCTTTCTCATTAATATTAACAGGATTTTGTTCTTAATTAATGAAATTTTGTGTGGTCCCTTGCATATAAATCTGCTTTCATGACAGCATTATTCCTAGTTAATGATTGCCTACATTTTCCAATTAAGACTCAAGTTTCAAGCTGCAAAATTTTGTTTGCTTAGGCTTAAGTTCTCCATGCTAGTGTCCTCTTTAGGCTGATTTTAAACTTTGGCAAAGCTAAAGGAACAAGTTCTAAACAACAAAACTTGGGTGGAATGAATTCTTGCATTCATTAAAGAAAAAGAACAACAGAAAAAAAACACAAAACCCACCATATCTACAATCACTTTGTTGAGAGGGTCTGTGCTTTCACTGTAGGTTTAGAAAAGGTCCTTATGCTACAGATTGAATATTAAGAACATGAAGTCTTAGTGAACATCATCATTGACCCAAAATATTTAGGAGGAGAGGCAGGCTCATCGTAACAGATTTAATGAAAGTTAGTTAATGTGATGACTCCGCCCATGCTAACTCTGGTCTGGGGGAAACTTCCCTTTCATCCAGTTGCTTGGTACGAAGATCAGCTGTGAACATATTTGCAGAGCAAAGAAGTTGGCTGGAATCCAGGGGGCCAAAGAGTCTCCATGGGAATAGAAAGTAACGAGAAGTTTCATTCAGCCTTAACCACAAAGTCATTTTTGCACAATCGCGTTTCCTCACTATCTGCTTACATCCCTAAAGACTTCATTGTAATACTGTTGTGTAAATATTACAATAAACACTGTAATTTTTAACACAATGTTCATTAAGACAGTGCAAGCAACCACTACCTTAGTTAACTATGATACAAATGTTTTTCTACAGAACACTACTATTTCTCTTTTCAGCCAAATTCTACAAGTCTCCCCCACAGAGACTTGGCAACTTTACTGTCACTAGAAAGACAGAAGGTAACACCACCATTCTTAGTCATACCAAGAAAGTGATCTACTGTGGCCACATAGATTAAATCATGCAGTCTATCTACTGTTTTTTCCATCACGCAAGTTCAATGACAGTATCTGCACCTGAAGAGGCTTTTCACAAGCGAAGAAGTCACAGTGTAGCTCACTGAGGACTAGCTTCCCTGTATCTTGCTGAAAATTTTAGGGAAAAAATTAGCATAGCTAGAGACTCCTGCTCTGGTTCTGCGCATCTCAGCACCAAATGCTACAATTTGCCTTGCCGCATTCATGTTGGAGGAGCAAGTGGAACTGGAAGCATGAATTCCTCAGTACAGCCTGTACCTTAGAGACTGTCACCTGGATTGTGATACCTTTACCCTTAGATGATGGGACATTGAACATGCCATTACCCACTGCCTCCACTCTTATTTGCATGGAAAAAATATCAAGTTTTTCTACGGTGCTCTGTTCAGGTGGAAAAAAGGCACCAAAACCCACACTGTACTTTTGCACTTCTTTCACGAACTTCTACGCTGAGAAGTGCCGTATGGTGTGCAACACTATACAAAACACTACAAATATGTCTACTGTACCAGCATATCACATGCAGTGTGGTATCCACTAGAGATTGTAAAGTTCAGCTGACGCCACATAGCTTCAAAAGACTAACAAAGTGAAAAAAAAAATAATAATATGGGACTCTCCCGAAGTAGAGAACATTTTGCAGAGGCAGAACAACTGCTGTCCACAGCTCTTAAATGTGAGACTGCTCCTCCACCTGCTGGGCAGCCGATATCTCACCCATGGCAATGGCCTGCATGCAACTCAGCACCCCAACCAACTGGGATCAATTGCAACGCTCTAACTTACAAAAGCACCCCCATTTTAAGACTGCAAATGGCAGTGTTGTTTGTGAGTCTTCGTGTAGTTTTTGTATCAGGAGACTAGTGTTGCTCTGACGATGTCATTATTCACTAAGCTAGTCATATCTGTTATATCATTATATTATCTCCCTAACAGGCACACGTTTACATAATCATAATTTCAGCCAAGAACGTATTTTATTTTCCCTGCCCATAAAGGAATGAACGTTTCCCTTTCAGATATTTTCACTGCTCACCTTTACCAGGTAGTCATTTCATTTCTGAAGCTGCTCAGCACTCTGAACTTATCCTAAAGACATTTCTGTTGCTGACAATGAAAACTGATGTTGCTTTATAATGATGCCTGTCTAGGCCAAAACTACTGCAGACATCATGGGCATGTAATGAATCACTTCTTTTTAGTACACTTCAACTGTTTTTTTCTGGAAAGTGTCCATATACTGAAGTAATTGATAGCTGTTTTCATACGTTTTGTTGCTTTTGTACTAGTGTCATTCTATATCAAGCTGTTGAATCAGAAGCAGTAAAGGTAAAAGTCTGCAGGATGAGCAGAGTACAACAGTAATGCTTTCTTTGTTATTATATATCACCATTTCCCTACGAACAGGGAGAAAACAGACTTTTAAAAGAGAAGCTGCAAACTTAACTTTTCCCAAGTGAAATGCCTCTCATTTTCAACTTTTAACATGGGAAATATAGTATTTAGTGCTTCCAGGAAATTGAAGGGTTTTTATATAATGACATTACTGTTTCAAATTTTTCATTTGGTATACTTCTTCCACTTTCATCATTCATTCCAATCTCAATCTCTTTGTATTCAACAGAATCTCCACAGATAAAAGTATATGAGAAAGCAAAGTGGGGAAAAAAAAAGATTAAGTACATTTTGTCATGAAAGAGATATATACTCGTCTTTTAGAGAAATTGTAGTTAAAGGGCCAAAACTACAAATACCTCAGTGAAGTTTCCTGATTACTCAGTCATTTTAATGTAGCTTGGGAACTACTTCAAGGAGAAAAGCATACAAAATTAACAAGATTACAAAAAAAAAAAAGGCAGCGGGATAATAAACTGATGTTATAATAGATCATTATACCTTTCTCAGACAGCATTTTTGGGATAGAAAAAGTGTAGAGATTTAGTTAAATAACAAGTGGATGAAATTTCAGAAGCAGTTGGCTTTACTACGAGACAGCAATTTAGAACAATGAGCTGCCTGTCAACTCCGCTTATCCACTTGGGTTTAGAAAGTGCCTAGTGCCACCTATTATGAAGGCATTTCAAGCTGCTCTTTAACACCCCCCATCAACAAGCACAAGTCAGACAGTCATGCTAGCTGTTCATATTAACATATATATAATCTAACCCTAACAAATTCACAGTCTCGTGGATTTTTCTTTTTGCCCTCGTTGCCCCTACTTTGTCTGCTGAACTCCAACCAAGCTGAGTTGCAGTACAGTCATAAGCCCAGCCCAAAGATCCTGTGCATTCCCATTCACTATCACCAACATGTAGCGCAACAGCTCGTTACAGAAAGCCAGGAGTATCTTTTGCATGCTATGAAAAAACAAAGTATTGGCATCTTTACAGTAGCATGACAACTGAGCACAACCTTATCTGTCGTGTCAAAACATTAGTCAAATAAGCAGAGAACAAGAGCTGCAACATAGTACTGAGATGAATATACTAGCCTGACAACATAAGACAATGGCCGTTACATCCTTTACTGCTCAGCATCACTAATGCCTTCCAGTATTTTTAAGGAGATGCTTTAAAAAGCAATTTTTTTTTTTTAAGTTTTCTAGCAGTGGAGGAAGAATGCACTGGGATCTCTCTAATGAGCTCATCATAACCCAAGTATGTCTTTTTACCCAGTGAGAATGGGAAGGGGGTAGACAAACATAATGCACAAGGCCCACGAGCTTTTGTAATACAAACCCTGGGAAGGTACATCAGTGCCCCTTTCTGGAGTCACCCACCAGCAAATCCCATGCTTATGAGTAGCCTGCTGACACATACAGCTCAACATTTGTGGTGTCCTATGCCTCCCTCACAATTCTAACTAAATTCAGAATTTGTGGGTGTGTATTCCCTGAGTTTGTGGTTTTGTTTTAAGAGGGAGCTTCTAAAAGTGTCCAGAGAGCTCGTCATGTGCCTGTTCAGAGCATGCTGCCAAAAGATGGGACTAATTCAATGCTGATTCTGAATTAGTGAATGGGATATCTAGGCGTGAATGCACAACCAAAAGGGCATGTGTACATATAAGCAAATACAGAGAGGAACATTGAAATTTTAGAAAACTCTCCGTGTAATAAGCAAACATTGATCCCTAACTATGACTGCCTTGTGGAAAAGGGCTACAGTGAAGCTTATCTACAGAACATAGATTAATTAAACATTGTATTGAATCATGATAATTGACAAATTTTGGACTATTATTAAATATAATCCTTAAATATCAACACTTGCAACAACTACTCATGCTCCACAAATTGAAATTAGCCAGGCATATCAGCTTTTCTACTCAGAAATACAGACCTTTAATACACCTTATCAACTACGGTCTTAGAAAGATGCAGACATTTGTCACAGCAATTGCTCACTTCTTTCTTCACCAGGAAATATATGAAGAAAGGACACACACACAAACCAACAAAACCCACAAACCTTCATTAATACAAATTGGAGGAATCAATTTAGGAAAAAGAAGTGTTTCTACACGTAATTGTTTTTGCCAGCCTTGTTACAGTTCACGCAGCTAGAATTTAATCACTGAAAGAGCAGTACTATGCAGTAGAAAAGACACTGAAGACATGACCTTTTTTTTTGCCCATTTTCTGTGCTTCCATTGGGAAAAAAACAAAACAACACAAATGATCTACACATGAAGTTCAAATAAACACACCATTACACAAATCTTATCAATGCAATGTGAAATTGACATTCTTAGTATTTATGTGCTCCGTCCTACCTTTAATCAGACTTTGGCAAAGTTAGAGAAGACTTTGTTCTATCAGCTTACACTGAACTATGGCTATTCATGAAGTACAGATTCCAGAAAGCCCTTTAATCTTCACAAATCATCATATCCCAAACATGAAAAAACTGTTCTCTTACTTAATTTTAATTATAAGTAAACCATTTTAATAACTTCATTCACCAATGGTATCTGCTATGGCATAGACTTACATATGTTACGAATTTCATTAGAAAAGACAAAAAGCACCTTTGCTACAACTATCTCTAAACACTGAAGGACATTTCTTACCGCCTGCTTCCCTAACATTGGAGCAAAAAGCATTTTGCAGCACAGTAGCCATGAATATAGTCGTCTTACCTGAAGTCCAACACTGTCTGCTTGTCCTCCTTTAACTAACTGGGAGATAAAGAGGCCACAGCTAAATTCCACTCCACCTCTCACACTTAGCCCAAGTCCTTCAGGATGCAAGCGATCCAATCTCACTTCTTTCAGCTTTCTGCAAAAGTGGAAGATACCTGACTGTTCAGCTGCATAAAGTTTTGTTGCAATAGCGTTTCATATGCAAGTTGTGCATTATATTTCTCTCATAGCATTCAGGCATGAAAAAAAACCACCAACAACACAGTTGACTAATAGAGCCATAAGAATTTATTATTATTATTAAATGCAGGAAGAACGAGAAAAGACTGTTTCAACAGGGAATTGTTGTTTTTGGATTCCCATACACTTCTTTTACTAGATTAACTACCTTGCAATAAATTTCACGTAGTTCAAAACTATACTTCCAGCAAATACAGCAAGAGTCAAAAAATGTGCTCAGCTCTATGCAGATAATTCGTATTTTACTTGGAGTTTATCTGAAAACTCAGTCAGTATTACTTGGTTGTATTTCCTGAAGTTATTCTATATGTTATTCTATATTCCCTTACCTTGATCTTTTGGGTGTAAGCTGATCATACTCCACCTGGTGTTTTAATGGAATAAGTGGGCGGATAGCATCAAATAGAGGCAACCTGCTTGGTTCGTTAATCACGAGTTTTAGATCCCCCACAAGCACTGGAAGATTCATAGATCTACAAAAACACAGTGAGAAAATGGGCACAGGTAATCAACACAAAGCACTATTTAATAACTTGCTGTACATGTGTCTTAAATATTTGTGTGCCCCTTCAACCTTCTAAGAAAGTTATTTATGCAAATCTTGGTTTAACCAAAGCAAAATAACATCTGAGAAAGCAAACTTTCTGTAAGCAAACAAGAAGAATACCTCCTTCAAAACAACTGAAATATCCTATACACTGCTTTTATTTTTTAAGGTCATGCACATCACTTTTATAGAGGGTGTGTAATTAAATGCTTGGAGCTTTCCAGATATTTATGGTACTGTTTGGAATTAACTTTACAGACCAGACACACCTGCCAACTAGATTTTTGTTTCCTTCCTAGTTAGCAATCCTTCTTATTGAATCTAGGCTGCAAACTCTTCTCCTGAGCTGAGCTCAAGGGATGGATGAATCATTCAGAGCCAGAAAAATCACATCGCTAAGTAATTAGAGCACAGACTACTTAAGTTTTAAAATTCATTTCAAACCAGAACAGAAATAAAAACTGAAGGGCCACTAACCAATGAAAAAAATAACCTACACAACTGAAACCACCATGAACATTTGGTTGAATGACAGCTAGACAAAGTATCCCTTGATACTGTCAGCACTGAGGTAGTTATAGGCCTAGAAAGTGTTCTTTGATGGCCAGCTGCAAGAGTGCAACAGTCCAATAAGGTTCAGTGGAGCTATTCCTACACAACATCCACCTAACTTGGTGTATAGTAACTACTGATCCCTCTTTTATCATTTACATTTCCTGACATGCACTATCGCTGAGGCATATCCACCAAAAATACATATCAGGGATGCATATTGAATGGCATTAGAGGTCAAATACTTAAATTTAGAAGTGCTTTTCGCGAAGAAGCAGAAATTAAATGTTATCTCCAATAGCAATTGTGTATATTTTTTCCCTGGAACCCTTCATTGAGGATTTTTAAGAAGTGATACTTCATCAATATATAATCCTAGAGATCACGGAAATTTTGCTTAAGCCATTGCAACTTTGGAAATCAAGGAAAAGTTACTATATGCATTGTTAATTTTGTAACTGCAAGAAGATTTTAAATAATTAAGAGCTACTGATTCAACCTCCTTTCCAAACAACAGGCTTTATGAATGGAGAAGCAATTAGACAGACCTGAGTGAAACTGAATCAGATATGCAGCTGAATACACCCCAAACTAGAGCTCAGTGCAAACATCAGATCAAAATATCTACATTACACTTAGCTGAGATGCTATTAATTAAGATATGAATGGAAACAATGCCTATTAGAGCCACTCATCTATGCTCAGTGGAAAATACACTCTCATTTTCTTTGAGAAACAATGGATGAGATGCTGATCCCATGTGCAATGATATAGGTCCTAAGCAACTACGGTTTAAATCACTTCAGTAAAGGACTGGTGATTGGCCTATCACTTTACCATTTTTTTTCCATTATGTTGGAATATGTCAGTTGTTAAACATGCCAAATGGATTCCCAGCTTCCAGATAAAACAGTTGAAAGTAAGTCTTAATCTGAGTAGTATGCAAAAATCTTTAAAAAGCAAACTGAGCGAAAACCTCTGTTGAAAGTAAATACGCATCATCTGGAAATACAGCAATATCATTTGGAAATAATAATGAATTTGATCAACACTCTCTTCCTGTTTCCTAAGAACATCCATGTGCTTTTTTCCCCACAAAGAATCCACCAAATTAGTTTACAAAACAGTCAAATTGTAAAAACAAAGTAACTTTACTATTGACAAAAGACATACCCCTTTATTGGCCACAGAAACTGTGAAACTGTGAAAATGTAAGACTTCAGGAAAAAGAATTAAAAATTATTATTTCAACTGATTTTCCAGGAAGCTATGGAAAGAGCAAAAAAGTCTTGAATACCCACTCTTAGAATTGCAAAAAGTAAGTAAAACTCTATAGATGTATATATATATAACTAGCTCTTACTGGTGGTACATCCGCAGCACATCATAAAGGTAATCCTTCTCTGCTTCATTGTCAATTAGCAGATTAACCTGAAAATCCAAGGACATTACTGTAAATCTGACTAAATAGCCACAAACATTTAATGTACAAAACTTTCACAAAATCTTAAGTCACAGATCAAATATTTCAACAGGGAAAGTTTTGATTTTTTTTAATTAACCAGTTTTTGCAGCAGAGAATATTTCACAATGTGAAATTTACAACAAGACTTCTTTTTAATTATTATCATTACAATTAGACAAAATAGTAAATACTAAAGTCTCATACTCTGTATGCTAGATTCCTTCTTAGCAGCGTAATAGTCTTAAAATAATAGCACATTAGTCTTACCTGATAATCACTGTACTGTTGAATAAATGTTTTCAGAAACATTTTTGGCCACTCATTAATATAACACATGTTGCCACAGATAAACACACCCCACTGAGATAATTATAATCTATGTTCTGTGGTTCCAAACCACTGATTTCAAGCAGTAGCTCATTTGTAACATTACGTAAACAGCCACACTCCTGTTCGTCTTTGCTCCAGCTCTTAACTGATAGAACTTGCCAGTTATTCTTTCCTCCCCCGGTAACAGTACGTTTACTTAAACCAGTGTCACATTACAATGCCTGCTCTTGGATACTTGCAGTAAAATAAAGTAAAAAAAAAAACAACAAACAAACGAACAAACAAAAAAAAAACAACCACTCAGAATTCTCATATGAGGAATTCAACTTATATTCAGTGACACTGGTAAGACCCCCACTGATCTTAATTGCAGTGAGAGATCACATCACAGTAGTTTTACGTTTGGACAACCTTAACGTTTAGGAAAACAATTTACAACTGACCTAAAGGCTAATATTACTGTGACGTGAAGTCTGAGGACCAATTTGCATACTTAAAGAAAGGTCTTTGCTTTCCAGGTTTGCAATGCTTTGCATTGTATTCTAAACTAAATACATGCTTCATGTTCCCTTTGTCTCTTTTCACCCTCTAAATCCAGCAAGTCTCTACATATAGATAGTTTTCCATTACTTGTCTCTGGAATAAGACACTTGTAAAACATATAAAGGCTAAAAAACACTGCACGCAGGACAAGACTGTTTCACTGAGTAACAATAGCAAGTAAACCATTTTTTTTACAGCAAATTTCAAAACACCAAAGAAGTCTGCCTTAACAGGGAACAACATGGTTAGAGTTGTAACTGACTGGTTCACCAGTACCACACACAGACTCAAGTCAAGGCGATATAAGACTCACCCTCTCCTGCTAGCTAAGGTACTGTACGAGCCTGCTTACATTGTCTCATGAAGAGCACTGAATATTTGAGTGCATTACCACTACACAGCAAAGACCCCATCTTTTCTCCTGGATAGGAAAGCAAGTAGTGACAACATTACATTTTTCTCCTGACAGGCTAGCTGGTAGATATGTCTCCCACCACTTCTCAGACACTAGAGAACCATGTCCAAACTCTACCACTTCTTGCAGAACATTCAGACTAACCATCCTGTTTGGTTCCTACAATTCTCACCCAACACCAAAAACTTCCCCCTCCCTTAACAAAACCAAGTGATTACTTCAATATTCATAGTGCTACACCAGGGATAATCTTCCCAGACCATCACTCTACTTAAGTCATTCTTCTCCTTCTACCTTCTATTCCACCAACTGTCGTTTCATTGTAGCCACCTTACCATTTACCTAAAATCATGAGCTCCTTGAGACAGAGCCTTACTATAGATATATAGTTACCTAGGCTTGTCAACAGCTTCTAACATGACTTTAATGTCATAAATCCTTAAAGATCATGCCTCCACATATTAAGAAAAAATAAATTATTGTGATGTGCAGTGGCTTGGACCAGTGAAGTATTTTAGTTTATCTCTCAATAAATCAACAGATCTGTGCACCAAGGTCATGGCTTCTGGTTGAACTGTACTATCTCTTTTGAAAATTAATTATATCTGACCTTGACAGATTCTAAGTGGTTAAGAGCCCACCCGATGTATCTCTGTGTTGGACAGATAACACATAAAGGTCATTTTCACACATAAAAAGGCTATTTGCACGATGAGTGCAGAGGATCTAGTACTCAGTGTCACACAAGTATATGCATATGCACTCTGTAAACTTGTCTATTAACATACTAACTATGACCAGGGTTTGATGAGGTTAACAAGTAGACTCCTAATCTCCCACTTGAACACAATGAATTTTAGAGACTTCTTTCTAAATTCTTCATATTTTTTCTTATATTCTGTCAGGACACAAAATCAAAGTAGTGATATCATTAGACTTACACTGATACCATACTAGCAAGCTTAATAAAAAATAAAGAAGCATTCAACAGGCAATTATCTGGAAAAAAAAAAAAAGGTAACACCTGAGATTAAAATAGAGACTGCAACTGATAAAAACCCTCTCAACTGTAAGAGGGGAACAACTTTAAGAAGCTAGTTATGACAAAGTTACCTGTTACGGGTTTATTTCACTAGGTGCAGAAATGTCTTGCTACCGGCAACTGAAAAACACAGAGCTGACTGCAGACAACTAATGAAGTCTACTACTTTCTTTTACTGTCTGCAAAATTATTACAAACTTCAGGTTCAAACATGGTTTTATGAAAACTGATACAGATAGATTTTGTAAGCAAAAATGAATGTGCAGAAATGTGTATACCAGTTCACTGTTTCCTGAATGAGCTTCAATATATGCACCATTGAACTTGATACACAAGACAACGATGTGAACTACCTAACTTCTGCTGCCCTTTTAGAACGTGGCAGAATCTATCAACTGAAAAATAAATCAGTTCTCAAGAGCATTCAAAAAGCAAAAATGTGTCCTGACCACTTAGCATAAGGAATTAGAACTGTCCCCAGTATTTGCTGTCTGTTATATAAAATGTCAAGTCTCATGTTACTGTGTCTTATGGAATCATACGTTGAAGCAGTAACAGAAATGCTGTGAAGAACAGCTGAAGACAACTTCCATTAAGAAGGAATACGTTAACTGGTTAGACACACAATACAGAGGTATTATATGCTCATTATTTCATATGAGGAAATGCTGAGAGAGCTGGGACTGTTCGGCCCTGAGAAGAAAAGGCTCAGGAGGGATCTTATCAATGTGTATAAACGCCTGAAGGAAGGGTGTAAAGAAGACAGAGCCAGGCTCTTTCCAGTGCTGCCCAGTGTGAGAACAACAGAACACGTGTGGCTCCCTCTGACCCTCAGGAAGCACTGTGTGCCCCTCACTGTGCCGTGATGGGGCACTGGCACAGGCTGCCCAGGGAGGCTGTGGGGTCTCCTCCTTAGAGATTTTCAGAAGCCTCTTGGACATGGTCGTGGGCACCCTATTCTGGGTGGCCCTGCTGAAGCACTAGGGTTGGACGAGATGACCTCCAGGGGTACCTTCCAACCTCAACCTTCCTGTGACTGATTATTTAAGGGAATCTTCACAGTAACTGTGTAACTTTCAGACTACAGTGATGCACTGCTGTAGCAGCAGCCCAACCTGTCAGCTTTTGCAGAACAGTATCAATTTCTATCTAAGCTTTGAAAACTATTAAGGGAAATTGAAGAACAGGCCATATAATATATTTGCATATATTATGTATTTTGTGCTACTGCTTGGTTGATGGGGAGAATTGATTAAAGTTACCAAGGGAAAAAAAATAATCAAATGAAAGCAGGAAATACCTGAGTGGCAAATAACTCAGATCCTGTGGCAGGTCATTTTTCTTGTTTTGACAAAGAAAAAGGAAGTAGCCAAGACGTAAAAATCCCCACAGAGGCCACTGAAAGCTGGATAATGCAAACCAATTTAAAGAAAAGATCTGCTCAAGTATCTTATTACTTAGAGAAATGGTTTTCACTTGTCTATGCATCCTACTTATTTACACCAACAAATGCTGACAATAAGACTTTCTTACGTTATCAGGGGTGGGACTAGGATAATTTATGACTTACAGCAGCAGCTAAAGGGAAGAAGTTTAAAGTTCAAAGTGGTAACCATCTGCCTAGAAACCAGAGTCTTTATTGGTATGTTGCACAACCCATTGGTGAGTTATACAGTAATAGGTAACAAGACAGAAATAACTTGCTAGATAGCTGCAGTCATCGTTATGCAGTATCCAAGTCCTTCATGTTTTTGGAATTCATTTTGGTTCTTTGCAGCCCCCCTACTTCATTCTAACAATGCTTTAGTTAATGGTTTATTACCAGGTGGTATTTCTACAGAACACATTATACAACTGTGTTTTCAGGAGCTACTTAAAAGAAACTCTACACCCTAGGAAAACAAGAAAACAAAACAAAACCAGTACCCCCTGAAAACAGTACTGAAAACTTCAGTTTCACTAGAGTGAAACTAAACTGCTATGAAAACAAACAAACAAACAAACAAACAAAAAACACTACTTAAACATGTTAATCATTTTTCTCTTCCTTTCCTTAAATGGAGCCTTTGGAGCTTACTCTCACACAATTTTGAGCTCTGCTGAGCACGTATTTAACCAGGCATAAACATGATAAAACGATGTGCCAGGCAGATCGAGTCGCTCCATGAATCAAGTGCACTTGCACATGACTGCCCAGGCACAATTGCACTCGGGAACGTTGAGGTCGGCTTGAAGGCCGCCGAACACGGGCTGGTAACACACGGAACTGCAAACGTGAACTGCCTCGGCCTGGACTTCAGCACCTGCGCTTTTTCCTTCCCTACTGACTGCAACGCTTCTACCATGACTTTATTAAAATCCCACAACACTTCTAAGAAACCCTAAAAAGCTCATGCATCGCGGAATGTTCTCGTTTTCCCTTCTCTCCTTCCCCTCTTCAGGGGAGTCTAAGTTCTACAAGCCCCTCCCGCAGCAGGCTGCGGCACAGGACCACCAAGCTCGGAGCCGGCAGCAGAGCCCGAGCCAGCCCGCTGTCACTCTGCGCAGCGCCCCCGGCCCGTCCCCTTACCTTGTGGCGGAACTCCCGGGCCACACGGCGCTCCATGCTGCGGGGAAGGACGAGGGTGCGGGTGCGGGTGCGGGTGCGGAGCGGCCGTGCCGCCGTCGAGGCCGCGCCCCGGGGTGGTGGGAGGCGCGCCCGCTGCCCGCCGCCTCCAACATCCCCGCCCTGCTGCGGTCAGCCCTGCACCGAGCTCCCGGCGGCACCAGGCTTGGGCTGGTTAAGGCAAAAGGAAAGGGGAAGGAAAAAGAAAAAGGGGGGGGGGGGGGAAGAAGAGGGGAGAGAGAAAAGAAAAAGAAAAGGGGAAAGAAAGAGAAAAATGGGAAAGAGAAACGAAAAGAGAAAAGAAAAAGAGGAGGGGAAAGGAAAGGGGAAAGGAAAGGGGAAAAGAAAAAGGAAGAGAAAAAGAAAAAGAATAAGGAAGAGAATAAGGAAGAGAAAAAAAAGAAAAAGAAAGAAAAAGGAAGAGAAAAAGGAGGAGAACAAAAAAGGAGGAGAAAGAGAAAAAAAAGAAAAAGGAGGAGAAAAAGGAGGAGAAAGAGGAAAAAGGAGGAGAAAGAGGAAAAGGAGGAGAGAGAGGAAAAAAAGAAAAAGGAGGAGAAAGAGGAAAAGGAGGAGAGAGGAAAAAAAAGAAAAAGGAGGAGAAAGAGGAAAAGGAGGAGAGAGAGGAAAAAAAAGAAAAAGGAGGAGAAAGAGGAAAAGGAGGAGAGAGAGGAAAAAAAGAAAAAGGAGGAGAAAGGAAAAGGAGGAGAGAGAGGAAAAAAAAGAAAAAGGAGGAGAAAGAGGAAAAGGAGGAGAGAGAGGAAAAAAAAGAAAAAGGAGGAGAAAGAGGAAAAAAAGAAAAAGGAGGAGAAAAAGGAAAAGGAGGAGAGAGAGGAAAAAAAGAAAAAGGAGGAGAAAGAGGAAAAGGAGGAGAGAGAGGAAAAAAAGAAAAAGGAGGAGAAAGAGGAAAAGGAGGAGAGAGGAAAAAAAAGAAAAAGGAGGAGAAAGAGGAAAAGGAGGAGAGAGAGGAAAAAAAAGAAAAAGGAGGAGAAAGAGGAAAAGGAGGAGAGAGAGGAAAAAAAAGAAAAAGGAGGAGAAAGAGGAAAAGGAGGAGAGAGAGGAAAAAAAAAGAAAAAGGAGGAGAAAGAGGAAAAGGAGGAGAGAGAGGAAAAAAAAGAAAAAGGAGGAGAAAGAGGAAAGGAGGAGAGAGAGGAAAAAAAAGAAAAAGGAGGAGAAAGAGGAAAAGGAGGAGAGAGAGGAAAAAAAGAAAAAGGAGGAGAAAGAGGAAAAGGAGGAGAGAGAGGAAAAAAAGAAAAAGGAGGAGAAAGAGGAAAAGGAGGAGAGAGAGGAAAAAAAGAAAAAGGAGGAGAAGAGGAAAAGGAGGAGAGAGAGGAAAAAAAGAAAAAGGAGGAGAAAGAGGAAAAGGAGGAGGAGAGAGGAAAAAAAGAAAAAGGAGGAGAAAGAGGAAAGGAGGAGAGAGGAAAAAAAGAAAAAGGAGGAGAAAGAGGAAAAGGAGGAGAGAGAGGAAAAAAAGAAAAAGGAGGAGAAAGAGGAAAAGGAGGAGAGAGAGGAAAAAAAGAAAAAGGAGGAGAAAGAGGAAAAGGAGGAGAGAGAGGAAAAAAAGAAAAAGGAGGAGAAAGAGGAAAAGGAGGAGAGAGAGGAAAAAAAAGAAAAAGGAGGAGAAAGAGGAAAAAAAGAAAAAGGAGGAGAAAAAGGAAAAGGAGGAGAGAGAGGAAAAAAAGAAAACGGAGGAGAAAGAGGAAAAGGAGGAGAAAGAGGAAAAAAAGAAAAAGGAGGAGAAAAAGGAAAAGGAGGAGAGAGAGGAAAAAAAGAAAAAGGAGGAGAAAGAGGAAAAGGAGGAGAGAGAGGAAAAAAAGAAAAAGGAGGAGAAAGAGGAAAAGGAGGAGAGAGAGGAAAAAAAGTAAAAGGAGGAGAAAGAGGAAAAAAAGAAAAAGGAGGAGAAAAAGGAGGAGAAAGAGGAAAAGGAGGAGAGAGAGGAAAAAAAAGAAAAAGGAGGAGAAAGAGGAAAAGGAGGAGAGAGAGGAAAAAAAGAAAAAGGAGGAGAGAGAGGAAAAGGAGGAGAGAGGAAAAAAAAGAAAAAGGAGGAGAAAGAGGAAAAGGAGGAGAGAGGAAAAAAAAAGAAAAAGGAGGAGAAAGAGGAAAAGGAGGAGAGAGAGGAAAAAAAAGAAAAAGGAGGATAAAGAGGAAAAGGAGGAGAGAGAGGAAAAAAAGAAAAAGGAGGAGAAAGAGGAAAAGGAGGAGAGAGAGGAAAAAAAAGAAAAAGGAGGAGAAAGAGGAAAAGGAGGAGAGAGAGGAAAAAAAAAGAAAAAGGAGGAGAAAGAGGAAAAGGAGGAGAGAGAGGAAAAAAAGAAAAAGGAGGAGAAAGAGGAAAAGGAGGAGAGAGAGGAAAAAAAGAAAAAGGAGGAGAAAGAGGAAAAGGAGGAGAGAGAGGAAAAAGAAGAAAAAGGAGGAGAAAGAGGAAAAGGAGGAGAGAGAGGAGGAGAAAGAAGAAAAAGGAGGAGAAAGAGGAAAAGGAGGAGAGAGAGGAAAAAGAAGAAAAAGGAGGAGAAAGAGGAAAAGGAGGAGAGAGAGGAAAAAGAAGAAAAAGGAGGAGAAAGAGGAAAAGGAGGAGAGAGAGGAAAAAGAAGAAAAAGGAGGAGAAAGAGGAAAAGGAGGAGAGAGAGGAGGAGAAAAAAGAGGAGGAGGAGAAAAAGGAGGAGGAAGAAAAAGGAGGAGAAAGAGAAAAAAAGAAAATAAAAAAAAAAAGGAAGAGAAAAAGAACACCGCTCTCTTAAGTGGCTCTTTGGGGTGAATTCACTCCTGGTTCTTCTCGTACAGCAGGAGCTCGCATCCAAACATCCCTCTTGTGTCTGTAGGTACATACATGTCTCTGGCCCTGCTATTTAAGAAGAACATGAAGATGTGAAATTTAAAGCGTGCTAACATCTGATGGGGGAAAAAAAAGAATTTGCTTCAATGGATTGTTCTACCACAAATAATCTCATTTTTTCATTTTTTTATTTTATTTTTAGGTAAGCTGAGTGAGACTGATTTGTGCTGGTTGGGTGTTCAAGGCTGATTTGTTTCTACCAGCCTTTCCCATGAAAACACCAGCGTTGCTTACACCTGTAGGCCCTGAAGTGCCTGCTTTGTGTAAATGAATAAGAACCAAACTTAGAGTGCCTGAAAGAAGCCTCTTTCAGACTAATGTCATTTAGGTAATTTTCTCTTGAGCTGGTTCCCCTCCTACTTTCCATAATCTAACACGATAATACAGACTTGTACAACTCAGGCTGGAAGCAAGAGGAGGAGATCAGCTAACCCATGTCCCTCAGTCTCACATCAGTATCAGCTTTACCTCCATAACTGGAGAGAACACGGTTTACATAAGCACAGGTAGCTTCCCTGCTCCTCCTTCCAATGGGGTGCAAACTTGTATGAATGCATATAAAGCCATGACAAAAATAAATGAATCCAGACTGCCAAATGCAAACTGGAATCTGTTATATTATTTCCATGTGAAAACCTTCTTCAGCTACACCAGCTCCTTTAGAATTTGCTCCTGCCCCTTTGAGAAGATGGCTTTGCTGTAAAGAAACATGTCAATGGTATTCACTACCCATTTCTCATAAAGGTGCCAGGAACAAGAAAGAGAGGAATGCTTTATAAGCCTGTGTTCTTACACATTCACCAGCTGTTTTCAGGGAACAAAATCAGAAGTACAACTAGTACATAAATCACTTGTCTGCTACCTAAGGTAAGTTGCAGTACCACACAGTATTGAAAAGCTATTCTATCCAAGCTTCATACACACCACTATATTACTGCTTCCCTGCAGGAGTAAACAAAATTGTTTTATATTTGAAAACAGAAGGAAAGAGATACAAAGTGTTTTACATCTTTTAAATTTCATGTATGTTTCCTTCAAATTTACATCCAAACTTTAAGTCACTGCTAGACAAGCACTTCTAGAAGACTTCTACAGAAATAGATCTTTTATCAGCTGGAAGTTATGTACATTTGAAAGAAAGTGACTTTTTAAACATATAGCTACATTTTGCAGGAGTCAGAAACTCCTCCGTGTAGTAAAATATTGTGGAATTGACTTCATGTGGAGATGTGAGAGCTGCACGGGACCATCAGGTAAAGGATACATCACAGAAAGAATGACAAATGTGACGAGCTATTGGTCTACTGTTACACAACCCCCTGAACTCTAATGCATAAATACAAAGCAAACAAACCCACAAAGCTACCCCGTGCTTCAAAACAGCAAGCTTAATAATCAGAAAACGTATGAGATGGTTCTGAATTTCCATTGTTTCAAACATGTCATATTAAAAGATGGTACAATTACACTGCTTATTAGTTTTGGTCATGAAATCCATCATGTTGAGAAATTAAATTACATCTAAATTAGGTTTAAACTAGTTCAATTTCTTAGTTGCTACTTGTGTCACTGAAGGAAAATGAATACAGTGGGCAGCCCATTTACAAGGTGAAGAAATACATTAAAATGTTTGTTGTGTAAACTGACTCCTGTTGCTTTTGATCTACTTTCTCTACTTCCATTAGTGTAATCTGGAACAGAGAGAGTGCACCAAAGCCAAGCGCATAGTGCATTCAGTGTAGATAGACTCTGCTCTGAGGTGAGGGTAGAGAAAAAATCTGCAAAATCTGTTTGAGGTTATTTGCAAAATGCTGTGCTGGAGTTAAAGAATATCTTTTCTGTCTCCCTTTTCATCTCTCATACATGCACTCCCTCCAGCCTTTGCAGAAGAGAAGAGAACTCTCAGTGAAAACGTTGCTAGTTTTCCATCATTTCATTAGAAATGAAACACTTGTTGCAGCAAGAAATACAATCCACAGGGACAAATTACAAAGGCAGAAAAGAGATCTTTTTAATGACTTGCTGTTAACAGACTTCCCAAAGCAGTCAGAAAAGGCTCCTTTTCATCTGAGACAGTTTCTCACCTGGTATGGGCAGCTTCTAAAGCTTCTGTTATAAGATATGCAAACCTGAAGAATGACGGGGAGAGACAGCAGCAGATGGGAAAGGGAAAAGAACAAACAAGGCAACAGAGACGGGAAGAGGGAAAGGGGGAAGAAAAATAGCTGAAGGAAGGTTAGCAATGACAGAAATTAAGTCACTAGAAAAAGGAAAAAGAATAAACCTGGAAAAAAGTCTACAGAAAGCTCCACATTCAAGACTGAATTTGTAGTAGTAAAGAGTTATCGGAAGCCAAAGAAATTATCACTATGCCTTAGCGGCATGCTCCATTCCATGTCTCACTCGTGTGGTTATTCAAGTTCTAGCACGACTTTCAGTGAACCGGGGCCAATGCTCAGTGTGTTAGGTACTAACACGGTTTGCTGGCTTCCCTGCACATGCAGACAGCTGTGTGGAAGCCGAGGGCTTTAAGCTATGAGACATTCCCTCCAGCAGCAGTGTCGAGTCCCCTTTTTGTCCGCGCTAGCGGTGGTGCAGACGCCCCGAGCCGCACCCCACCGCGGCGCTCACAGCTCCTGCCAAGGCACCGAGTGCCTCCTAAACCCAAAAAGCCAAGAAAGAGAAAAGAGACGTGAGAGGCCGGGCTCTGCGGGGCCGGAGCCGCTCAGCCAGGCCCCGGTACGGGGCGAGGGGCGGCGACCGGGCTGGCTGCCCAGGGAAGGGCCGGGGCCGGAGGGCGGGCCGGGGGCGGCTGATAAACCCCCGGCCGCCCCTCCCGGTAGGGCTCAGCCCTGGGTGCCGGTAGCGGCTGGTGCTGAGGGCTACGGCTCTGGGGAGGCCACTGCTGTTGTTCATATGGAGGCTCAGCTCCTCGTCGGGGCGCTGCTGTGCACCTGGCTGCCGCCGGGTGAGCGTCGAGCGGGGGGCAGGAGGGAGGACGGGGCGACCCCGGCCATCGCTAGCGTCTAACCCAGTGCCTTTGCCTTCCAGCTCTGTCCCCGTGGGGAGCCAGGGCGCAGCTCCCTCCCGGCGGGCACCTGCCGCTCCTCAGGTAAGAGCCAGCCTGGGTGGAGCGGGGCTCCCTTCTCGCCTCCGCCGCTGTGCGCGGCCGAGGGGGTGGCAGCCCGGGGCGGGGTGGGCTGTCCGAGCCGAGCAAACGGTGCCCTCTTCTCCTGCCCTCAGCACAGGCAGCGCTGCTGGGCCTCGGAGGGGGGACGGCCTCGTCGCGGCCACGCAGGTAGGGAGTATGGGCCGGGCGTCGTGAGGGGGCGGCAGGCGGGCATGATGGGGTCAGGCGGTGGGGAGCGGGCTGCGGTGCCCCTCAGGGGAGCTGAGGCTGCTAGGGTGTCTGGCTTTTCTCTGTGAAGTCACCTGGGAATAGAGCAACCTTCTCTTGTGGTTGGTGGCTTTGAACCAAAGGGGGACCAGGGCCCAAGGGGTGATGTGATGCTGTTGTTTGTTGCCCAAGATGGTGCCTTGCATTTCCCACCTAGCGCTGGTGTGAAGTGAGGCTCCTGTGAGGAGTGATTACTAGTGCTGCTCTGAGAGATGTCTGGGTTTTCATCTGGATAAAGTTCCTCATATCTTACCTGGACAGATATGTACGTTACCATGATGCTTCCAGTGTTTCTGGTGACTGTTTCACCATTTGTGGTTCTTCAGGACTTGTTCAAGCAGCATTGAACATCTTTTATCTCTGCCGTAAGGAATGTCAGTCATGAACAGAACAAAACTTAAGCTTTCAAGTGCTAAGTAGCGAGGGAAGAAGGTAGCTAGAGCTTCAGTCCATTCAGAAATAGTTGTGTGTCACAGCATGTATTCTTGCTCTGAGGAAAGCTGAGGTCTGATTTGGCTCATCCAGCAGGGGTTACTTTGTGTGAGCCTTTTCAGTTCCCTGTAAAAGTAAATGAGCTGGTGGTATCGGGTCGCTACAACCAGGTACTGGTTTTTGGATGTGGTTTATCTTGGCAACCCAACTGTATCATTCATGGTATGTTGCTGAAATGTAATTAGGGTGTGTGGTTCCCACTCCCTTGTTTGAGGGTGGGAAAAGGAAAGTTTGCTTTGTAGCCCTTGTTCATGGCTCTGCAGAGGAATCTCTTTTGTTTCTGCTTTCTCCCCTCTGTTTTAGGGAAAAACCTCAATGGAGAGAAAAACGTGCCACATAATTGCAAATGGGTAACAGAATCAACCACTGATAAGACTGAGTGCTTACAGATTGAGGGACCCCCAAGAATTCAACATATAGCAGTAGACTCTGTTTTTGTTCTGTGCTGGGCTGCTGAGGATAAATCTTTCAATTAATCTTCTGTAAGAAATACGTTTAGGAGAGAGGAAAAATAATAGTGACAATGAAGAGTAGTTTTCTAGCCATTTGAACTGTCTGAAACTAAGAGTAAGACATTTTCACACGTTTTTACATGATTTTGCATTCCATAAACTTTCTTGAGAGGAAGAGGCACAGCAGCACTAAGTGTTGGTTACAACTTCTGCAGAGTTCATGTTCATGAAGACGTATTTGATGATATAGTTTCTAAGATCAGTTCTCAGTCAAAGACGTAAATGAATATTTAAAATGTAAAATGCTTGATGTGTTACAAGTGCTTTGCAGAGTCATGCACAGGACTGAGAAACTGTGATGAAACTTCAGGATGTGAAAATTAAATGCAATAAATCTAACATCCTCAGATGAAGTTACATAGGCACAGCTGGTGTTTATGATTTCATTGGAAATATTTGCTTGGTTACTTGTATCACTCTTTACATCAGTTAATGCTCTATACTAATAGGTAAAGAAAACTTAGTGATGAATATGTTAATGATATCTGTACTCAATAAACTACCACATCACTGAAATATAACCATTGTGCGGATGTAGCTGTTGCTCTTTAAAATTCCCAGGCGAAATAGACGAAGAAATGAAATGACATGTCAGTAACATTTGTTACTGCAGTAAATAAGCTACACAAATGTAATTAAATGCATCTCTAATAAGTTAAGTCTTATCTTAATCTTCCAGGGATAGAAATGGTCACATTGACTTGAGAAACATGGTGCTTGCCCTAGATGTAGGCAATTCTAGAAAAAACATGGGAGGTTATTGTGAAGATAAGTAATGCATTTTTAATTAAGGAATGATAATTCAAAGGCATACTTTTACCTGTAATGAGCACGGCAGTATAATAATGACAAGAATATTATAGGATTATGTGTAACCTAAGTAGATCTGCTCATCCATTTTACTGAGTAGATTATATAGGCTGAATTGTCTTCTGTAATCTGATGTATTCCTGTCCTTTTTTTTCTTTTTCTAAAAAGGAGATGTAAATATTTAAGTTATGAGAAACTCTTTAAAGAAATTTGGAAGCAAGATCCATGCTGTTACTGCTTTCCATTCTGCATGATGGCTAGTAAATTTTGCAGGAGTGATTATGTGCATAATAAACACATTATTTCCTTAGAACACATTTTCTACAAGAGCTGATATTCAAATATGTTTGGAGTAGTGTGCCAATTCTCAGATACAGTTTCCTCCCCCTCTGTGTCCCCCCCCCCCCAAAAAAAAAAGTTGTTGAAAGTAGGAAAACAATGTCTACATAGTTGTGTTTTGTCCTATTTCTTTCCATTGTTAAATTGTTTCCTTTAAGATGGGTTGTTTTTGTTTACAAGTTTCCTTGACCATGGATGTTCAAAGGTCCTTCCAAAGTCATATCAACATCACCTCTGTGTATAAATATTTAGCTTTTAATGTAGTGCTGCTTCTCTGTAAGTGGAGTAGCCAGGGTCATAAATTTGAAGTACAGTGCTAGAACTTTGCCCCTGTAAGAAGAGAAGAAGATACTGTTACCTTCCCATGCCATGCCATTTGCTGTGAGCTGTCCTTGGGTAAAGCTGTCTAACAAAAATGTTGTTCCTCTAATTTACCTGTTAGATGCATAGTGACCATGACTGACTGTTAAGCTGTTGACAGCTGTCCTGTGGGTTCTCTCTCATCCCTCTTATCCCTAGGTATTAATGCAAGTTCCTGCCATGGGACTTGGTTGAGATTAAGCCTATTCCTGCTTCAGAAGTGATACAAGTGCCACTGTAAATAATTTGAGTTTTGAAAGTGATGGGACTGTGATTGACACCACTGATAGGTGGAAGATGAAAGGATGAAATGGAAGTTGGATTAATAGATGAATATGGCAAGAGTGGAGGTATTGGAGAGGTTGGTGGGAACAGAATCCAAGTATTGTCACGTGACAACTTATGGAAGTGATTCCAAAGTGAAGTGGGCTATAAGCATTAGGATTCCGAAGGGGTGATTTATTGGAGAAAGAAAGCTTATTCACCACAATGTTGATAATTCATACGAGAAAATTTGAGATGCCCTGCTGCTGAAGTTTGAAGGCATTGGAGAAAGAAAATGAGATTTTTTTTTTTTTTGTCATATATTTTTTGGAGTGTTAGAACAACTTGGAAAGTTTAATATGATGGTAGGAAACATTTTTGAAAACTTATTTGGGTGTTGTCTAAAGAATTTGGGTGTTGTCTAAGAATGTCTAAAAAATTTAGAATGAGAATGTTTAGTGATTTGTGCATGCCTATATTGTAAATGATTCTAAATAACGGTAACAGAGTGGATGAATTTTCAAAACAGCAGAATGTTAACATTGAGAATAATGGTAAGTATGTGTGCTGGTATAGAGCCTTTATCTGTTGGGGGTGGAAAGGAATATGGAGGGGGTACAGAAGAAAGTTTATAGGCAATTTTGGGTATTTTGGCTTAACTGGCTTAGAATCTGCATGCTGTCTTCAGGCATAATGTACTTTGATACTATTTTACTGGAGTCATTACAGGGTGACTGTACTTTTAAGTATACCATATGGTTTTTTCATGAATTTTTGTTAAGTTGATATCAAGTAGTGAGCTTACTAAAAATGGTCAATTGATTGGTAGACTATGAAGAGACTTTTAAACTCTTGGTTATAGCTGCTTAAATAGCTCTCTTGTTCTTTCTGAAAGGAGCCTGGAATGGCAGTTCATAATGCTTCATCTACTACAATATCCTTGTCTCAGAACAGAAGATTTCACAGTATGAAATGTGGACCATCTAGTAAGTTAAAGTTTTTACATGAAACAAATTCAATGTATATTCTGCATGACTTAATTACTCCTATGAAGAAAAACTAACAAAGCTCTGCATAACCAGGCTCTACCTTGATTGGTCTCAAAAGGCTACAGAAGTATGGCCATTTAAAGCTAGGTCAAGCCTCGTGATAAGTTAACAGGTGCTTCTTGTTTGATCATTTAAAAGGCTGTCTGTAGTTGCTGTGTTTTCTGACAAAGCTTCTAGCATGGCAATCTGCTCTTGTACTGATATACCTAAAAGTGTGGATTTTGCTGCCTAGGTGCTGTTAAATCACTTGTCTTGTGTCTGTTGCCTGCTCCGAGGTTTCTTGTTATATTTTGGCTGATGTAATCTATGGGTGTTTTTTGTGTGTGCAATCTATAGGTCAGCAGGATGAGGTCCTCTAAGCCACCAGGTGGTGAGCACTTGAAGAATTTGCATTTTGCTTGTTTGGTTCATTTTATTTTCAGCAGTAAAGTGGACAGGCTTAAATATCTCTGCTCAGGGGTAAATATCCTTTGTGTTAGCTCTTCAGTACAGCTTTTTCATGCTTGTCCTGCACAAAGGAGAAAGATGATTCACAGCAATTCAGAGTAGCTTAGTAGTTTTCTTTAGCTGAGAAACCTCAGGTTTCTCTTCAGCAATCCTGGTTGGTTGTACTGGATGTAGAACCTACCTAGTAGTGTATCATCTGGATTTGCATCTGCAGGCTTTATAGTGCAAAATGCTATGAAGACTGGATGGACTGGATTCTTACCAGCTGTGATTAGGGTTGTCATCTCCAAAAGCTTCAATATCTGTCCTTAATTAATACTATTCTCAGAAGTTTTTGTGAAGCACGTATTGGAATGTGGGGGAATAATAGAATGGTTTAAAGAAGGATAATCTTATTTGAATAACGATTGTTACTTTGGAACCTGTATAGTCAATGAGCAAATACTGTATGTACATGCATCTGCAATGATAAAATTGCTCTAGAAATACGGCAGTCTACACTAGTAAAACTCCCTCTGCCTTTGAATTGCACCAGCTTGTTGACCAGAAAGTAGCTTTTTCCTTGCCTCTGTTAAGTTCTTGCTTACTTCTTTGTTTGTGTTTTCAAAGCAAATAAAGCAGCTTCCAAAGAGATGTGCAAATAATGTCCAGATGTGTTACTACAATAATTGAATAAGTGTAGAATTACTTGGTTTGTTGTATTTCTTGCTGTGTGAAAAATTCTTTTAATGGCACAAGTGGATTTGATGTTCTGCTTCAGACAAACCAGCTGGAGAAAAGATTTTCAAGATGCGCTATGCTACTTTAACAGAACTCTTGCAGGAGGTCCATGTGTGAGTTTAAATCACTTCTTAAGTAGACCTAATATTTAAGCAAGTAAAGAACAAATCTAAAAGTAGGGAGAATGAAAAGAGTAGCAAGTATTTCATGCTAAATCATCATGTCTGGGCTTTTAAAGGAAGATGTGGTTACAACAGAAAGAATTAAGTTTTGTTGCCCTCTGTAAATGCAATGGAATGAACTTTGTCTTCTCTCCAACATATTTCTATGGGTCAAAATATTTCATAAAGACTTTGTTTCTGATGTTCTTGCTTTGGCAATAAAACGTTAAGCATGCTTTAAAAACTGATGATTGTCCATAATTGCAGGCAAAGAAAATCAGGATTATTACACTTGATAATCTTCTGAGTGTAGGTATTCCACTGTTTACTTTTTAAAATCCAAGTAAATTCTCTGTTGCATGTTTGTGAAAGGCACATACGAAAAACAGAACC
Source organism: Cygnus olor (assembly GCF_009769625.2). NCBI lineage: Eukaryota > Metazoa > Chordata > Aves > Anseriformes > Anatidae > Cygnus > Cygnus olor. Next base: position 61,076,145 of record NC_049173.1, on the reverse strand, counting down.
CAAGAACAATCCATTCTACTTTTTTGAAAGAATTTTGATAAAGTGTTCTAAATGCTTAGAACAGTAGATCAATCTTGGTTCTTCCAGTTTGAAGAGAGATACAAGCTGCTATAGCTTTGGCCATGGACTGGTATTTGCACCAATTTGGAGATATATGAAATAGTAAAGCTTTTTTTCTTTCATTTTTAAACCAGCAAGGTAAGTTATCTTCTTTCTCTAGTTTTGTGATGTCTCTGAAAATCAGTCTGCAGCATACTTGGAAAACTGATTGCCAGATTTATTTAATCCTGTTGGAGTCACTCTTACATTAACATCGTTCTTGCTTCCTTCAACTGTCTGTGTAGATAAAACTGAATGTTTCATATGAACTTTTTGTATGATGGGTGCATGATTGATTATACACTAAGTCTCTTTACTATTGTGTTCTATTAGTCAGATATGGGCAATTTAGGAAGTAATCTCATGTTTTTTTTTGTCAATGGAACAAAAAAAGGTATAGTACAAGTAAATATCAAGAGATAAATTGTTAGTTTCTTGTACCCAAAGAATATGGGATTGGTCTTCTCAAATGTTAATCATAGTAATTGACAGCAGTTAACATGCAGCTTACATAGCTGCTAAAGCTGGAACTACCTTCCACATGAATCTGTTTTTCATTCTAAATGAAACAAACCAAACCACAACAAACAAGCACCACAAAAACAAAAAAACCCTATGAAGACCTTGGAAAGAGCAACACAAATTATTTCTGGAGTAACTTTGAAACTACTGCTGAAAACTCCTAATGAGTTAAATGCTGCAAACATTCTTGTGTTGAAATGCTGCAGGAGGCATGAGTCTTTAATGTTGAAGGTCACCATTTCTGTAGAAGATACTTGTTCCTTATGTGTGCTCCAAAACTGATGTCGAGAGATGTAATGTAACAGAAAACCTGCAGCTAACTGGAAGGCTTTGAGTAGTGAAAGATGAAAATTACATCCTACTCAATCACCTCAGAATCTTGAAGAAAACTGTACTTCCTAGTGTAATGAGATCTTTGTCCTCATTCCAAGGCTGCATTGCATCCTACTGAAGCCTATATGCTTCAGGAAACTTGTGTCATTACTGGTAGATGCTTTCAAAGACTATTCTGTTGAAGGATAAAAGATACTGCATGAAAGAGTTCCCCATAGTCATAGGCACCTGAAAGTATTCTAGAGAAAGTGTGCAGTGGAAATTATGCAGTTACAAAATATGAAGTTTCAAGAATATTGACTGCTAAAGTACTCGATTCTAAGCATGCCTTCTATTTTTTTGTGATATGAGAGTAGGTCTTAGTTGATGCTTCTTTTGATCTCAGCCTGCTGTGTTTTTTGTCCATTCCAGTTCTCTACAATTGCATAAGAATTTTTAAGTCATATTTCAAAGGATCCCCAAAACTGTATAGTCTTTGTCTAGACAATTTCTGCAAGTGACTCTGAAGAGAAGACTCTGAAGACTCTTAAGCCATCTTTGGACCAAAGTTTGTAAACAGGCAGACTTAGAAGAACGTGAAGGAACAGGCTGGACCTTTTACCTTACCTAGCTTAAGTAAAACTTGTTCATTTTGAGATCTCCTCCAAATAAATGTTCCATATTTAAATTTTTTGAAGTGAATCTGATTTGCATTAAACAGTTTTCATGCCATGTCTTAGAAATAACAGTAACAAGCACTTGCTCATGTTGGAATTCTGCTTTCTAATGTGTTTTTTTTTTTTGGGGGGGTGGGGGGGGAGGGCAGACAAATGGAGGTCCACAGCAATCAAGAACTTAAGAATCAAGAGTATAGTGATGATAATGGTGTATTATGGTGAGGTCAAAATGTGGATGGTAGGAACCCAGTTGCTCTGTCATAGTTAAAAATAAAGCATTTTAAAGTTGATTTGCTTGTTAATGTGAATGTCAGACATTTTCTTGAATGTTTTGGCTTGCTTTTACACTTGTGCAAGCTTTAATTTGCATGTCTCCTTGAGTTAGTATCTTATCTTTTGCATGAGACACAGATAACTTTCTTTGCCGATATCTTTGTGCTCTGAGAAGAGAGCTATTCTTTATTGGATGAATACCACTTCATGGTAAAGGACTTTACATAATATAAATTACTTTCAGCTATCCTTTTCCTCTCTATAAGTGTATTAATAAATCAGAAGAACTAACCTTGGGTGAGAAAACCCGGACATATAATTGGCTGGCAACCAAAGTGTGCTCATCAGAGTAGCAGTAGCATAAGAAACTATAATAAACTAACTGGGCACAGTATCATATACACAGCCACAAAATAAATAGGCTCAATAATAATATTGCAAAGTAAATGCTTATTTTGACAAAGATGCAAGCTGTCATTAATCGGTTATCATATAAAATCAGCAGAACTTGCCATCAGAGCATAGGTGAAGAACCCTTGAAAAGTCAGCCAGAGTTGGGAAGGATTATACAGTATTTCAAAAAGGAATTTAGAACTTACTGTTGTCGGGTCTGTGTGATTCCATTCAAGCATCTTTTTTTAGAGATCTTTTTTTTTAGAGCAGTCACCTCTGAAGCTTGGGCACTGATCTCCAGGAAACACAGTGCAAATAGGCTAAATTACAGTCTCACTTCTCTTTGAGACTAATTGCTTGCCATTGAAACAATAAGAAGTGGGATGAACTAAAAGAAGAGACCCAGGTACTCAAGGTACTAAAGTGACCTTATTTCACATACTGAGTGGGGATGCAGCCTGTTCAGTAGTTATGAGACCGCGGGAGTATTGAAGGAATGAGAAGAGCAGATAAGAGCTCAGACCTTCTTTAAAAGATAATTCTTCATCTTCACCCTGATTGATAAAGGAGTTTACGACACATTCCTTGTGCTGATGATGGCCATGCTATCAGGGTGACCTGGAGGTTGTAGTGGCCTCATTGGTTAGAAATCACCCTGTTGTTTGGAGTAGAATCCTATTACTGGGGCTTACCACTTTATGCGAGACCAGTCTCACTGATTTTCAGATTCCAACTCAACGAGCTCAACTGGCATAATGTCAAAGGAAAAAAAAGAAGGTGCTAAAGACTTGATAGCAGTTATTTTCCAGTAAACCAAGGATACAAAAATCTTCTGTAATCTCCCCTATTTTTAACATTGGCTTAAGCTTGATGTTTATTCCCTTTCTGCAGGTGGTACAATGCTTTTCATCTCCTTGTAAGAGAGACGTCAACTTGTGATAGAGAGATCGTATGGGTGGTCTTGTTTAGGGAGCTTATTTTCCTTTAATGAAAAAGATCTAAGTGAGCCCTTTGTTATGGGATGTTTATCGCTGATAGAAATACTTCCTCAGCTCTGTTAATTGAGCAGAAATTGATGCACCCAGTTCCTGATTAAAGGAGGCCACGCTGTTTGTAGCAGCAAGATCAGTGGATATGATTGGAAACAACACTATGTTTCTGTTATTACCTGCTAAAGAATTACCCATCTTTGTACACAGAGCCCTTCCATGATGTGGAAAGAAAGATACTCTGCAGTGATGTAAAAAGGGATATAAGTAGATACAACAGCTATATTTATCATGTTTGTAGAATTGTACATGCACAGATAGAAGATGACTTCATAAGGAAAAAAAATGCTCCTACGGAGTTATTTGATTTCTAATTTGGATTTGAATAACTCCCTTTTTCTCTTTGAAAGAGAGCATGAGGCATCCTTCCTGGTTGCGGCAAACGTCTCCACATCAGCTAACTGTATGCACAATTGAAATAAGTGTAGCTTGAAGCAGGTTACCTGAGCTGTGCTTAAAGGGGAATCATTCAACCTGAAACATCAAAAGGGGGCTAACTTTGTCTACAGCTAAGAGGAACATGACTTGCAGTCTAATGGCAGATTATTGTAGCTGGACAGGCACTAGGGCATAATCTTAGAGAAGCAAAGAACAGAGACCTGAGCTCTGATTACACAGGTCTCACAACACTCTAGATGAAAGAGATCAATGTCTGCCTTCCTTGACAAGAGGAGTAAGGTTCTTGCATTAGTGACAAGATTGGTCACCGCGAGTCTGTAAATGAGTTGGCTCAGTCAGAATAAGTAGGGACTTTTATACACAGTGCTTGCATTATTTTTTTTAACAGAACTCACACTGGCCAGGTGGGGGGGGGGAGGGGGTTGCAGCAGGATTGTTGAAAACAAAGGAATCAAAATTAATCATTTGGATATCTAAGAAGTCTTCATATGAAAGTTATTGTATTTATGTTTTTGCAAATAAGAATGGTTGTAGGAAATACCAAAAAGAAAATCCTGTACTGACAAATTGTGGCAGACTTCAGTAAGCAAGAATTCTGTAAGGTTGAAACTGAAGGTGATAGTACGTAGAAACGTTTAGCCTGAAGTAGATGAGCATGAAAGATTTTTTTTTTCTTTTTACTTAATGATGTAAGTTTCTTGAAGTCTTCCACATTTTAGCTTTACAACCATCTGTGAGCACACAATCTCACAAAGCAGAAGAAACTTTAAATATGACCTTTTTCCCCATGAAATTTCTGCACTTGTAATACTTCTGTAAAATACGTGATGATGAGGTTTGAGGCAGCCTTGGAAAATGTTTTAGTAGCTTTGAGTTCATAAATACTGACAAGTTAAGGTGTGAATTAGATGTTGGGTGCGCAATTACATGGTGTGTACATCTGAAAGCGATTTGTGTGTGGTAGATACATACACAAATCATGGGAGTTTTTAAAGATGCATTTGAAAGTCTTGTGCAAGCTAAATTAGGGGCTTAAAATGAAACTCAAGATTGTTCATAACATTTTTTTTCCTGTTTTCATTAAAAATAAATTCCAATTCTGACTGTTGTTAAAGGGTTGGTTGCTCTCACAGGATATTATTCATATGCATCTTGCTTTCAGATTTATTTAGACCTCCTCACTGGCTACTGTAATGGTGTCTCTACTCAAGTTCTCTAATGCTGGCAAGACAAACTAAATATTTGCTATAAAATATGTTGATAGGATATTGGTATTGTTAATCCGTCAATAAAATAAGATTTCTACAAGAGGACAGAAAAAGTAGGGAGGAAAAGCCACTTTGATTTATATTGTTCCTGCTGAGGTGGGGAATTCAGCGTCCACTCAATAGCAGTAGGATGTCAGTGTTCAGCTCTTGCCTTGTTTGAAAGCATTTGTTACCTTACAATCAGTTTATGGAAAAAACATGTCAACCATTCTATAAAGCAGTTTAGAATCTACTTTTGATGTTTGTATATTTAGTGAAAGACAAAACTGAGAATAAAACTTAAAGGTGTGGTGAGCCACGCAATCATAAAAGAGTGGTCTGTATTCTAGCAGGCTTTCCTCCTAATTCTGTTTAAATTGCAGATTTTGTAGTGTTTGTCGGAAGTGGAGCTTGCATGAGTTTGCCTGCATCAACAAAGCTTTAAACCCTATTTAGTATAGCTTTCTCAAAACCCTGAAGGTAATGTTAGGCCTTCTTTGTACACCTTTGTTGATTAAATATTCCGTAAGTCAGCGTTTTACTGAAGTGGAAGAAAAAGTCCTTTTCTGTAAATTCTGGTTTTCAGGACATCATTAACACAATTCATATCTCAGATTATTTTTAAGAATATTGTATTTCTAAAGCCAAAAAAAACAAAAAGGATGAAACTTCAGTTTTTCTTCCTGAAATATTTTTTTAACTTGTGTGCTTAGTTCTAGTCCTTAAATATTAGTATATTTATTTTCCAAATTAAGAAGGACTATAGTTTTGTGTTTTTTTTTGTTTGTTTTGTTTTTTTTGTTTTTTTTTTTTTTGCATAATATGCAATTATTAAAATACAAATGCTTTCCCAAGCAAACTTTAAAAGGTCAAGTGTTAGCAAAATAAGTGAGTATATGATAATGATTAGAAAATCATTTCATCACCACATCTGAACTTGGTAGCAAGAAGCTTTTTTCTGCTTGTGTGCACCTTTCTTTGCACTGTGAAAACTTGACTTGGCTGACTTGTGGGGATCTTCCCGGGGAAAGAAAAAAAACGTATACCTTGCCCCCTTGTACCACCTTCCCTGCAATAAAACAGATACCTGCCTCTCTCCTCGCTCACACCTGCCATTGCAACTCAAAGTTTACTCTCTCTACAGCAGTTTCACTGTAATAGAAGTTTTTTTCTTTTATTTTCTTAAAAGTTTGTGTCTAATAAAATTAGAAACAAGTACAGGCATGTGCATTTATGGAGAGTGTTTGTGGTTAGCGTACCTAAAAGTTGCGACCTGGAGGGAGGGCAGACAGTTGAAAGATTTGCAGCTGGGATCTGGACATCTGTGTTTCTAGGGTAGCATGGTCTTATTCTGGTAGAGTTTACCCATGCAACGTTTGCAGCATTCTTTTATGTAGGGCTATAAGCACCATGCTGTTTTGTTTTGTGATACCTGTTGACTTTATTTATTAACTAAATAAATGGACTAAAAATATGTCAAACTAACAAAAAGGTATCATAGCCATTTTGATTTGGCCTTCTGTAAACATGCAATGAATTTGCAGTATCTGGTTATGTGTCTTATGGTGAAGCTTTTTAAGTATGTTTCTTATTTGTGGTGACCTGCGGGATTCTCCTGGGCTAGCACAGCATTTAAATTCTAAGCTAACATCTGGCATTCTGGGAGTTAAAATCAGTAGCTGAACCGTGTCTTGAGAATGAAGATTATCATTTATTTTTAATGTGCCTTGGTTTTCCACTCAGGTTCATTTACATGTTTTAATGGAGGTGAGTGTGTCTACAGAGAACTCTGCAACTGCAGTCGATTTAATGCAACTGGACCAAGATGTCAGACAGGTGTGTAGAAAGAAAACAGAGTGGGCTTCTGGGATTGCATGCAGGTTCCAACAGCTGTGAGAATGACTACCCTTTTCCTAAACGTTACTTCATCCTCCGCTGTTTTTTCTACCCTCTCTTTTCTGTGATGATACATCACAGTGTAGCTACATTGCAACTACAGATTAAATCTAAAAGCCAGCGGTACTTCTCAAGTGACTCTCTTTTTGTTAGTTTATAACACAGGTGCTGAAAGAGATCATATATGCAGAACATGGGGTCAATATCATTTTGAAACTTTTGATGGACTGTATTACTATTTTTCTGGGAAATCTACATATGCACTTGTGAGACATACTGAATTAGATGAACAGAGTTTTTCTATACAGGTAGGGGACTGCACTTCTAGATTCTCTTTTACTGTTATTAAACATGCAAATAATGCAATAATTTTATGAGATTAAAAATAATTTTAGATGATAGTCTGGCAGTCTGGAATGTAACCTAGATCCAATTCTAAAGTAATATATGCTACCAATTAATCTTACACAAAATATAAATAACTGGAAGAAAACTGTTATGTGTACTTTCTAAACCTGCTGCTGCTGTGAAAAGACTGCTCCAAAAGGATGGAAAATTTTACTCATGTTTTTGGGAAGAGTAGGATTATTTGCTCACATGCGGAGGGTGGGATTGTGAGCATTAGTTGTGTAGCATGTGGATTATGAATAATTTAATTAAATCTTAACTTTGACACTAATAATTTTATTTGACAGGTGAATAATGATCCTGAATGCCATTCTTCTCCTTATTCTTGCAAGCGGTCCATTAGTTTATTCTTTTCTGGAGATGAGCAGATAAAGATGAGCAGTGAAGTGACCTATAAAGGATTTGGGTAATCATACTTGCGTTTCCGAGGCAGTAATGATAGAATTAATATCATGATACAGTTTTGATAACAGAGATGTAAACAAGGTGACTTATTTGTTGGTAGCTTAAAAACTTTCCAGACCACAGCTGTAATAAGCACTCCCCATCTACAGAGTAGATGGAAGGCAATGTCTAAGTAAGCAGCAGGCATTATCAAGAAATACAACTATTGACATTCACCCTTTGATTTTTTTTGGCTCTTATTTGCAACTTCATCGTTTTTAGTTCAGTTACTCAATATTTACATTAGCGGTTTTAAGATGTATGAAGAAGTCATTAAATTGCCAAGTAACATTTTTAACAGTGTTATTGCTTCATTAAAAGCTGTTTGTTTGTTTTTTTGATTCTGTCCTGTTTCACAGACTACGGTTACCTTATATTATTGGAAACTTACACATCCAGAAACTAGCTGGGTACTTTCTAGTCAGGCACCAATATGCCTTTACTCTGGCTTGGGACGGTACATCTGCAGTGTATATCAAAATGGCACCAGAGTACCTGGGCAAAACACATGGACTGTGTGGAAACAATAATGCTATCCTGCATGATGATCTTGAAACTAGTTATGGTGAGTATTTGAACTAATCCCTGTTGTGTAATACCGTGGGTTTTTTGTTTGTTTTTCCCCAGGTGAACTAAATGTTATTTTACTTAGGTTTTAATTGCAATGCTAATTGAATTTAATACTTGGAATTTTTGAAATGAAAAATATGATATGGAAATACTTCTGGTAGATGATAACGTTGATGAAGAGGGCTGATATCAGTACGGATGGGACTCTTGAGGGGGGGTCATCTTTAAAGCATGCTTATAGCTGGGTACTCTGTTACTTACAGTGGTATTTATACTTCAAATTGCTGGGACCTAAAAGATAAAATTATACTTTTAAATGTTCATTGCCCTCTAAGCAATTTTATATAGCAGCCTGTGGAAGCCTATGATGCTACTAGTGGAAAAAAAAAATGAATAATTTTAATTAGTGAAGACTGCCAAATCCCTTTTTGATCTGGCATTTCAATTATGTTAATGCTTTCAGAAGTGACCAGTGATTCTTGGAGTCCCTGTTCCTTGGATGCCAACCTCAGACACTTACAAGAGTCTTGGCTTTCAAAAAATTCTGAGTGATGACCTCTATAAAATTAGAAAGAACCAGGGGAAGAAATCAGGCCCCTTAAAAGGTGTCTCAAATGAGGCAATAAAAACTTCTGGAAATGATTGCTTTGGAATGATTAACTTTTTGCTCCTGCTCTTTAAAATTAGAATATTTCTATAGAGTACTATTTTAAAGCTTAAAGTACAATATATGGTAGGTTTCCTTTGTTGTTTAAGCATGCCACTCAATTTTGTAAAGCATCAGCCCTGCACTAGCATCGACCTTAGCTCTACTGAACAGCTTACTCACTATAACAAAATGCTTAAATTAATACCAAGATCAATAGCTTGTTGTGCTCATTGCCATCAGACTTTTCCCTACCCTCTCACCCTTCTGAGGATATCTCAGTTGCATAAAGCTGTAATTGGACCACAAGTAGATGCACTGCATACTACTGCCTTTATCCAACTATGTTGGGGAGTAGTAGTAACACAGAAAAGGCATGATAGCATTCATGGGTAATCTGAATACTAATCAATGTCACCACATCTCTATGATGGATAATACCCTTCTTAACTTGTTTAAAGCTAGCATGGTCATTTCTACTCGTATGAAAAGGTCACACTTTTATTTGGTTAATATAGTTCATTATATTGTACCCTTGCAGTGACCTAGGGATACCTCATTATTCTTGTGGCTTTAGGCTATCTATCAAAAGTTCCATATAAAGGAGCAGCATAGAACTGTGCATATACAGGTTATTACAACTTTTCTTTCCTTTCTTTCATTCAAGGACTACAACAGGCACAGTCCAACTTCGTAAAGCCTTTTTTTTTGCCAAATCACGTGACTTGAGTTTGTTTCTTTCTGCTATTCTAAAACCTTCTCCTATATTTACTTCAAAAGGATTTTCTGTGTCTTAAAAGACCAGATCATCTTCAGACTTGCACCTGATTCATTTAGTTTTAGATAGGGTTTGGCTTTCTCTACTTAATATAGTGTTATGATTATTGATATATTTCCCTGGTAAAGCCTATAGAAATGTTCTGCCAAATCACTGTTGACTGTATGTGTGTCTTGTTTAGGAAAACTGACAGATGATGTAACAGAGTTTGTAGAGAGTTGGCAGGAAAATCCTCCACAAGGAACACCCAGTTGGGATAACTCTTTTCTCAGTGAACCACCCTGCCTGACACAAAGCCATGAATCTTTACAGGTTTGGATCTGCACAAAAGGATTATTACAGCATTCTTAGTAGATTAGATTCTTATTAGAACCAGAATTTGACTCAGTGCTTTGAAGGAGACTGGAAGTATTCTCAGTTCTCCTTTGGAGAGTTGGATTGAGATGGCTGCTAAAAGTGTTTACCTTGTTCCCTCTTTCCTCCCCAAGTAGTTTTCTGTATGAGTTCATAATTTAATTTTTGATGTTTTGGAGATGTTATACTCTCTGGATAGCAGCCAAAAGAAGCGTTTGAATCTGGGGTTAAATGAGTGAAAAGTTATCAAGTTAGGAATTCATTCTTTTGCTGGTTCCCACTGCTTCCTCTTAGGAAGGATAGGAAGAAGTAGGCATCTGAAACCAGAATGAGAGCATGTTTTATTTGCTAGTGTTCAAAAAATATTTTTGTTACTTTAGTCTGCCATATCAAAGTAGTTTTCCTTGTAAGTAATATTTTGAAGTTAACAACCCTGAAATGAAATGCTTTGAAGCTAAAGCTGATGCAAGACGTGTTTTATCTCTGTTGCCTTTTACTATGTGATTTAACTAAAATAAAGACTATTTCAGGTCATCTAGGCTTAGCTGCAACACTGTCTGCCCTTTTTTAGGAAGGGATGTTTTAGTAGCATTGGCACAACCTTGGATAAAGGGTTCAGTGTTAAGATTACTCTGTCATGGACAGTAATACGCTGCTAGCCACTGTTTCTAGCTGATAAGAGGGAAGGAATTCCTAGCCATATCCTGAGAGGTGTCTGTTCTGTTTTTGCATAATATATTTTTCTGCTTAGATTTACTTTTTGAAAGCATTTTCACAACAGCAATCTCTTTAATTTCAGAGGGCATACACTCTGTGTAATATTCTGTTACATCCTCCGTTTGAACAATGTCATGAATATGTGAGTCCTCTTCCTTTTATGGCAAGCTGTACCAGTGATCTTTGCATGTAAGTGAATGTTTTTGAGTAATTCCAAAGCTATTAGAATAAACATTGTCCTTAACGTGTACAATTCATTCTCATGATAAACAAAAGTGATGTGATTCTTTTTCTACATGCCAGCTGATATCTAAAATTCCTGTAATAATGTAGAATGCCTTGATTTTCTCACTTGTTTTAGTTTTACTGGCAGAGACTTCTGTGGAGTTGCTTGTTTTCCTTGGTGTAAGGATGGCCAAAACCAGGCTCAGCTATTTTCATAATAACTTTGTCAGTTTACATTCCTTTGAATATGACATCAGTTTTCATGCTGAACGTGTGACATCATTAGTGTTTCTAATCTTAATGAAAAGTAATAGTGAATAGATGAATTGGGCATCTCTAAACAGTATACAGTAACATAACAAAAAGAAGAAATGGATTACCTGCATGCACAGAAACTATTTGAATTTATGCTATCATTTCACAATCTGGAATAATGCTTGTCAAAGCAGTTTTGACTGTCTAACAGACGGGTCTGAAAAAAATTTCAATTTCCTGTACCATGATGTGGAAATCTTATGCTTTCTTCTTGCAAGTCTCCTGTTGGATGCTACTCCTCTTGTAAAAATCAAGATCTCTATGAAAATCTCTTTACATTGCTGCATCACTGGTTTTCATGTTTTTATTCAGGAAATTAGCATCAGATTTCAAATATATTGATCAGCTGTCTTCAAGTGTCGCAGAATGTCATATCCATTTAAGGCTTTTAAGCTATTCAAGCAACACAGTACATTAAAATATTATTAATGTAAATACAAACAATGTGATGTATGCAGTGCAGAAGCATTCATGAGGTTATGACTGCGTGTTTGAATGTAGGGAGAAAATAATATGTAATTTTTTATTTGTGTAAGGTCAGCAGTTGATAATGCAACTTGGTGTCGAGCATTAACTGAATATGCCAGAGCATGTGCCCAAGCAGGAAAGCCACTGCAGGGATGGCGAAAGCACTTTCAGCAGTGTGGTATGCAGACGCTTTCATATTTGGAAATACTGCGTAGTGGTTATATTTTGAAAAGACTGCTCTTCATAGTTTTACTTTGTCCTTCCTCCTATTAAGAACTAATACAGTTATCAGTAAAAGCATAACCGAGGACTCCAATGCTACGTAAGGGTTAGATTTTTTTTTAAGTGTGATCTGTGCTGAGCATATCAAACACATTTTAATAAGCTTGGAGATTTGAAGAACCTTCTAACTGAAACATCAGAGATTCTTTAAGATGATTAACCATCATGTTTTTTTCATGGAGCTACTCTCTCAAATATTAGCCAAGACTTCATAGATTTCTGACATATAAAATGTATTGTGGGTGTTCAAATATCTATTTGAGTTACAGTTGAAAAAGTCCTCATCTTAGAAGTCACAGAAGGTAATTTTGAAGGAGAGAACCTACTTTGTCCACCAGTCTGGAGACAGAAACAAAATTGATTTGTCATTCATGACAGGAATATTTTCTACGTGTTTCCAAAAATGTTGGTTAATGGATATTCTATGATTTCTTATGCTGGTCTCAGAATTTAAATGGTTTTGCTGTGAGAAAGTTTCCCCACACCTCCCATTAAGTAATTTAAGATTATTACTTCTTGATGCACTTGCACTGGACAGACTATGAATGTACATCTATCCTGTGTGTGTTATGAAAGCCATTGTTTCATCATTAGAGAAAAAGGATACTCAATTGAGTTACCAAAGAGTAAATATCTAAAATCAACATGTGCAATCTATTTATGACTGTGGGCAGCAGCCTGAGAGCTCTTCATTTCTCTATCTTTTTCTGTTTTGTAGTGATTACCTGTCTTGAACCCTTGACTTACAATGAATGCATCAGCTGTTGCCCTGTTTCATGTCACCAGCAATCACAGTGTGTTGGCAGTGAGCTTCCCTGCATTGATGGATGCTATTGTCCAGATGGTAACAGTTTTGATTCTCAAATATGAATTATTTGATTCCATTTAACTTTCTGATCATTTTCCCTCAGGTTTACATATCTACATGGCCTGGCTAGATTAAGGCATTAACAGGAACTCTTTATAAATACAGTGCAAACAGGGTGTGGATGAATGACCGTGTTTTCCTCAGTGACAAGAGCCTTTTCATCAATCTAACAAGTAGGAATAGGTTTCAGCACAGATCTGTATTCTAGCTGTAGAGCTCTGCAGTGCAGTGAAAAACTTGTTATGCTCTGTTGTTAGTTTTACAGAAGAGGGAGCCAGCCTCTTGATTCCCACAGTTGCTGTTTTTTTTTTTTTTTTTTCCCTGAAGAATGTCTGCAAGGTCAGGTGCATATGAACATTTTTGTCTCATTTTCCTTTTGTTACTGGCTTCCCTTGGGTACGTAATCCTATCTGTTCATTCTAGAGAAAATGATACGCCATGGATCTTCAAGTCCTGCCTCTTATATATACACTCACAACTTAAAAGTATGGTCATCATTGTCATACATTTCATCTTGTATGGGATAGTAATCTCTTTTAGCTTCTGGTTCTTAAATCATGGAATCATTGAAAAATAAAACAAAGAAAACAAAAAAACTACTACAGTATAATAAGGACAAACAATGCCTTAAAACATACAGACAAAGAATTGTAAAGGTGTCAAAAAAGAAGCGAAGGGTACCCAAATAAAACAGCAGTTTTTTTTCCCCACTATATTAAACACTAATGATTCATGCTATTATTCACTCACTGTATCTCAAGCAATTTAGGAACTTGGTCATGTAATATTTATGTAATAAAATCGACGTGTATTTTTTCTACTAAAATTACTTCCAAATACCCTACGCTTTTATTATTGTTTGTGTCCATTTGTGGTGTTCTTTGGTATGCTTGTTAGTTCTCTGTCAGCTCTTTGTAAATATTTTTAATTTTTTCTTGATATTTTATTTCTTGTAGGTTTAATTTATGAAAATGAATTGTGTGTCAAGCCTATGGACTGTCCTTGTGACTACCATGGAAGCTTTTTTGACATAGGCTCTGTGGTTTATGAGGAATGTAATAACTGGTTAGTAATTTTTCTTTTAATGCTGTGGACTTAATCCTTTCATATTCACAAGACAGAGAAGTTATTTAAGGCCTATTTCACTTAAAATTGAATGAAGTTAACAAGTCGTTACAGTTTCTACATACAAAAACTATTGTTCTACAGACATGTTACTAAGAGAAATTTAAAGAAACTATAGAGCTGTTAATGGGAAAGAAGATAAAATCATGCATATTACAGAATGCTGAAATGTTTAGTACTCTTTTCATCTTGAACTCTTCCCCAGACTGAAAGGAATACGGAATTCAAAACCTTAACAGGAGAATTTATTTGACTTCTGTTTCTGTCCTCTTGTTGTTTCACTTGGACATGAGAGCCTAATATCTTTGTCATGAAGTTGCTGTTCTGGGAATTTTTAAGTTAATTTTATACTTCAGTCAGAAAGGTTTGTAGGAAGAGATAATGTCTCTTATTGAATCAACTCAATTGGAGAAAATGGATGCATTTGCAGACATGCAACGCCTTCTTCAACAGTTTTTTTTTTAAGTAATAAGATTCAAATGGCATGCATTTATTCTTCCTAGTATTAAGAATCCTTAAGATTTTACAATTGTTATCAAGGAGCTAAAAAGAGAAGTGTTGGATGCGTGGGTGAGAGTTCATTCGATATATCTTCATGACAAGATCTTGCCACAGCTGCTAGACGTTCTAGTGAATGTGATAGCTCTGCTGTGCCATTTTGTCAGACTCTAGACATCTAGTGCTCGCTTCATGGAGTAGGAGTCCAGGAAAAACTACTGAGGAACAGCCATATATGTTTCAAACTAAAATCTAAATAAGAAACCTTTTTGTTTTTATTTCAGCACTTGCATTGGAGGAAAATGGATTTGTACAAATCTTACATGTCCAGGTATGTAGAAAAAGTCTCAGATACTTTTTAAATATCTATGAATCTTTATTGGGGTAAAATATTGCTGTTAATATTAACATTTTAAACTATATTTTCACTGTATAATTTACATTTTTGTTTGCATCTCTATATAAACACATTTACCCACAAAGTAGAGTAAGTATTAAAGTGAACTGAATAGCAGGCATGTCTGCCTTTTTGATTTAGCTCAGTAATTTGTCTCCCTTGGGTTGCTGTAACGTCTCTGATAGATGGCACTATCTGATTGTTCCTGGCATTCATCTAAAGTTTCCTCTTCAGTCTTCACTTGACAGACTTACTGATATGTTTCATGCAAGAGTTTTTAAGTGCAAGATTGCTTTTTGTTGTTTGGTTTTTCCTCACAGTATTGCTGGCTAGCAATGTCATATCTAGGTATTACACAAATGTCAGTTAATTATTTTCTCAATTTGCCTGTGGAATGGGGGGGGGTTTAATTCCCACTTCACCAACAGGAAACTAAACTACAGAAATTAGTCTAAAGGATTTTGCAAGTTAGAGGAACCCATGGCTTCATTGTTCTTATAGCTGTGGATAGATTTAAGCACTGGTCTCAGAGTTGTTACTAAACTGAGAGAGTGCTTGATATTTCTGCGAATCCATTTTTCGAGCCACACATCACACCCAGAAAGTAAGGAGCACATGTATTATTGCCTTATAGACGGGGGAGAATTGCTTTGATATCTTGGCCTGGTGTCACATAAGAACTCGACAAAAGCAAAGATGGGGTACAGTTCCTAACCATTTTCCTAGTACGTAGTTATAGTGCAAGCACATTTTTAAAAATTATAGTATGTATCAGTGTATGAACTCTACAGCAATATCTCTTGAGAATGCATAATATCTTTTCAACATATTTAAATCCATTATTTGTTATATTTTCCAGCTGAATGTTCAGTTTCAGGAGACATTCATTTCATGACCTTTGATGGGCGCAAATACACTTTCCAAGCTACCTGCCAATATATTCTAGCAAAAAGCCGTACGTCTGGAGAGTTTACCATATCCTTGCAAAATACTCCTTGTGGACAGGTAAGGCTTAGAACCTTCTTGTTATGTTTGTATCCTGAAGGCATGTCTGATAAGCAGAGGCTGATGATACTTGAGTTGTCTAGCCTGGAGAAAAGAAGGCTCAGAGGCAACCACGTTATATATCATAGCCTGAAGGAAACACAAATAGAAGAGCTGTGAAACAAAGAATAAACATCGGCAGCTTATGTTCTGTCAGCTTAGAATTCTCCAAACTTTGCAAAGTCCTTGAAGCATGTGAAGGTTGTATATTAAGTTTGTGTCCTCTACTTACATGGGTAAAAACCAGCAAAACAGGATCCTTAAAATAAAAACAAAGCAACAACACTCTAAGCAATTTATTTTTCAAATGAAAGATGAGGCAACTGACTTCTTTCAGATGCCCAGTCCTACCTTTAGCCTGACATTTAAGTCTGTCAATGGACAGCAGAGGTCTGAAGCAAATGTCTGCTATGACAACGTGCAAGATATGTGTTGTAGGCCTCATTCACTTTTCTGTTAGAAACTACTTATACCTATCCAAAATAGACAGAAATTTTCCTTTTGGCTTAGTTGTGGTGATGCTTCTGTTGAGGAAAGTGACAATCAGATTAGTTGGCTTTATGCAGCACTCCTGACACAAAGCGTCTCGGAATAGCTCTTGCATGCATGTTCTTTGTCCTGACTGAGGGACTTTGACAAAGTGTTCAGGTGGCTTGCAGGTGGGAAAAAAATAAACTTCTTTTGGCTTTTGTTACATGTTGGGCTTCATATTTTCCCTATCCTTTAACGAAGTTATCCTGGTCAACCTGTAGTAAGCACAGACTTTTACAGAGCTTTGATTGAAGCATTGTGAATGTTACAGCCAGGTGGGTGATCAGAGGCTTATGTGGTTTGTTCCAGGGTTAAATACTGCTAATTCAGTTATCAATGTGAGAGTGTTAAGAGGGTAGTAAGTTTTGTGTGTACTGTAATGCAGGAGTGTGGGGCTTCAGTGCAGCAGTTCGAGTGTCTATCTATCAGATATCTGGAACCACTTGGCAGAGGAGCTGCTTCACAGTTCCCTAGGCACCATCCCATGTGTTTTTCCCATTTATAAAAATGAATGAATTGAAATGGGAAGCTAAAAGACTTGTAATGTAGAACCTCATATTTCTTGATGGTTTGAGATTTGTATGCTTTTAAAATTCTTTTAAGTTATCAGTCCCATCTCATTCAAGAAGATTAAAAACCCAGAAAGAAAATAGCTGAGGAGATTTTTAGCTCTTTGAATCACAAAGAACCCAGTCATCTAGTACCTTAGAGCTGATGACATAAACAGTCATCAGGCAACAAGTGATTTGAAAACGATGTGAAATTTTGTTTAAGCACTTTTTGGAAGGAGAATTGGTCAAGTGATCAGCACAGCTTAACTTTATCTGAGTTTCAGGTGACAACCTCACTGGCTTTGTAGTCTGTATGATGAGAAAGTCTTCTGAAGATATTTTTTTTGTTGTTGTTGTGCCTTTTTTTTTTTTTTCAAGTCTAGTGAGAGAAATGTCCGTTCCTGTGGAAACACCTGCTGAAAGTTGGCAGGGGCACTGCTGTGAAAGGAGCAGTTCATTGGAACACAGAATAATTGTCAGGTGGAATATCTCCTTCAGTTTCAGTGTGAAGGAATAATAAAGCTTTTGTCGATAGCGTGCAGCAATGTATATCCTATGGAGAGTTGTTCTCTTGGCCCTGGTTTGTGGGTAGGAGCTGGTATGTTTTATTTTCGGCCTAAAAGGTAGGCAAAATTATGAATTTATAGTTACTGCAGCTAAATGATATGCACAGAAATTAAATAAGCTGCAACAAGATAAGATGCCAGAGCATGGCTTCACAGTGCAGATGTTGTCTTTGCCATTAGTCTAGGAGAGTTGGCTGAGCTGATGAAATAGCTTTGTACTCTTAGAATTCAATATTTTTAAGTTTCATTCTATAATTACAACTGTTGATGAAAGACCATTATTGCATTAGTATTTAGAGACATGGAATTTTTGAATGATTTTTATTCTTCGCTATCCACTGTGTGTAATTTTGTGCCCGTGGTACTTGAAGGACTGACAGATGATCTCTGTTCTCATTCAGCATCTCTGAGCCACCTAGTATTGTTCAGAGACCCTGGCAGCTGTAGTGATTGTTTTCAAGTGGGACAAGATTTGCCCTATGTCATGCAAGTCTCAGTGCAAGTCAGTGGGAGTGTAAATCTTTGAAATGAAAACCTTTATCTCAGTTTGTGCTGTTAATGGTGCTAATCACAATATAGTTTTGTTGCTATCTTGACTGTCCAAAGGCAGGGATTTTTTAAGGAAGTCTTGCTCAGTGCCTTTTTCAGTACTGAAGATGCTTGGCATCTTACTATTTCATCAACAGTTGCATCTTCATGGCAGGCAGTGAGACTGAGAAGCACAACCTCCTGCAGCTCTGCTGGATGTTTCTGGAATGCAGCTCAGGACTGGAAACTAACCAATGAACAATTTCCAGCAGAAAGACCTAGGTCACTCTTTGAGTGGTTTCACATGTGTCTGCATGTGTTTTGATACATAAGACATTATGAGACATTAAAGATAGATTATCAAGATTAGAGTAAAATGAGCTAATAGCATGCCAAAAGTGATGGGGCCTTGTTTTGTCACTGTTCTTGAATACCTTTTGAATGGGTACAAGACCTTGTGATGGCAGCTGGAACAGACAAAACAGCAGCTGAGTGCTGTCCCCTTTGCTTTGTGGGAACAGGCAGACTTTGTCTACCCCAAAACGACTAAGCCAATGTAAATAAGATGATGCCTCTGAATCCAGAACAAAGAGGTAAGAATATAACAGGACTAGCAGAAATTTAGTTTGTTCCTGGAGCAAAGAGAAAGTAAGGGTGGACAATGATTCTGATGTCTTTCAGGATGTAGCAAGGTAAATTACAGCATGCTGAGGTGACATCAAGACATCTCTGTCTACTTCTGTGCCTGATCCTCTGTGACAGAACATTTTTCTCATGAAATTGTTGAGTGATTAAATTCATTCTAATAAAAAACTTCTGATGGTCTTCTGTGATTAATAAGCATTCTTTTCCCAGAGGTACTAAAAGCCCAAGTACAGATAATTATTCTGAAAGGTGGAAGTCCTGACCTAGAAACTCTGATAGGAATGGACTGGTGCTAATCATCTCTCTGGCTAGTTGCCATGTTATTTAGTACAGGTGTATTTGTTGTTGTGATACATTGGAAACATTCAGTACTCAATAGGCCTCAGACCTGTGCTGCTTCCCACCTGTGTGGCGTCTACTTGAAGATCACTCCTGTAACATGAAACGTGCAGGAATACTAAGTAGCTTGAGATTTCATTTAGGTACCAGCCAGTTTCAGGACTTGCTTTAGGATTTTTCGTAGGCTGTCTCATAGGCAATTCTGACTGTTTATTTGGATGTTTCTCTCTGCTAAAGTTTAGAAATTTTTGGCTGTATTAGACTTTCATGTCTTGCTTTCATCCTGGGAATTATCCACCTCCAAAAATAATTTCAGTGGTTTTAGGCCAAAGTACACTTATTCTTGAAGTTAAAACAAATAGCTGAAGGTTTATAAATAAATAAAAAAATCTGTCTGTATGCCATCATAGGTATTAAAGTTCCTTAGAAATGTGAAAATAATGCACTAAAATTGTGAATGGAAAGAAATCTATTTTCACACAGAACACGTACCGTAGTTGACTTGAGTTTTGATGAAAACGCTTAACCTGAATTTGATTCTTGATCTTTAAGCTCTTGTGAAACTTTCCTGTGTAGGCCATTTAGCTTCTTTCTGTTTTGAGACCTTAGGATGTAAGTCCCAATACTTTGCTTTTAGGATTTCAGTTGACTAGCTGGTTTTGGTAATGCTGACAACTGAGTGCCAATGAAGAAGATGAGCGTAGGTAAGGTATATGAGGTTGATCTAGGATTCTTTTTTCTGAATGTTTCATGCTGACTGAAATACAGTATTCCTTCTCATGGTTTTCCTAAATGATGTTTTTGACTGACTTAGAGAATTGATATGGTGGTAGGAATAAGCAATGGTAATAAAAATAAGCAAGTCAGGCCAGTTGGATACTGTGATATGATGCTGCCTTTCTTTAACTCAGTATTCATCCAGGGAACTTATGAGCGTACTCCACAACTCTTCCCTAGAAATAATTAACTTAAATGCTGTTTTTAAATAATGATTTATAAGATGCTTCTGTCTTCCATTACTGTTTGCCTTTAAAAAACAAGTACACCTTAAATGTGCTTTAAAAGAATCTGTGCATGTTTTAAATTAAGGAGAAGTACAAATTCACACTTCTGTGCACTGCCATGTGGATAATGCAGCCTTGTTTGTGAGTAGGACCTCACCCTCAGTGGGTCTTGTTTCAGTGGGTCTCATTCGCCTGCAATTCGCAGGTGTATTTGTACTAAGCTATGGAAGAGTTGTTTAAATCTCTCTCCTAATCCCACTTGAGCTGTGTTAGCATAACATAGTAGAGTTGTATTTAAATATACTTTTGAAATACAGAAATTTGTTTGTTTGTTTATCTTAGCTGCAAAGCTGTATGTTTTACAAGTGCACTCTGCTAAGAACCAACATAAAGCTTATAAGTTTTAATTTCTCCCTAGTAACTTTACATGCACTCTTATTAACATGCATCCTACTTAAAATCAAATATATTTTTAATTACCTTATTTTGTAGAACCAGGATGGATCATGTATCCAATCAATCAGCATTATTCTTAAACAGGACCCCAAGAGGCAAGTTACTCTGACTCATTCAGGAGATGTTTTGGTATATGACCAGTACAAAATTAACCTGCCTTATGCAGATGGTAAGGAATAATATATGAGCATATAATGCCTATCAAGCACTGAAGTAGTATTTTAATGCCATGTGTATATGTTGTGATGTCATCGGTATTGCTAACATACTAAAGCTAAGTGATATATTGTTAATATTAACATTGTTAATCTTTGACCAAATGTTTCACAAATTACCTGCTGATGTACTTGGTGCTTTGATGTTAATTGTTGTGCATATACTGAGCTAGTGTCTCTTATGTTAAGATTGAATATTTTGTGTTTCTAACGAGCCCAAATGCCATCCTTCACATTTATAAGACTGGTTAATTCTTTTCTGAGGGGAAATTTTCTGATTCCTGACTAATTTCTCTTCCCTTTTTTGTAAACAACTTGAGTGAATATAAGTGGAAGGAGCCCTCTCTTACCCTTTGCATGTAATCTGCAGATGTTCAGAAAAGAACTTTTTTATTTTTTTCTTCATTGAGTTTTTAAATTTCTCCCTCTGGAAGATTATATCAAGTGTTCTACATATGAATATGGGACTGTGTTCTGTGAGGATCAATGTTAGCTTTAGTGAGTGTGATATATGCAAATCTCTAGTTTATTTGATGTCCTTTGAGACTTGGCTCCTTGAGAATTCCCCAAAAGGGATTTAATCCAGGAAGAAAATTGCTGCTGCTAGGAGTAGGTTGTCTAAAAGTGAATGAGAATATTATCTGCAGTGTTTGCATGTTTAAATTGATTTACTTTTAGTTAACCTTTGGAGTATCTTGGCTTTGTCAAAGAGTTTTACTATCATTAGTTTCTCGTTTTCTCTTTTAAAGTCTGAATCCCATATAACCTTTTGGGATAAATGAACAATTTGGGGAGAATGGGGCCAGGGTAGGACAAAATGTGCCGTATATAAGAATGACATTAAAAAAAAAAGTGATGTGACAAGAAAGAAAATGCAAACTATAGACAGGTTTCCTTTGCCCTTCAACAATCTCTGTTCTTATTCACTAGATTTATTTGAAATACGGAAACTCTCCTCTATATTTCTTCAAGTAAAGACAAACATTGGATTACAGATACTGTATGACAGAGAAGGACTGAGGCTTTATCTTCAAGCTGATGGACGGTGGAAGGATGATACTGTTGGCCTTTGTGGAACCTTCAATGGAAATATGGAAGATGACTTTTTGTATGAATAATTCCAAGATTTTTATTTGCAAATACATGAATATTTGCAGTTAGAGTGGTAGATCAAATATATGCTGAAGCTGAATAGGGGGATAACAAAAATACCTTATTTTGAAGTTTGGTGTTAGTGGGTTAGATAGTAGGTTATGGTTCGCTAAAAGAAAATGTGTACCTTCAAACAATTTCAAAACATGTTTTGTTTAGAGTATTTGAATATAAAAATACAGTGAAATATATACCGTTACTGAGGACTAGTTTATCTGATTGTTTTTGTCCAAAAGATGGACTGGTTTATATAAGGAACTTTATCCCCCCTCCCTGAAAGCCTCTGTCTGTCCAGCTCCAGTTCTCTGCTACAAGCTATAATCTGCTCTCTCCAACAGAGCCTCCATTGTTCGGTGCCTGCAGGCCATCAACAGGAATTGGCTGTTGCCTGAGCTTCACTTGTAATGCATTGAAAGGTGGTCAGAGCTGCCTGAGCATCACAATCAATCTTAGAGTTTATGCCCAGCTTCCTAGCAGCACATGTCCTGCAGATACTAAATAAATTGGCCTCCAGAGGATGAAGCAGCCTAATGGAAGGGGGAGAAGGAGAATGTGAATTTAGAGCATGACAGAATACTTTGTTAACAACGGGGGAAAAAAAAAAGCAGGAGAAGCAGGAGAGATAGTGTCTCAAAGTTGGAATTTGTCAGAACTGATAGAAAAATGGCAAAAATTTCCATAGTAGTTCCACATATTAAAATATATATATATATATATGTATATATATTAACAATTTCTTAAAGTTAAAAAGACTTTCCACAGACAGTGGTGTCTTGTGCAACACATCCACCAATAGTATTACTGGTTTTATGTCTAATAGCATCTTTTATCTAGTGTGTGATACACCATATTTAAGTGCAGAGTTTTGATCATTCTCTGTACAGAATATTACCGTCCTTTAGTTATTTCGATCAAAGTCTCTGTGTTCAGTTTCTGCTGCACCTCTGCTTACCCGGGCCTAATGGTATCTAATTGCTTTTGTAGTTATATCTCTGGACCCTTGGATTTCTACCCCCTCCTCTTTCTTGCAGGGAGTAGAGAACCTGGGAAGTCAGCTACCAGGAACAGACAGGAATTTGTAGGTACAGGAGAGATCAGAATAGATCAGGTATCACTTAGGAGGCAGAATTATGAATAAGAGAGTGCAGACTTTGAGGACAACAGTGTTTTATTTCGCTCTCTTGTGAAAATGGAACTAGGTCTGTTTTGATCCATCCTTTCATACAGAATATCTAATGGTTCTGAAGCATATCTTCTCTTTCTTTTCTGGGCCTTTGCCTGGAAAGAGAGCGAGGAGCCCTGAAACATTAGCTGACGGTGCTTTGGGGAAAAGTGCAGTGGAAGGGGAGCTTCAATCAGCTCTGGTGAGGAAGGTAGTAGAAATGAGACTATTCTGTAAATTCACTGTATCTTTTGTGACTGACTTCTGTTTTGTAAAAGATCTCCAGTTGGAGTAACTGAAAGCACTCCACAGCTGTTTGGAAACGCATGGAAAACTTCATCAGCATGCATGCTTGTGCACGATAGCTCACAAATGGATCCATGTGATATTCATCTACAGGCAGGTGGGCAGTGATGGTCAAATATTGTTAATATTGTTGACAAATGCATTTCTACTTATTACATCTGTGCTGGGTTTCCTTTTTCGATCAGGAAAAGTAACCACCAGTCCTCCCTGCTGAAAAATGGAGTAATATTTATTTATCTCAATCCCCTAACAAATTATGTAGTGCATTGCTTAAGAATGTTCTGCTACTTGCATAAGCACTTGAAATACCCTGTTTATTTCTAGTTTGCAGTTGCAGTGTGCAAAGCTAGACATTAAAGGTTGGTAGTATGTCTAATATTGGTGATGCTGCTAGTTGGGATGGAGACTCAAAAGTATTACAGTACTTATTTTTAAAATACTGAGAAAATGAAACACTCCAGTTGTGTTTTATGGAGGAGAAAAAGTAATAGAACAATATGTTCTGCCAGCCTTTACATTCGGCTGAAAGGGTTTGACTGGGGAAGCATGATATAGTGGCTGATGCAATGAAAACCATATCTAGCCATTAAAAACATTATTTAATAATGATGAACTTGGTAGATCATCAGTTATATTCCTCTCAGAATTACTACCACTTGTCATCTTGGACTGTACACGCTTCTAGACAAGATACAGGAGTAAAATGGTCATTACAATTTTGCCTGCAACTTCAGTTGTGATAGGAAATCATCGTATTTCCTGCTAGGAAATCGTCCAATCTTCTGAGTATTTATACAATGTGCAGTGCTAAGAATCAAAAATTCTTAATGGTTTGGACACGAGCATAGAAAAAACAGTGGTCAGTATAGGAAGTCAGAAGTTCTGGAAAGGAAATTTTGAGGTCTTAGTTTATTCATTTCCCTTTTATTGTAGAAGGTGTCAATTTTTCTTTTTCTGGGTACGTTAATGTATCATTCTGATTATCCTGACCACTATTGCACAAGCATGAAATGCATTCAGAATTGAAATACTAAGATGAGTGTTGTTTGGAGTTGGTGTAACAAGTTAAAGTGGTTGCAGCCTTAGCCAATGTGAAACAATGGGTAACAACAGATTATTCTTTAAAATGTTGACATACTTGAAGTAGTTACTGGGAATTACTGAAACGAGAAATATCTTCTGTGTGTTTATGAAATACAGTGGTTAGTATCTGGCATCTTGTGCCTAACCCTCATCACTGAGTCAGTTTAAAGATAGGAGTCTGTACCTAGGCACTGTCTGCATATTGTAAGTTTTCCAAATGGCTTAAAATCATTCCAAGAACAAACTCAAAGCTATGAGCAGCTAACTTTTTCTGTCCTGTTGTATAGTTGTATTGATATGAAAGGTAGCGATGTATATATGGCAATAGTAGATAACTATTAACATAACTAATAACAATTGCATTGCATAGAAAACACTTTCTCTTCCAAGTCTTTTTAAACTCCCCCACTGAAAGTGTTTAATCTGTTATTTGTGTAGCTTCTTATGCAGCGGAGGCTTGTAGCATCCTTACGAAAGAACTTTTTGCTCCATGCTACCCCTATTTGAGTCCCATTCCCTATTTTGAGCAGTGCAGAAGAGACACGTGCAAATGTGGACAGAATTGTTTTTGCTCTGCTCTGGCCCATTATGCTCATCATTGCCAAAGATTTGGAGTTATAATAGATTTCAGAGGAGGTGTCCCAGACTGTGGTGAGTTGCCTTTCACTTGTACTCTTAATAATTATTTTTTGGAGTCTTTGAATTAATATCAACTTTGAAATGAGAGAAGTGGATTAATTCTAATGTTATCTTCTGATTGTCATTCTATCACAGTAAGATAAGATAATTCTATCACAGTAGGATAAGGCTCTTTTTCTTGCAAAGAAACATGTCTTTAAATGTCTTCTCCTACCCACATTTCCATTAGTCACTAGCTGCGTAAATACATTTGTTCTTTTTTTTTTTTTTTGTAGATGTTAGGTTTATCTAATTCTTTAAATGAACCCTTGACAGAGATGAAAGGCTATGTTGGTGTATATAGCAATTCTCTCTGTATTGTTTTCAATTTCCACTCTTTCTGACCATCTCCAAGAGGTTATTTTCTCATTGTCTGTGAAACTAAGGTGAGTATAAAGTGCTGAAAATACACGTAGAGAACTGCTGATTTTTAATTGAAGATGAATGGAGGACAACAGATACTATGGAGATAGCCAAAGCTGACTTCTGTTATCTGCTTTGTAATGAATAACCAGTAGAGGAGTAGAATATATTATTTTTCAGTTTATATGAACTTTTTAAGTGATGCAAAAGATGTTGATAGGAGATGTAGTGCTGTTATGCATTTTTAAAAATTATAAAATTAGGGAACCTGTAAAGCAGCCCTTAACTGAACCCCCTGATGTGTTGGTAGGCTTGGCTCCAAAAGCAAGGCTGAAAATCTTTTCTAAAGAATGTTCAGCAATTTGACATCTGATAATTTTCATCGCATTGTGTAATTATCCATGTCATAATGCATGATAAAGAGGAAGTTGGGAAGTTCATCCGAGCTGGCTGATCTGTTTATATATCTGGGAAAAAAAAAGAAAAAAGAAAAAAAAAGAAAAACAGCTTGCTTGAGTTCATTGTGGCATGAATGGTTGTGTTCACTGTTACTAAATGAATCTGTTTCAAAACATTTAATTTTCTTTTGCTTTAAAAAAAAAGTAGATATTTATAAGAACATATGTAAAAAGTCAAGCTTGTGGGGTTTAAAATGTTTTCTTATTAATATTTCAAGCTCTTGAATTTATTTTAAGTAGGGCTTTATAGGATAGATAAGAAAACATATGATGGTACTGTGCAACAGCTGCAAACATTTTATTTATTGCTTGTAATGTTCCCTTTAAGATGTTGTGAGTTTTCCAAAGCCTGTGCATGAGAACTACGCATTTTCAGAGTCAGAGACAAAAACCTTGAATTGTCCAGTTTCCCCAGTATAAATCTGGATTAACTGCACAGACTTCATTGTACTTGTTATTACTGTGGATTTACATCTGTTTAGTTTACACAGCATGGTGCCAAGATAGCAATTTCAGTGGAATTTAATGTAGTTGCGAATGAAAGAGTAGAGATGTTTATCAGAAAACAGTTGGGAGGTATTTGAGTCTCTTGCACAGTAATTTGAGAGCGTTGTTTCATTTGGACAGCTCTTTCATGTGAAAATACAAAGGAGTACAGTACTTGTGTATCTACCTGTGGCAGAACCTGCCAAGCACTGTCTGTGCCAGAAACATGCAGCAGTGATTGTATTGAAGGCTGTGCTTGTCCCTCTGGAATGTACTTGAATTCCAAGACTGAAAGATGTGTAGAGAGGTAGGTGAAGTTGCAATTCTGATAGTCATAGTCGCTATTTCACACCACTGCGTTTACAATTCAGAGTGAAAAGTTAATAAACGTGTAACCTGTAGATGCTGCGCATTTGCAAAATTGTCAGGATCTTAGAATTACATAGAACCTTTATGTTGATCAAAAATTGTTCTATTGTAATACTGAAACTCATCCAATGCCACCAAACCTAATTGTTACATACTACCTCTGTATGTGAGAAATACAAAGATGTCCATTGATAACGGAGGTTCTGCTTTGTTATTAATTGATATGCCATGAGATATATGGCAGTATATATTGGCAGTTATCTAGGTCAATTTATTGCAGCTAAAAAAAAAAAATAATTTGAATAGCAATTATTAAGTCAAGGGGAATTTTCTACTTTCAATTTATGAGGTAATCACAACAGTTTTTTGGTTGTTTTTTTTTCTTCTACTCCAGAAATGAATGTCCTTGTTATTTTCAAGGAATTGACTATCCCCCTGGAGATAATGTTATCACATCTTTGGGCAAATGGTAAGAAAGCTGTTTTGGACAGAACTTCTTGAGGACTTATGTTTTCAGGTTGCTGTGCTTACAGTCCGATATACTGAAGTGCAGAGTAGAAAGAAAAGCTACTGCTATTATGTGCATCCATGCTAACATGAAGAGACACAGAAAACTCCAGCACTTTCTGAGATTTAATTATGCTAATTAATTATGCTGTGGTGAATATTTGTCTGAGTGCACCCTGATCATGCGATTGTCCACAAATGGATTTTTTTAAGAAATGACTGCAAGCAAAAATTATCTTTGCATTGATTTCAGTGGAGTTATATTGGTATTTTGCAGGTTATGTTTCACATGTTTATTAAAATACATCTACTGATACATACAGCTACTGGGCTTTAAGATAGAACAAGAAATCTCTATCTATTCAGTCATGACTTTTACTTGCAATGTTTTTAACCAGGTTGTATATAGGTTCGTTGAGAAGAAAGCTTTCAAACACAGTGATTTTGTTAGAAACAATTATGATCTTCATTTTTCTTCTCAAGTGCCTCTGCTCTGGAACTTCCACTTTAAAAATGTCATTTCCTCTTCTGTTTGTCTATGGAGTAGCCTTTCTGTTTGACTGTTTTCAATCAGTTGTTTTAAAAACATCTTGACTGCGATGCTGACATGCTAGCATTTGTGTTGCCTCCCTGTTGGTCCCTTTGGTACTGCTTTGTCTTTTGGCTGAGTTACATCCAAGCCCTTGAGCTAGAACACTTTACCTGCAATTCTTTGTAGCGTGCACACAACCCTGAATGTAACAACAGAGTGTCTGTAGTACATGCAGAATCTAATTCAGGATTTGTTAGCTGACTAGCAGCAGGTGTACTGGAGGCATCTTCACTATTGGGGGGAAAAAAAAAAAAAAAAAAAAAAAAAGGAAGAATAGTGTTGAAGTTGGTTGGCTCAGGTCCTCTTCTAGTGAAGCATAGGACCTGAACTGAGGCCACTACTACTGTGTTTTTCCCTAGTAGTTGCTATCAGATTTGCTACTGTTTTGTATAACTAAAAACTAGTGTGGCTGTAATCAGACAGGAGTGGGCCATATTATGTTATTTAATGCTTCCTTGCATACAATATCTTATTAGAAGGCTTGAGTTTTATGTAGTTCACTTGTTCTCTTTGCTGTAGCATCTCGTGTAGGGAAAACTTGTTGTCTGTTCTCATCTGTGCAATATTTTGCAATGTAAAAGATATGTTATTACAAGCTTCATAATACACTAACTTACTTTTTCTATTTGTAATTTTCATTAGCATAGAATTGTTGGGGTTGTTTTGGTTTCTGATTATGAACAGATGGTTCTGGTTATTTCTGGTAAGAAAATCACAGTAACTTGCTCCTCTAGATTCCTATCATATTACAGAATCAAGATCAGTTTGGGACGTGTATAAAAATTAACAAGTGCAATTCAGTTTCCTCTTGGGAGCCAAGAATTCTAAAACAATTGAAGCAAATTTCTTCAAATGACTTCATTACAAATGAGATAAAAATTAATGATACTGTAAGATGTTTCCACATGGGTAGTTTGTTAATGATTCGTGATAGGAGTGGCTGAGAAAAGCCAATAGTATCAAAATGCTCTTACTGTGTTTTGCTTTGAGAAAAGTCAGCCCAGTTCAGTACAAAAAATTTGTTGCAGTCTCAATAGCTTGTGAATGTATTATATTCAGCACTGGGGTTTTACCTGTGGGTATGTACAACTGTTGTTATTGTCAACATTTTCACCTAAGCTAATAGCTTGCTTTCCAGCAGAGTTCTAAGCTGCTGGTGAAGAAAAAATATTGAATGGTTACAACAGTATCATGAATGTTCACGTAAGAGTGTATGCCCAGAACAGGGTACCTTGCTGTAACTATATAAATATGTTTTTTTTCTATTAATTGCTGCATTTTCTTTCTAGATTATGACAATCCCATTATGAACAGGGCTTGGTTTGCTATTACTGCACCAATCTGTTTGGGAGCAGTATAGTGATTAATTTCTGTAGGTATTTTTGTGTCAATCCTAGTATTTTAACTGCTCATAATAACACTTATACTACGCGACTGTTGCTATTTTTAGGCCTTGTCCTGCATCTTATGTTGCACAGAAAGCAAAAGATTGAAACATAATTAATTACCCTTATGCAATATGTACTTTCTTCTTGGTTCTAAGTTTCAGTGAAAACATGTAGTCTTTTTTAATTGATTTGTACTGCACGCTTCATTATTATACAGAAGACAACAATACTTCACATCTTTCTGGCTCTCATTACATCTTCATGTATTTTTATTGCAGCCATTGCAGGGATGGAGTAATGAATTGTGATAACAACATAATTGGTGAGTGAAGAAGTAGAGGGAGAAATTACTTTAGGTGTACTGAACATATATCTGCTAATCTCTGTGAAACTCTTTATGTGTACGTGGTGGTTTTACTCGGGTGGGCAGCCAAGCTCCACCACAACTGCTCTCTCACTCCCCCCCTCCTCAAAGAGGAAGGGGGAGAAAATACAACACAAAGAGCTCGAGGTTTGAGATGAGAATGATTTAATTCAAGGGAAAGGGAATGGGGAGAAAAAGAAACAAAAGAAACAATAAGGCCACGCGGAAGCACAGAGAGGAAGAAAAAAAAAAAGTTATTCTCTACTTCCCATCAACAAGCGATGTTCAGCCACGTCCTGGGAAGCAGGGCCTCAAAACGCGTAGCGGTTGTTCAGGAGGACAGCCTACTCCCCCACGAGAGCCCCCCATTTTATTGCTGAGTGTTACATCAGGTGTTATGGAATATCCCTTTGGTTGGTTTAGGTCAGCTGCCCTGGCGATGTCCCCTCCCCATCACTTGCCCACCCCCAGCCTGCTGGCTCTTGGGGGCTTGGAGGGAGTCCTGATGCTGTGCCAGCACTATGCAGCAATAGACACAACACTGGAGTGATACCAGTGCTGTTCCAGCAACGAGTGCAGAGCACAGCACTGTGTGGGCTGTTGCAGGGAAAGGTGACTTCATCCTAGACAGACCCAACACAGTGTAGTAGAAGATTGTGCAATATATACAAATGAGTAATTAGCAGGATGGGATCCCTGATTTAGAAGTTATATGTTTAACTTGAAAGCAAGGCTGGTATCAAGCAGCAGCATAACTGTCCGAAATCCTGTTAAATGTGAGCAATTTTCTTTCTTTTTTTTTTTTTTTTTTGTAATGTATATGAAATTAAATATGGTTTTAGGAACTGAACACTGGCAGTAATTTTTCACAGAAAATTTTCTTTACCTCTACAAACCCCGAACAAATATATAAAAAAGTCATACATAAGAAAAAGAATGTAACAAATACTTTCTCTATTACAGCATATTTTGTATGTTGTTACATACTATTGTCTAGACTATGGTGATGGTGGTCCTTATGCTTCAATGAGAAAGGCTTTTATTTGTTTTCAGTTCCAGAATTGCCAAGTCTTTGGCCATTAGCTGAAATTTCTTCCCCCACGCAATTGTGGTAGTCGTGCTGATTGGCAATTATCCAGAACCCCTCTCCTTAAGAAATCTTAATAATAAAACCACAACAAATCAAAACTCCTTTAATGCTCCACAACTGCTTTGGATATTCCTGTTGCACATAATGCTAAGCACAACGCAAAAGCAATCATGCAATAAAGTTATCTGTTTAAATAATTTATCTCATACCTGTATTGGATACAAAATTTCAGATGTGAAGACTAATGTGTTTGTCTTTTTTTTGTTTTCCTGCAGCACGCAGCTGCCCAGTTGGACAGATTTATATTAACTGTAGTAACCCACAAGTTGATGCTGAACTCAGCAGAGAGAGAACTTGTGAGAATCAACTGCTAAACCTCACTTTCTCAGCACACCTTCCGTGCGTTTCAGGTTGTGTATGCCCACCAGGGTGAGTATTTTGTGTTGTATGTTAGTGTACAAACATAGATGACTAACTTCAGTAGTGGTTGAGTAGTTAATGCTGCTGAAGATGTGCCACATTACTACTTGGAGAATTTGAGGTGTCAAGGAGTGAGCATTCTGCTCGTGAAGGCTTACCAGAAAAGGTACAGGCTATTGAATGTGTAAGAAATGATAATCTAAAAGACGGGGAGTCAAAGATCTAATACCTCACAATAATAAAAACAACACAGCAGGAATATAGAAAGGGTTTTGAAACTATTTGATTCAAGCCTTGTACTACAGCAGATTCATATGAATTACATAATATTTTGTAGATGTTTCTCTAACTTGGTTTTTGAATATTTCACTAAAGGAGATATATTTCTTCATCCCTAGACATTGTTTGCAGTGTAGTCTCCCTTGGAGGGGTATTTAATCAGTCTCAGGAATTTATGCTGAAAATGTGTAAATGAGCTGGTTTTTTTGTTTGTTTTTTGGAATCAAACACTATTGTTGAGAGATTTTTAAAGATAAAAGTAATAATTATGTATTTGTCCTGTTTTGGATGGTATTTAGTCCTATAAGAACATAGTTTCAAGTTTTTGACTATTGTCACTCTAAAATTAACATTGATAACTTGAGAGCATCCCAAAAACAAAGAATAAAAGCCAGATTCTCAGTCAAACTGAATTGAAACAGCTCAGGTGAAGTCTGTGGGCCTACACTCATTTACATGTAAATTTTTCTGCGCTCTGCTAAAAAATTGCTATGCACGCTGTTGTATTTCATTTTAACGTTCAAAACCATGAAATTTCAAACTGTTCACATGAAGTGGAACCTGTAATTCAGTCCAACTCAAAGTATGGTACCATAGTGAAAAGGTGCAGTGCTAAGATTTTGAAATTAAGTTGAGGCAGACATTTACAGTATTTACAGTTTACTGTGACTTCTGCCAATGTAAGTCTGAGTAGGTGTATGAGTGTAGGACCTTATCCTCATCACTTAGGGCAGAACTAGGAAATGGTACCACAAGCTTAGGATTTGGACTGGAAATACCAGTTGGTACTGATGAATTAGAAACGACCAAGTATCTGTTTCTACTTATCTTTCTAGGCAACTGGTTCTTACTG
Organism: Cygnus olor; assembly: GCF_009769625.2. Taxonomy (NCBI): domain Eukaryota; kingdom Metazoa; phylum Chordata; class Aves; order Anseriformes; family Anatidae; genus Cygnus; species Cygnus olor. The sequence continues at coordinate 61,043,754 of NC_049173.1, read as the reverse complement.
GTTAAATATAAAACTGAGCTGACATTGTCAACTTTACAAGAGAAAAATAGCCATGGAATTTCTTTGATCTTAACATTAGTTCATGAGCTGAAATCATTAGTTTCATTCCTTTGTTCATGCTTTTGTTCCTTTTCTGAGATCTTGTATCAGTTTAGCCTCATTCATTTATCTGTAAGCTAACATGACTTAAGCAGTAGTTGGGTCAGTTTAGCATGTTTTATTCTTTATTTGATTTAGGTAAACTAATGAAAAACATTGTGCAGAAAAGTGGATATATCACAGTTAAGAAACATTTAAAGGAAGCTACACTTTTTTTCAGAAGTGTAGTGAGGTGATTATTGTATCATGGTACCCTGAAAAATACTTAACACATACATCCACAGAAGGAGAAAGGTCCTGTTTTTGCTGAACTTGGTGTTAAGATTTCAACAGGGCAGTGTTTTTATCTTTAGTCTATCAAGTGTCTGGAGTCTGAAATATTCTTTCAAATATTTCAGAATACTTCCAACAGTACTCATTTGTTGTGCTTAGAGTATGTTCTAGTGGAACTTGTATGAAATAGAAATTAAATACGAAATAAACATATCATAGTGTAAAGTAGCAGTTATCTTTGTGAGTGTCATTCACATGACCCCATTTTAATCAATAGTGGATAAATCAGACACAAGTAATTATGCTGTAAATACTTCAATTTATGGAAGATAATTCCTGAGTTACTGTTCTTATGATGTAAAAATTATGATCATGTAGTTTTCTTCTGTTTTAGAAGCAATTGAGATAGAACATTAAATCTCCTGAAAGACACATTCTAGTATTACTATACTCTGCTTTGCTAACATTTTTAGAGCTACAGTGCATTTTAAAATAAGCATTTAATTTGTGGTTTTCTCATTATTTCTCACCTCTCGGTTTAAATAATACATATATGTATTTTTCTGCATTCCAGAAAACTAAGTAATGTTCTGTTCACAACACAGTTTGTGTAAGTTCAACCTTGGTGTTGCATTTTCTGTTTCTGGGTTGCTATGATTCAAATGACTTATCCTTCTTCTGATATGAAGACAAGAGTCTTTAATTGGTCTGCAAAGAGGAAAAAACAGTAGTGTCATTGCATAAGGGCATGCGTATCAAAAAGCATAGCTTGAACGTATGCTGTTTTGTGCCTGTCCTTTTCTATTAGTTTTCCACGTCCTTGAGTCAGACCAATAATGAACTCTGAAACCACCAGCTTTTCATTCATTATTTCTATAATCTGTTTATAATCTGCTCTTAGTGTTGCTGATAACAGTCATTTTTATTGTGAATGAAAAAAAACTTAACTGTTTTCTCCTTTCCCTCCTTGACATTATTTTACCTGGGACTGCATCAAGAGTTGGATTTGGCTGTTTTATACCTTATAAAGTCTACAGTTTCAAATACTGTACTATATGCACTGTATATAGCTCTTCAAACTGATAGTTAAAGGCTAACTGGAATTTTTGGTGGTACTGTTCTAAAGACCATAAAAAGGTAAATGTTTTATGTGGTTACATGTCCTGAGATTTATTAACAATATCACAGCATCAAAGAGGCTGCAGTCATGTTGCATATGTAATTATTTTCTTTCTGAAACACACTTGCCTCGCATCTAAAACTCTACAAGGAAATTTGATCTGCTTTTTTTTTCTTTTTCCTCTCTCCCTACTCAGTTTTCTGTACAAAGCAGGGGTATTACCTTTCAGGTACACCTCCCACATAGCATGTGGTGAATGCAACTTTGGGGAAGCTGAATTTATTTTTTACAATACTATTTTGACTTCTTTTTGGACATATACTTTTGTTTCATGGTCTCATCTTGTGCTTAAAATAAAGCAAATTGTAAATATCAGGATTCTGAAGTGTGCAGTTCTCTTGCCATCTTCACTGCTTATGCTTTGTAGACCTTTTTCCATCTTTTGTTAATGTAAATAAAACTTACTGTTCAAAAGCAGTAACAGATGACTGATCAGTTGCATGTAAAAGGGAGGGATCCACCCTATGCTGTTTATGTGTACATGCAGTCTTTCTCTCTGTATATTTGCTCTGAATAGATTATAAATCTGGTGTTCTTCCATGTTAATACATGATTATCTGTGTCTGTTTCACTGCTTGTTTCAATAGTGGTCTGTGAAACCCTGGCAAAAAGCAAGGGTCTAGCAAGCAAGACCCAAGTGCAGCAAAAAATAATTTTTCTTCTACCCTCTCTTCATTCTCCCTACCAAGCAGCTGTTCCTAGAAGATGGATGGGAACAGAAATTTAAGAAAGGTGATGAAACCCTACTTCAGCGACATTTTTGAGCAGGTTCTAAGCTACTTGTGTGACCCAGCAGTAGTAAAGGATACATATCATTCTTGGGTCTGCCGGAGCCAACCAATCTCAATACTGTAATGCTGAGAATCCCTGGCACAGATTTACAGATGTTCCCTGTGAATTGTCCCAGGAGCCACAAAGAAATGACAAAGAACTGAAAACCTAAGACAGGTTTTGTTGCATGTTAAGGATTACCTTATAACACTTCTGAAACATTTTTTAATTGGTCAGAGATTGAATGTGACAATATTACAGGTTTATCTGTCTCATGATTCATGATAACAAACATGCAGGCTATACTAGATGTAATGAAAGAAAGACAATTCATGGAAGAAGAGATTCTATATCTTGTAAAAAGCCATTTTACACACCTCTTAGAGGGCACTTCTGAACAACTATAGGAGTCTATTTTATTATTATTATTTGTTGTATAAAAAAATATTAGAAATTACAGAACTTGTAACATGGAGTAATATGAATGGCTTTACCTCGTCACAGAGTGGATTTGTCAAGATATTTTAAACATTAAACAATATTGGTTCAGTCTAGTTAGGCTGCACACCTTGAATTTAACCAGTGACATCTGATACCTATGGTATTCTATTTTTTATCTTTTTTTTTTTTTTTTCCTGAGGGATTTATTTTATGTACACCATGTTGTAATAGCACTTTGGGGTTAAAACTGATTACGCATCTTTAAAAAAAGAAGAAAAAATTACAAGAGTTGGTATTCACAGATTTTTCTGTAAAGGGAATTTTCTTACTTCCTGTGAGTTTTTATTTTTTTAGTATATAACTGGGCTTCTTAAATTCATCCTTTTAAATCTCCATCCCAGAAGAAGAAAACTGAACATTAGAACTACACGTGCTGTATGTTTTTGTTATCCATTCATTATCAAGCATCTCATTATTGAAAAGCCACCAGAAGAAAAAGACTTCTTTTTGAAGACAGATATTTTTATTTGGACTGATTCAACTAAGTTGTTTAATAATATACATTACTGTTTATTTCTGAGGGTTACCTATCTGTATTCCCATGAACTGAAATATTTAATAATGTTTTCCATAAATATTCATTGAATCAATTTTACTATGGAGATGAGGAGACCCTCCACTACACATTCCGAGGGTTTTGTCAATGGCTAGCAATACACACAGCACCAAATGCAGAGTAATTATTTTTACTACTTCTGTTCCTACTCCATGGTTTTAGTTACCTATTAGATCTTCCACATCTTTCCCTTTCATGGGTCTTTCATGGTTTTGTCCCCTCTATAATCTGTGTTAATCAAACCAACTGCCATGCAATTCGTCTGAACAGAGGAGTCTCTACTAACTTTTCAGTATTTTTAAACTTCTTTGAAATCTTGGTCAGGATTAATTTCACTTTCTTTTAACTATAATCTATAACCATACTTCACCACTGAAGTCACAGAAGGTGAAGGCGAGGACTGGGAGAATGGAGAACTGCCCCCTGTGGGAGAAGATCAGGTTTAAGACCATCTGTGCAATCTGAAGGTGCAGAAGTCCATGGGACCTCATGAGACCCCTGAGGGTCCTCAAGCAACTGGAGGATGAAGTTGCTAAGCAACTATCTATCATATTTGAGAAGTTTTGAGAGTCTAGTGAAGTTCCCACTGACTACAAAAGGGGACACCCAAGCCCCATTTTTAGAAAGGGAAAAAAGAAAGATCCAAGGAACTATAGGCCAGTCAGTCTCACCTCTGTGCCTGGCAAGATCATGGAACAGATCCCCCTGGAAACTATGCTAAGGGACATGGAAAACAAAGAAGTGATTGGTGACAGCCAACATGGCTTTACTAAGGGCAAATTGTGCTGGACATATTTGATGGCTTTCTATGATGGGGTTACAGAAGTAGTGGATAAGGGAAGAGCAACTGGTATCATCTACCTGGACTTGTGCAAAGCATTTGATAATGTCCCACACAACATTCTTGTCTCTTTATCAGGGAGTGCAGTGATGGGAAAAGGGATAATGGCTTTAAACAAAAAGAGGGTAGGTTTACATTAGATGTAAGGAAGAAATTCTTCACTCAGAGGGTGATGAGGCACTGGTATAGGTTGTACATAGAAGCTGTGGATGCCCCGTGCCTGGCAGTGTTTAAGGCCAGGCTGGATGGGGCTTTGGACAGCCTGGTCTGGTGGGTGGTATCCCTGCCCATGGCAGGGTTTTGGAACTAGATGTTCTTTAAGGTCCCTTCCAACCAAAACCACTGTATGATTCTCTTCCTATTCATGGTTAATTAGCTGTCGCTTTCTTGTTTCAGTAACAATCTCCTTCCTTTTCTTCCTTTTTAAAAAACATTTATTTTTTCCAATGTCATTAATGTTAGAGAATTAGAAATTAATTCTTAAGTACTGCCGGTAGCAGTAGGGTTATTAGTAGGTACAGATATGGTCACATCTTAACTTCTCATACCTTGGCAACATCCAGTGCTGAAGTCTGTGTTCATGAAGAGTCTCATCAGACTGTATATAAAAAGAAAGCAACATAATTGTAAAAGAACCTGGAGACTGATTTGGGGATCATAATTTTATGAGTGAAAGGCACACATATCCTATTTTGAAGTAATGTGCTCCATGTTTGGATGTATGTATATTTATTTTCATGGTCTATGTATTTATTTTGAATCTCAAAATAAGACAGCATCAGTATTTTTACTACTCCTTATAGTTTAAGTATCTACAAATGTGTGAGCCATATTTTAAGCAGGATGTGTGTGGAGAGGTGTTTTTTTCCATATTAAAAAAAAAAAAAAAGAAGAAACAAAACCCTGAGTTCTCCTTTCACCAAGTTTACAACCATGGATCTCTATAGGCTTGATTTGTGGTTAGCACATCAAAAAATAGAAGTTGGCTTGTATTTTCATTGTTTTGGTGCCAAATTATATGGTTTTTTTCCTTTTTTTTTTCCCCTCCTAAATTCCAATCACACCAGTGTTGGCACACTGAGTTATGGTCATTCACATATCACAGACAGTATTACACTTCGGCTATTTTAACTTGATGGGAATTAATAGGTCTGTTTCTTTTTCCATCAGTTGTTGCTCCCATGAAACAAAGCTATGAGAAGATAGTAAACTGAAAGCTTTAATGTCCTGTAGTTGTAATGAGGTTTTGTAATTGAGGAAGGGATACTGTGACGTATTGTTTTTCTTCCAAAATGTCTGAATTGTCACTGTATTTCTGAGGTGGTGTGCTGTATCGAATAATACGTAAGGAGCTTAAACACATTCTCAAAAGGTTTTCTTCTAAAAGAACAATCATCATTTTCTTATTTGCAGAAAGAAAACAGTGAATTTTGTCATCTTATAAACATCTGTAGACAAACCAACGTAACAATGAGGGAAGAATGCAATTCAGGTTCAAATACAAACTGAACTAGGTAGTAAGAAAACTAACTTTTATTAGAAGAAATTGTTGCATCCATTTTTTGTTTTAAAATGTCTTCTTACCTGATTTCAAAGTTATTTCATTTTGGAATGTGTAACAGTCTTTTTCAAAAGGCTTACTGGTTCTTACTTTAAGAAGTAAAGTTCACAATTTATTATTCTTAACATGAAAAAAGGAGTGTCCTGCTCATCCTTCTCTTCTGGATGGCAGTGCCATCGTGAGAAATGTTTTTAATCTTTTCCTTTTTATGGTTTCAGCAGAGTTTTAGAGAAATCTCTCAGGAAGACTTAATGTTTTTCAGGATAAAGGGATTACCCCTGTGGGGATACCGTCATGGCTTTGCACTCTGCTATTTGCTCATGAAAATACAATTGCAAAGACTGCATCAACATTCCTGTGTTTGGGTGCTTCAGAAACTGATGCTTATCCACATTGTTTTTCATGCTGACTTGTATTTCTGGTGGCCATAGAATTGCAGCATGCTAAATGTATTGGGTCAGAATTCACTTCCAAAGGGTATATGTACCTATGTTGCAGTGCCATAACAAGCAAACCCAGTTCTTTTTCTATTCTGTTCTGTTAGACAGACTTGCTGCTTTCCTTAATGTATTTCATTGCGCCGTATTTCCTCTTGCAATGTTTCCAAAACCCTCTTGGTCCTGCCACTTTCTAGTTCATTAGCTGCAAACAAGTATTTTTTTTCTCACTGTACTTTTAATTACTTGACAGTAGAATTTCTTTACTGGTATCATTCAGATTCTTGAGTACCTTTTCATATAGACTTTGTTTTTTTCACATGTATTTAAGCAGGCACTCATTGAACTTTGTCACCTGCTTTGAAAGGAAGATTTCTGTTACACTCGAAGTTTCTGAATTCCTTTTGTTACCAAAAATGCATTATCTATTTCAACTTGTTCATTATATCAGAAAAACTGCATAGTAAAATACCATTAAAATAGTAGTGGAGTATTTCTGTTCTTATTTGTTTCATTGAGAGGAAGAGAAGATCATGAATCAGTAAAGCCATCTTTGTCTTTTTGTTTTGCTTTATTTTTAATTTCCAGTACCATTCAGGGAGGTACTTGATCTGACTCTTAAAAAGCTGATGCCAGTACTTACTGGGAAGATAGGTAAATCCACTGAGCCACCAGCTCTTCCATGTTGAAAACTGCTTCAGCTGTAAAACTGTTAGTCTTCTGGCACTTAACTTAGCATGTTTTTTGCTACAGATTAAGAACTCAGAAACCAGGAATATACTTTGACACATATCTTCAAATACAGATTTATGCTCAAAAACTATATATTTAAAAAATAAATAAAACCTTCATCCTGTAGAAGAGTTTACTTCTTATCAGAAGCAATGTGTGTCTAAAGAAGCTTCAGCCAGTGATGGCAGATCAAGGACAGCTAATATTACCAGTTTAGTCATTTCCATATATATATATATATATATATACACATATATATGTATATAAAAAATCTCACCTTTCACCTGAGTCCTGTCTTACATGATATTTAGCACTGAATTGCACCTATAGTTTTCCAGATACTTGGAAAAAAATTGGGACATAGCCCTGAAGTGATGTTAGTAGAGGTGAGGTACAGCTGAAATGATGTAGAAAGGTATCAGACATCACAACAATACCATCACAGTCCACGGCTGACTTACCTGTGAAATATGCTGGGACAATATGCTTCCTTTCATTCAGTCTTTGCTTGGGGTATGCTTTACTTGAAAAAGAAAGTGTATAACTGCTTTCTCCTGCGGTGCTCTCTGAGATGAGTCCCACCTTATCACGCTGCAGAAACTGTGAGCAGGGCAGGGGAGATGCCTGCTTTGAACCGTCTGTTTTCTCTGATAGTCTTCACTTTCTGCCCTCTTCTTGTATTCTTTCTCCACAACTCAAGCTTAAAAAAAGAAAAGTCAGTGCCAATAGAAGTGTTCCTGCCCTCATTCTTTCAGTCACCCTGCTTAATGCCTGTAATATTTTTCTAGTTAGAATGAGAGATGTTGACACCAAATCCCTTTCTTGCCATGCTCTGAAGTTACAGCATTCTTTCCAAAAGCAGTACCCAATTTTTATGGTTCTGAGAGTATTACAGTGGTGACTTGTGAGGTAATTTTGCCCTCCTCTATCCACAGTTATCAGTAGAAGGCAAATGGAGGCAGGAGCTATGTTTTGCTTGAGAATTTTTCAGAGTAGACACAGGCAACTGGATGAGCCAAATATTCAGAAGCCTCTAGAAAGAGCTGAAGGGGAGGGGGGGGAGGTTCTGCAAAAGAGGTTGCAGAATACAGGAGTCTAGATGAATCTTGATCATTCGACTTCTCTCTCATGTTCTTGCTCTCACCTACCTTCTGTCTTTAAGCTGTTACTTCCGTTTCTTTGAATTTCTTTTTATGGCCCCCTCTGCTTAACACCAGTATGATGCTGGTGGTGAAGCTGCATGCAGGGGTCCTACCAGCACAGGATGAAACTGCAGAAGTGCGGGTGCCTGACCATCTTAACTGAAGCACCAAAATGAGTTGGGTAACTCAGAAAGGTACAGCAAGGGTATGATAAAAACGCTTAAGCATTCTGCAAAATGTCTGGTGCTTGGTGAAGTTACTCAATATTTCTTTATTTAAAAATAAAATATAAGAATTCGTATACTTTAAATACCTCCCCAAACAATTAAGAAAGCACCCAGCACCTGCTTTTGTTGTTGTCATTGTTTGTTTATCAAGTTTTCTTGTTAGGGAAGTCGTGTGGGGGTGGCTTTCTGGTATTAGAAATGTCCTGCTGCTTATTTCATTCTGTTTACCCTGTATAGTATTACTGACCTTTGTAGAATGATTTGTGGAACACTCAGAGAGCAGATTTTTTGGTGGGGCAAAAGTGTTCGTGGCTGCATAAATCAGTTGGCAGTGGGCTATTGCCCTAGGGTAAAGAGCTGCATGATGCACAACCTGTTAAAAACTGCTCTGGCAGAGGCTGTTGAAGAGTTCTTTTTTTTTTTTTTTTTTTTTTTTTTTACAATTCTGGCCCAAATCTATGGGCCTTGCAGAAGCAAAGAGATTTTTGCTCATCCCCAGGAGACGCGTTGCTTCTAATGATGCCTTTACTGAGAGTATTTAAATATTTGTGTGTATGTGGATGAACAAAACTACAGACAATAATGAAATAGTAATGAAACTGAATATTGGCTAAGGATGGTGCAATACGATAGCTGTCCTTGTATCTTTGCAGTTCACTGCAGGTTGGACAGTAAGTGTGTCAAGAAAAATGTCTGATACTTCAAAGTAGAGCAATGTGAGGCCTGCCATTTAATTGTGGTGAATTCTTAGATCACTGAAATCTATCCACTTGATTGGCTTCACAAGAGAGAAAGCTGTTATCACCTGTTTTAACCACCCAGAAGCAGAAACTGTATTTAATGTTACCTTGTCAGTATGATGCTCTTTGTGTCTGAATGTGCTCTCTTCAGTTCTGACCTTTAAACTGGTGGGAATTTCAGTCTCCCAGTTGATTGTCTTCAAGTGGCACAACAGTTGAAATAAGCATGGATTACAAGAAACACTTCACATATCTGGGAGGATGTTTTTAAGTTTAATGTAGTTTTATTTTCTTAATTATGTTTGTCTGTTCCCATTAAGAAGAGCTATGGAGTTGTAAGTTTCCATCAGATATAAATAAAACACTGAAGAAGCATCTAAATCATAGTTCACAAAACAGAAATTCATTAATATGAGTAAATAAAAAGTTCTGTGTTGAATGCAATTTTAGATCTTTCCTTTTGGACACCATGGAAACAAAACAGCATCATTGCTCTGGTTGTCAAAGATTTGCCTTGCACCTGTGATCTGTTGTCCTCGGTGCAGTGTCTTGCCAAAATTGCAGTGCTAAGTGTCAGAGAGGTCTAATTTGTTTTCTTCAGAAAACTGTAGGAGCACAGGAGACCTTGCATAGAATTTATATTATTCCTGAGAGGTACTGTAATTCCAAACGAATTTAGCTTGAAAAAGAAAAAAAGATTATCAACCTAATAGCAACACTTAAAGAGATTGTTTATTTTCCAATAGAAATACATTTCAAAACTTGTCATTTAAAAGCAAGGATAATTTTAGATTGTATGTCACCTTTAAGAAATCCTTTTACTATGTAATTAGCATGGTATATAGCAACTTACTCCAGCTTTTTATGTTGTATCAAACAGGATCCTGTGTAGGAACAGATACAGAACACAAAATAAGTTGGAGCTACAGAAGTTGAAGTCACTGCTGTAAGCTTTTAAGAGTTCGCATTCGTAAAAGTCAGAGTTTTCGTTTGGCAGATAAATTTGTCATCAAAAGTGTTCTGTCAGTTATTGCACCTGATCCTGATATCTGCTTGCCTAACAAATAGCATTAAAATATTTTAGAGAAATGAATCAAGCTTTGGAAGAAGTACAACTGTGTTGTTAGGCTCAGTGAAAAAAAAAAAAAAAAAAAAAGCTTTTTAAATAAAAACATTCAGTATTTCTGGCATATTTCCTGAGATTTATTTGTAGAATCTGTATGAGATCTGTGTTTTATCAAACTCTGATATTTCAATTTCTCTGGGTATCATTAAAAGCAAAAAATATATTACTTTAGAATTTAGACTAGTCGCTTTATGTTGTCTTGCTGGACAAGAATTCCTCTATTCTTTCTCTGCTAATGGAATTGTTTTCCACACTTTTTTTTTTAATTTCAGCTTTTATCTGGTACCTTAGGAGATGTAATTATGAACACAGATGTATAGCTTGAACTGCAAATTTTTTGTCTTGAACTGCAAAAAGCTATGCATATGGTTCTCTGTGTTATCATGAAAATTTCCTTTGAAGTCTGTGGGGATATTTGTGTTAATAAAGCTAAGTATATTCATGATTTCTTGCTTGAAGGTAAGATGCCATTCATACAGTAATATATACTTAATTCATTTCATGCATCTGGGATAGCTCTTTTGTTAGTTATTAGATTATTCACAAAGCAAGAGGTTAACAATGGATACAGGAAAACTATGCAGCAAATGAAAGCTCTCTAGTTCTAGTAAGGAATAAGAAACATGCATTTAATTAATTAATATGCATTTAATTAACAAAGATTCTTAGAATAAATAACTTACTGATTTTTGTTGGGCGTCTACCACTAGAGCAAAGCCTGTGATGACTCTTCCATCTCTTGGAAACCCTGCTTCAGTTAGAACCATAGAAGCATGGAATAGTTTGAGTTGGAAGGGACCTTTAAACTTCATTTAGTTCCAAGGCCCCTGCCATGGGCAGGGACACCTTCAACTGTGTCAGGTTGCTCAAGGTCCCATCCAACCTGCCCTTGAACCCTTAATAGACTAAGTTAAAAGAAATCTGGAAAAGTTTGGAGGAGATCTGGAAAAGCTTAGTGAGATTGCTGGTTGGAGGGTTGGATGTCCCAAGTGCTAGTAGTTACTAAAGATACGATATGCAGATACCTGTGAAAGAAAATTACCAAATTACACATACATAAATATTAATAAAAGTGTGCCTTTTCAATATCAGATTTTAAATGGCTTATTTCTCAATTATAATTGTAAAATTATTGTAAAGTTTAGGAAAATACTTTTGCATGTAGATATCAGGTTTACTTCTATTGAATGTATATCTTTTTTTAATTATTATTTATTAGTCTTGTTAAGCATGGGGATGTGTGCTTGGAAGCAGATGAATGTCCATGTTCATGGAAAGGAAAGGAATACTTTCCAGGTGACAAAGTGATTTCTTCCTGTCATACATGGTAAGTACAGATCTATTTATGTGTTTATTTCATTTTAGTTGTTTAGCTCTGACTTGATTATTGCTCTATTTTTTATCTTCATGTTTTGTAATCTTTTCACACTAGATTCTAATAAATGATCCACCCTAATTTGGTATTTATGCTCATTCAAAGAACTATTAAAATGTCTTTTTTTAGGGTTTGTTGTTTCAGGAAACTTTTACATTAAAAAAAAAAAAAGCAATATGTTGTTTGGGAATGGAAATTTGTAAAAGAAAAAAAAAATTGGAAATTTTCCATTTGGAAAAAGCGTGATTTAGAAAAATCACTGTTTTGATTGTCATTCTGTCAAGATAATCTAAATGAATATTCCTTGTCCAGTGTTCCTAGAGTACAGGAAAAATTCTTCAAATATTACACCCGTGTGACATTTGTTAAATCAAAACTTCCTTCTTCTGCATTTTAACATTTATCATAGAATCTAAGCATTCTAAGAGCCCAAAATATAAGCCTGTAGACTGCTACAATGATGAATTCAGGACAGTATTGAGCAATACCATTTTCTGAGCATAGTAACATAAATTGTTTGGCTTTGCGTGTGGGTAAGATAACTGATGAATGAATTGGCATTTAGAGGAAGTGTTCCACTAGACTTTGGTTGATAGGACCACTCAGTGATATGCAGAGACCTGTTCCTTTCACTGTCCAGTGTCGTAAATACAGCTCATTCTCTGTAGCTATGTTACTCTGCAGTTTCCTTGAGTGCTCTCAGTAGAACACGGTACAACATTTCAATAAGCTTCACTAAAGCTAAGATGTGAAAACATACCACATCTGCATGATCCCCATACAAACTTGTTTCCTGATGGAGCCACCTGTTTTCTTTGTTTACTGTCGAATGCTTCAACCTGGCACTAAGTGTTTGTTCAGAGCCTCAGAAAAATCAACTATACTGCCAAGTATCAAGATCCTGTAGTAGTGCTGTAGCCTTCAGCTTATCAGCAGAGCAGTTCCTTCCTTTTGTCCCCTTTTATTAGCTTACCAGGAACATTTAACTGGTCTCACCTGGTAAACTATTGCTCCTGGCCTGTGCAGCTCTCTATAGCTTCGCACAGTGAAGGCTTGTCCAGTCAGCGCTAGACACTGCCTTGTCTGGATATCGTTGCCCCCTCCAGCCTTGTGCTGACTGCCTACCTCTGCCTCTCGTCAGGTCCTCAGTATCTGCTCTAGAAGATATTTGTAGTCCTTTGGTCGACTGGTGAAACGACTTACAAGCCATCTCCACTGGGCAGGCAGGTAAAGCGACCCGGGTTATTCACCCCCTTATTTCCAAAGGCCTCTCCAATTGGACCTGGTGTGATTGCTTGCATCAGAAAGAACTATTATATTCCATTTAACCTGTATGAGACTTCACCAAAGGCAGCAGCAGTGCAGGTGGAAAGACTGGATATTAAGCCTTCTGTCTTTTTTTCTGAGGCCAGGCCCATTAATTCCTGTATAAACCTCATGGGTTTTCAAGTCTTCCACATCCAAGAAGCAAAGACATGTGAAGTGATAATGACTTTTTGGCAATCATTTGTCCACTGACAGGCAGTCTGCAACCAGCTCTGCTTTCTACAGAAGTGACACATTTGATACAAAGTGCAGAAGGTCTTTGAGACTGCTGTGTATGTATGCTCGAGTATATTTGATATGTCAAAGGAAAGGTGCATTTTTGCTTGTGCAAAGCATGAGAACACTCAGCAAGACCATTTAAACAGTCATAACAATTACAATGACAATAATGTTATTTAGTGCACGGAAATAGTGTATGCTGGTGTTAATTATCATTCATATCTCATTTAGTATGAGCAACATAACTATTAATCTGACTTGTCCAACAGTAAAATGGCAAATTAAGTAATTTCTTAAATTGAAAAAGTACCAGTGGAATCCCAGGGACTTTCAAATCTATCACAGGGGTATGGCTGAACTGCAGTTCTGTATTTGCCATTTTTTGAGGTGGACTAATTTGGTTTTCAGTGCTACAGCCAGAACATATACCGGCTAGATTAAACATCTTATCAAGTTATCAAGCTTATCAAGTTTGAGACCATCTAAGGAACCTGAAGATGCATAAGTCCATGGGACCTGATGAGATGTATCCAAGGGTCCTGAGGGAAATGGAGGACGAAGTTGCTAAGCTACTAACCATCATACTTGAGAAGTTTTGGCAGTGTAGTGAAGTTACCACTGTCTACAAAAGGGGACATAAAAATCCCCTTTTTAGAAAGGCAAAAAAGGAAGACCTGGGAAACTACAGGCCAGTCAGTCTGACCTCTGTGCCTGGCAAGATCATGGAACAGATCCCCCTGGAAACTCTGCTAAGGGACATGGAAAACAAAGAGATTGGTGACAGTCAACATGACTTTACTAAGGGCAAATTGTGCTGGACATTTTTGTTGGCTTTCTATGATGGGGCTACAGCACTGGTGTGTAAGGGAAGAGCAACTGATGTCATCTACGTGGACTTGTGCAAAGCTTTTGCTGCTTTCCCCAATGACATCCTTTCCCATATGACATCCTTGTCTCTAAATTGGAGAGACAGGGATTTGACAGGTGGACCACGTGGCGGATAAAGAATAGGCTGGATGGTTGCACTCCAAGAGTTGCAGTCAATGACTTGATGTGTTCTAGCAATGTGTTCTTGCAGCTCAGAATGCCAACTGTACGTACCCTGGGCTGCATCAAAAGAAGTGTGGCCAGCAGGCCAAGGGAGGTGATCATCACCCTCTACTTGTCGCTTGTGAGACCTCATGTTGAGTACTGCGTTCAGCTCTGGGGCCCTCAAAATAATAAAGACATGGACCTGTTGGAGTGAGTCCAGAGGAGGTCCAACACGGTGATCAGAGGGCTGGAGCACCCCTCCTGTGAAGATGGGCTGAGAGAGTTCAGCCTGGAGAAGAGAAGGCACTGGGGAGACCTTATATTGGCCTTCTAGTACCTAAAGGGGACAAGAAAGATGGAGAGAGACTCTTTATCAGGAAGTGCAGGGTTAGGACAAGGGATAATGGCTTTAAGCAAAAAAGAGGGTGTGTTTAGATTAGATATAAGGAAGAAATTTTTCATTCAGAGGGTGGTGAGGCACTGGCTTAGGCAGCCCAGAGAAGCTGTAGATGCCGCATCCCTGGAGGTGTTCAAGACCAGGTTGGATGGGGCTTTCAGAAACTTGGTCCAGTGGAAGATGGTGTTAAAACTATAAATGACCTTGAAGATCACTTCCAACCTGTCATTCTATGATTCTGAGATTAAACAGAAATGGTTGTGGTACTAACTGAACATACCAGCGTAGCATTTGGGTGCTGTGTTGTGCCAGGTGAGATGGATGGTGTAGGTAGCTGGGCTGGTTTAGTCTCTATGGGCTGCTCAATTGGGCTTTCTGTGTTCTTAAACAAATACTTCACAAAAATACATATTAAAAAAGGCTAGTCAAAGTCTGAAAGCAGCTAGTAGCTCTGCTTTTCCAAATAGGACTCTCTAGGTTCTGATAATGAAATGTTAGTTTACTTAATATGCAAAAAGACTGGAGCAGAGGACATTGAAGACCTAGTATATCTCTTAAGCTCTTCCTTAGGACTGTAAATATATTAGGTTTCCTGAAAGAGAATACTTGCAAAGGAGTTTCCTACTCTTTACATGTTAAGAAATGTTTCTTCACCAGAGTATAACTGAAACCGAATGTCTCACAGAGAGCATGAGAACCCGCAGTTACTCTTTCCATCCATGTGTACTTTCCTTCATTTGCCTTTCTCTCTCCATCAGCTTGGGTGCCTGCCTTAGGCAGTGCTTTAAAATGACTGGACTTAGCTGGGTGAGTCCCACTGCACTCTACTTGTGCTTTGTTATGGCAAACACTTTTAACATGTACTTTTAACTTAATCTAACCAAGTGCTTCATGTAGGTATATAGATAGTTATACGGAATATAAGCTTGCTTCCGAGTGGAGTGTTGGAAAACCTGGAAAATGACTTCAGGTCGGTACAAGTTATGTAGTAAAGGAGCAGAAGGAAGCATGGTGCTGCTGGTAACTGCAGCTACCTTTATTTGCTTGATTGTTGGTGTCTTTATACAAACAACGGTGTTCTAAAACTGTCACATCTCATAGCAATATGAGTAGAAAAGGAAAAGTTATACTGATATGAAACTTAATATTTTATTGGTGCTTTAGTATGAGATGTCAAACATCAGTGATTTATCAATTATTTCCATAAGTCAGGTTCATACGTTAGTTGTAAAATATGAAACATTCATTTAATCAGGTAATTCATCATTTAATATTTTGAAAATAAACTTACGTATGTGCTGAAATTATGTCATGTTCTCTATTTAGTTTAACCTATATTTATAACATACATCTTGTTATAGCTGTAATAAAGTTACCAGGGTCCCAACTTTGCTGCCTTTATCAAGGAACTTTTTTTTAAGTGTACAAGTGATTTAAAAAAAATAACATTTTAAAAAATTACTTGTGGAAACTGGAAATGAAATTTTATCCATTATTTATAAATATGACATTTCTGGAAATGTTAATCAGATGCCAATGGGTTGATGCACAGGGAGACACAGTACTCAGTGCTGCAAAGCCTTGCTGTTAAGTGCTGCAAAGCCTTGCTGTTAGGTAGTTACAAAGCAAAAGTAATTCAGAAAGGTCCTGAAAGTCACTTACTGTATGTGTGGTGAAAGCATTTTAATGCTTAAGGTAGCCATAGGCAGAACCTGACTGAGCTATTCTTAGGCTAAGGTGTGACAATACCAATGTATCAGGAAAACAAAACAAACAAAACAAAACAAACAAACAAAAAGGTTCTTTCAAGGAACCTAACAGGAGAGTACTACTGTTTTTTTTTTTTCTTTGTTCTTTACTTACGCAAAATTCCCATTCAATCATAGAGTGAATAAGGATGGTAGTAGTAGGACACATTGCTTGTTGGATTTAAGAATCAGCTAGTATAGAAACAAATGTACTGTGAGAAGGTGATAGAGATAGCTTTATCCTTGTAGCACGTTGTTGGTATGAGTAACTGAGGAATAAATGATGTTACCTTGGGTGGCATTTTCTTTTCTCGTTACGACAGAAGAAATGTCCTTTCAATGTGTGTATGTTCTGGAACCTATAAAGTCTAACAGGAAGACACACAGGCTGTGTGTGTTCAATACCTGATAAATAAAAAAAAGGGAATTGATTTATTTATGCTGCTTCTAGTTAAAGTTTCAAAATGGTTCTGTCCATAGTCCTCATACTCACACGTCCTTAGTAGTTCTGCTTCTTAATGCAGTAGGTATAATCATTTGTCTGTGGTTATGACTGATATTACCACTGTTGGTCATACATTTTGCAGCATTTGCCAGCATGGATCATTCCAATGCACCTTCCATCCTTGCCCTTCCATGTGTACTGCATATGGTGATCGACATTACAGAACGTTTGATGGACTTACATTTGACTTTGTTGGAGCTTGTAAGGTTTATCTAGTTAAGGTGAGACTTTTTTTTTTTTTTTTAAGCCTTTGTAAAACTGGATTTAAAAACTACCTGTTAAAAACTACCCTTGTACTTGTGTCCTGTTTGTACATTATACTGAGTACTACATGTATTTAAGCTTTGGTGTTGCTTAGACTTTAAGTCATACATAACATAATAATAATGTACAGAGGTTTCTGCTAATTTCAACTATGTAACAATATATATCATTATATTAGTATATTTAAAAGTGCCTATTTTTTTTTTCTTTGCAGGGTACTTCTTCAACCAGTTTCTCAGTTATTATAGAGAATATTAACTGTTTTAATACTGGAATCATCTGCAGAAAACACATTTTCATTAATGTTGGAAAATCTTTTCTAATATTTGATGATGAAACTGGGAATCCAGTAAGTGTCAGTCTTTAATACTGCTAAAAGGCAGAATATGTACCTCTCTGAGTATTTTTTCTTTCTTTTATGTAGCCAAGGTGTAAACATCTTCACAGTGAATGCTTATCAAACCTGTATTGTTGAATGAAAACCTTAAACAAAATCTTGGCTATATTTCATGAAAATGCTAGACAATTGTAATTCTTCTGTTTAGCCTCGATGCGTCTATGGAAAAATACAGATATTTTGAAGTCAGTGGGTGTCTTGCTATTAATTCCACTAGAACTAAGATTTTAATTAGTTCTGGAGTATAGTTGTATAGAAGGAATATTCTTATACTTCAGCAAAAAATTAAATTGCAGTTCCTGGTATATGCTCCAAAACAAAAATTTCATTTTTGTTATGGCCAAACTGCAAACTGTGTTGCTGTAATCTTTAGTATTTATAGTAATTTTAGTATAAGTAATACTACTGATAGTTTACAAACCAGCTACACAAAGAAAGTGGTGTGTCTTTGTGTGAGGTATTTTGTAATTAAAACAGACATCTTAGTCTGTGCTACAAATAATTTGGCATCTGAATGATATTGTATGCAGGTAAAAATGCTTTATGTAAGGAAGATGGCAGTCTTTGTGCATATTTAGACAATCACTTATTTCAAGAGGATGCTCCATGCACACCTATACTTATACATATTCAAAAAAGCAGCTGGCTAAGACCTTCTGAATGCAGTGCTGTATACCTAAGTGAATTTTATACCTTCCTGATGAACCATTAACATTTTTATCTTAATTGTCATTACTCATACTGTAAATTTGATATAAAATCAACTTTTAAAATAATAAATTCATAAAAATCCAACACTGTTCACAGTCAAAATCCAGACCACTTTTGGTTAAACATTGATTCCTGTGTGGTCTTTTTTCAGTTTTGGGACTTCTGTCTAAGAACCATTTGTGTTATTCGTTTTACTTACATGTTCCTATCAAGTGAACATTTTGTGGAGACATTATTTACATTATAAGCTATCTTGTTTTATTTTGAATAGAGCTCATCTAGTTACATGGACAAATTACAAAAAATACAGTTATGGAAAGCTGGGTTTTTCACTGTTGTTCATTTGCCTGATGAGCACATCACTGTTCTTTGGGATCAGAGAACAACAGTTCACGTACAGATGGGTCATCAGTGGCAGGTAAGTGGAAGTCAACACTCTTAATGCCATTTCTTTGAAATATTTGTGTAAGTCTTATTAAGTAAATTTATGTCATCGTTGTTCAGAGAACAGACAATATGTCATGAAGCCTGTAGGAACTCAATAGCAGTGTCAAGAAGAAAGGTATTCAACTACCTTGTCAATTAAATTAATCATTCTCATTTACAATCTCTTTTACCCCCTATTCACTGTTTACTGTCTAACTTCTATAACAGCAGAAATAAACCTCCTGGGGCAACATTCTCCTACATTACTCATTCCCTGTGTGACTGGAGCAGGTGGTGTTTTGCTGAAATGTGAAAAAACAAATTCCTAGCAAGCAGGTCACTTCTCTGAACAAAAGATCAGCTCTCTTCTCAAAGACTTAGAGATACATAGTTTAAAGGGAATAATACTGATGTCAAAATAAAGTATCTTTCACAATTTTATTATCACAAACAGCTGAACTTTTTTGGCAGAAATTCAGCTGAAAAGGATTGAATCCTGACAAATTTATAACGGAACAACAGAAGACGGACATGTATGAAGCAACTTTTGAAAGCAGTTGTGACTGGTAGTGTTTTATATCTTGTAGAAAGAAATATATTTGTTGTTTTTTGTTGTTTCAGGGTGAATTGACTGGATTATGTGGAAATTTTGATCTGAAAACAATAAATGAATTGAGGACTCCAGATAATTTTGAACTAACAAACTCACAAGAATTTGGAAACAGCTGGACATCTGTAGAGGTGCTCGGAAAAATAATGTATTTGATAGTAGATCTATATATGATGTTGTTTCATCATACAACATATCTAGAATAAATTAAGACATTCATTCAACAAAGTCTCAATTAGGCAGCAATGCAAAAGACAGTATATATATGGTTCTTAGAGATATCATAATCCATTAAGCAGAACAAAGTAATTGCCTTTGTTTCTAAACAGTATTGTGTTGTAGAGAAAACATAAAATAAACAGTTCCACAGTTATTCAACATAACCATTATTTAAGTAACAGATCAGCAAATATAGTTTGAAATCCATTATCTATATAAATGTATATTTTACATAAATAATGAATATTGATGTTTGAATAGTGAAGCAGTATGTTGTGAAATGTACATGAATTCTGAAGTTGTTACTTAGAATATCTTGCAAAATAAATTCATCGTAGCTAGCGTAAAAAGACCTGATTTCTGACCCTTCTAATGAAAGTTATTTAAATGATCTTTGCTATTTATTTAAACTGACCGCTCAGGTAAGTAAAGACTACAGATTCAGACTTTGTAGCAACCCTTTTTAAAGCTGTAAGTGTATATGTGTTTTCCTGCTGCTGTCAGACAAATGAAACTATGTGTTTTTCATTTCTGCTGATTAGCATACCCTTTTAATTCCATATCTTATTCTCTCTTAAGTTTCTCAAATGATGCATTTTTTGTGCTTTACATTTCTTAAAATAAATAATAAAAAAAAAACAAAAAACAAAAAACACACAAAACTGTATTTTGTAAGTTCAAATGTTCTAATGAAACAAGTTTCTCCCCTTCATTTTGCTTTCTTGTTAAGTGTGTTGACAGCTCTGACATTCGAAATCCATGCAGTTTGAATCCACTTAGAGAGCCATTTGCCAAGAAGGAATGTGGAATACTGTTAAGTGAAGCATTTGAAGCTTGCCATCCAGTGGTGAGTTGGGGTCACATGTAAAAAGATGTGAAAGTGAACATCTCAGTAGTGATAACCTTACTCTTCAGCTCATGTCTTCCATAACAGAGTAATTTTTACTACTGTAGCAAAAGAGGACATGAAGAAAGTCTAACCCATACTTATCCTGATTCTAAAATGGGAATGTTTAACTGGGCCTGTAACAAGGACTATCTGCACTTAGCTAACTTAGACAGTAAGCCATGTGTTAGTGCCATATAATACCACTTCGGCACTGTTTAGCTTTTTTACAATGTGGTTAGTACTATTAGTCACCTTTACAATTAGTGGAGACAAGATTATACCCGATTTGTATTACCTTTTTTTTTCATTCTAAGCACAAAAATTTGCGTAATTGTGACAACTCGCTTTAGTTTGCTCAAGTGTATTACATAACATGCACATTTTTAAGGCATGTTTAAATAAATTCATAGCTTTTTCTAGACAGTATTATATGTGAAGAACTCATTCCTAGAAAAAAACTGCATACATCTCCTCACTCAGACAACCACCTAAGTAAAAAAACCGTGCAACTTGCTCAGACAGTCAACAGGCTCAGGCTCAGTTCAAGAATGGGGGGATCTGATTTCCAGGGCTAGGTGTTATATGGAGAGTGACGTATCCCAAGATGTTCAGGTGTTGAAACTGTGTGCATAGTGTAGAAACTGTAAGTGTCAAAGGGGTTCCTAGGGAGAAAGGAGATTCTTCATGAAAGACAACAAGGAATCTTGCAGGGTTGTTTTGTACAATATTATTTTGGAGGAAAAGGGAAGGCAATGTTAAAGTTGTATTAATGAAACATTGGTTTAGTTCACTGTAAAAGGTATCAGTTGTGTTCCACATGACTATAAATATTTAAGTGTAAATCCATGTAGAATGTATAACAGTTCAATAAAGAAATTAACATTGACAGTTTTCTTTGAAATTTTTTCCCTTAAGACAAGACTTCAGAGTAATCAGGGGAAAATCACAAGCTGTCCCATAAAATTGCCTAATTACATGAAGAGAATGAACCACTCTCATGGGAAAAGTTTTCCATCTCTTTTATTAGTTCTTACATTTTACATGTATCTAGCTTTATTAACACTTCTGGGATATATTTATTTGTGGTCAGTTTAGAAAGAGTTTCTCTTATTTCATAAGCTTCTGTATAGTTTATTATGGTTTAAATACTACAAAGCCATGCAAAATGAGCTCACATTAACATCTCAGCCTGCATGTTTGTAGTGGGTCTTTGATTTAATTATTACTGAGTACTATACAAGATTTTATGATACGTTCTAATACACTGTTTTTCTTGTATTTCAAGAAGACTTGTAAGTTAAAATCTTTAATAGAAGTCTTATTTGTTAAATTTTGAAGGAATTGCAGCTTTGTGCTGATTGTTGCCAGTGTCTGTATGAATATTTTTAATTAGTGATATTTATATTTCCAGATTGACGTCACCTGGTTTTACGCAAACTGCTTGACAGATACATGTGGTTGTAACCAAGGAGGTGACTGTGAGTGTTTCTGTACAAGTGTGTCAGCATATGCCCATCAGTGCTGCCAGCATGGAGTTTCTGTAGACTGGAGGTCCCCTAGAGTGTGTCGTAAGTTTACTTAACAAGCATGGCCAGTGGCTGCCACTGTATTCATGAGACCCTTATTGAAAAATCAAACACACTGAGTTCCCTAAAACCAGGAATGAAACTCTTAAGACAAATTAGCAGAGCTACAGCATGAGTGGCTGTGGGGTAGAAAGATGAGTGTGTGCCTCTCACTGATCTCCATGCTCATTTTTGTCTAGCTGGATTGCATATTTCTTTCCATATTGGTGGGTGATGCACTTCTAGCTTTTCTTCCTTGTCCCATGATGTGAACAGAGAGGTCATGGTAAATGGATATTAGGATATGGCATGCAGGACATTCCTCAAACTGAACTTTTGCAGCTAATAGTTCATGTAATTTTCATCTTCAGGAGGGCTGCACTATTAACAGAGTCCAGGAAACATAGCTGTGCCTTAGTGCTGCCCCCAGCACAAATGTGGAAGATAAGTCTTTCGAAGGAAAAAAAAAAATAAAATAAACGATTTTAAGCAAGATTTTGTAATTACCTTACTATCCCCATTCAGCAGTGCTGAGAGGTTGTAAAATAAATAAATAAATAAATAAAAATCTGAGACATTTTTCTATGGCACCTGGTGCAAATGCCTAACACAAAACAGTCATTTCTGCAAAGATGTAATGGAAGAGGGCAAGAAAGAAAGACTGGAAGGAAACAAACAACCATCTTTCTGGCTTTGCAGTGGCACAGAGAGAATATGCAGCTTTCTCAGAGTCACATGAAATTTGTTGTAGAGCAAGAGGATTACTCAATTTTTGATAGAAATGATGCGTGCGTGTGTTTTAAAGCGAGCATGAAAAGACAGCAAAGTTTAGCCTTAGCCACTAGAGGTCGCAAAAAGCCAGCTATAGATACGTAAGCTTAGGATTTCTGATAGAAAGTAATGTTTTATTTAAATCAGTGTAGTGAAATAAATATTTAGCAATAATAAATGTTTGAATAAATGCTTATGTGTGATCTAGCTTGGCCAAATAGTTGATTTACAACTCAATAAATAAAGGGTAATGGAAAACCTGTTTATCTGCAGAATGCGTGCAATTGCTCTTTCTTTTCTTTCTATTTTTTAGCTTATGATTGTGAATATTTCAACAAAGGTAAGTCCTAAAGGAGCTGATAATAAGAATATAGAATATTTGGTTTCTTTATATTACTCTTGGTATTTTGTTTAAAAATACTGTGTTGATGAAAACAGTTGCAAATGATATATTATTAAAGTAACAAATAATCTGTTTTACCCATTAATTTTGCTTTTCCAAAGGCTTTTAATTTCATGATCCTTTTAATGTAGATCATGGGTCTTTCCCATGTCTGTTTATCTCAGTTGCTCTGTGTTTATGGATAACAATTAAGTAATTAATAGAATATTCAGCCCCATAGTACTAGTGTCACTCCTTGCTTAAGGCATACTGCAGTCAAAAACTTGATACCTGTTGTTTCTGTTAAACCAATGGTCATCCCCTGTGCAGCCACCAGAGAGAGCTAGTTATTAATATAACTCAACTTTTTGTGACTAAATGTTGAACTATCTATTTAGGTATTCCTGACTTAGCTTTAAATTCCTGAGCAACAAGTATTGCTGGTGTATTATGATGGATCTCAGAGAGAGGTGCAAAACTGATACAAGGTGCTTGAGTAAAACTTCAGTGGTTAATTTGTACTGGATACAGTTTGTGCTTCTGTACTACTGTGGTAGCACTGGAATCTCTATGCAGACTATTTTAAAGTTATATTGAGAGTGTCTGCATTGTTAGACATGGCATAGATGTAAGCACTGCAAGCCAGCCTGATACAAGGAATGATCAGGACTGCGGCTATTTATTCTATAGCTCTTTTTATCATGCTCACATAGAAGCATGTCTATCAGGATATTCTGGTCTTCTATTAGACTCCATATTGCAGCAGCTTACTTCAAAAAAGATCTTGGAGAAGAACTGAGTCTAAGTTAGGAGAGACTTATGCAACATATCAGCCCCAAGCTACCTGGCCAAGCAGTTACCGTTTCTGATACATATACTGTTGAAAAGATTTTAGTAGGTTCAAGTTGATAATGCAGTGGAATTTTAGCTAAACCACTATTTAAGCTGTTAAATTAATTTAAATAAAGTTCAGTTGAATAGGAGATGATTGCAGTTTTAAGTTTCTGTTCTGTTCTGTTTTATAAATGAAATACAGTCTGAGACGAGGTAATCTTGCAGTTGTAACAGATGGAAATGGCAGTGCCTCTAACATCTGTGGCAGTAGCGTGTGCTAGTAGTGAAGCTAGATGATAACATACACTTCTGAAGTGTGGTATTATTTTTATTTGTTGCTGAATTCTCACTGACAAATTACTTGGAATACTGGAGGGTTGTACATTGGAAAAGTTTACAATAAACATGCTTAACATGTATTTATTTCTTCTCATCTTCCCACAGTTTGCTAATCCAGCTCATAAATACTCAACATAGGATGTTCCAGAGCTGCCAGTGGGAAAAAAAAAATATTGCGCTAAAAAAATTTCTTCTCTACCTCAAATACCGTAGCATTGCCAAAAATTACTTAGTTTTGGAGACAGGAAGGTTAAGAAACTCTTTTAGAGAGAGGTTTTGTCTATGTAATTTTTTGTAACTCTTTTTTTCATGAATCTAGAAGCAGGAGCTTTTGTCTTTGATAAGGGGAAATTCTCAGGTGGTAGCTTTTTCTCAAGTTTTGAACAGAATAGAGATCTAAAACTTAAATTTTAAATTAACTTTATATTAACGTATCCAGAATAATATATGTTTTAAGTAATTTTAAAAATAATTTTCAGCTCCCTGCACTAAAGGTAACCAAATATCACTGTACACATTTATGTATGCATGGGCTTGTGTCCTAATGGGCCACATGTTCATACCACATGCAGCTTCCTTAGCATTTCAAAACTCATAATATCTTTTAAGAGTAGGGAGAGACAGAATACAAGAGCAAGCTGCAAATTGCAGTTCATATTTTTAACCTGTTTGAACAGATTTTGAGGGTCAATGGTATTAACTGCAACTATCAGCTGAGAAGTTCTAGGAGACGTCTAACTTAGATGGATGCTTGCCGTGTCCTGGTTTGTGGGTAAAACAGTAGTGCGATAAATTGCTCAAGTGTGGTCTAAAATGCCTGGTTTTAACAGAGGAGTTTACAAAAATCATTTCAAAATACTGTGAACTTGGAACTAACTGAAGGAGTGTGGCATTGTGAGATTTGTGAAATGATAACCTCACATGCTTTTGTCTTTTTTACTTATAGGTAAAATTTGCCCTTTCCTTTACTTGCAATGCTGATTTCTTCCTGTCATGCTTCCCAGTGTTATCATAGAATCATAGAATGGCTCAGCTTGGAAGGGACCTTAAAGATCATCTAGTTCCATCCCCCCTGCCATAGGCAGGGATGCCACCCACTAGATCAGGTTGCCCAGAGCCTCATCCAATCTGACCTTGAACATCTTCAGGGATGGGGCATCCACAGCTTCTCTGGGCAGCCTGTTGCAGTGCCTCATCACCCTCTGAGTGAAGAGTTTCCTCCTAACCTCTAATCTAAATCTCCCCTCTTTTAGTTTAAAACCATTCCCCCTTGTCCTGTCATTATCTGATTGAGTAAAAAGTTGCTCACCATCTTTTTTATAAGCCACCTTTAAGTACTGAAAAGCTGCAATAAAGTCACCCCAGAGTCTTCTCTTCTTTAGGCTAAACAGCCCCAATTCTCCCAGCCTTTCTTCATAGGAGAGGTGCTCCAGCCATCATTTTAGTGACCCTCCTCTGGACCCGTTCCAAGAGCTCCACATTCTTCCTGTGCTGGGGGCCCCAGACCTGGATGCAGCACTCCAAGTGAGGTCTCAAAAGGGCAGAGTAGAGGGGACAAACTCTTCCCTTGACCTGCTGGTCACTCCTCTTTTGATGCAGCCCAGGCTGCAGTTGGCCTTCTGGGCTGCAAGTGCGCACTGCTGACTCATGTCAAGCTTTTTGTTCAAGGAGTTCTTTGATATTTGACAGCAACAAACTATTTCCTGCAAAATGCCTCACACTGTGGACACTAATAAAATTGGTTTTAAATAATAGCAAGAATTGGTAGAGACATACAAGTAAACAATTTACATCACAGGATGGTCTGTAGAACACTGTTTACTTCTAAATCAATTAACGGATGACTCAGTTAACTTAGAAAGTGAAGTGGATGAGAAGGAGAAAAAGGAGAAGCTAATGGTGAGTCTTGAGAAGTCTTGAGTCTTCAGGTCTCAAGTTTTGAGTCTAAAAGTCTTGAGTCTTCAAGTCTTGAGTCTTGAATCAACTCTTCAGTCCTGAGTCTAGGTAATTTGTATAGTTTTGAGAACGGGTATTTTCTAAAAGAGTGTGACTTTGTTTTGGTTGTCATTACAGTTTAGCATATAGCACCTAGAGTTTTCAGAGTAGAGAGATGTATTTCTCTTCATGTGCTGTATTGTTATGTAGAACTCAAGCATGTGTGATATTTGGCATGAAAGGTAATTCTGTCTTTTTTTTTCTCCACAGCTCTGGGAAAGGGCCCATACAAACTGGTCAGCTACTTGGGTGGGGAATTTGTACTGGCAGTGAAACTGGTGGATGGTTTTGTTTTCCCTGTGAGAGAAGAAGATGGACATGCAGTGAGCTTTATGCTTACTTCAGGACTTTATAAACCCAAATCCCACGGTAAAGTCCCTGTAATGTAGAGGCTTAAGTAAGGCAGAGCACATTCTCTCCTTGAATACTAGCCTATGTCTAATTACAGACCTGGGTCAAAAAATCTTTTCTCTTCATGTCAGCTGATTCTGCACCTTAATGTTGACTGCCAAAGTTTTGATTTGGCTGGTGTTAATTACATGATGTTAGCTTTAGAAACAGATACTTTTAGTTGAAAAACTAACAATCCTTCCCTAACCCCAACCTTC
Source organism: Cygnus olor (assembly GCF_009769625.2). Taxonomy (NCBI): domain Eukaryota; kingdom Metazoa; phylum Chordata; class Aves; order Anseriformes; family Anatidae; genus Cygnus; species Cygnus olor. The sequence continues at coordinate 61,016,956 of NC_049173.1, read as the reverse complement.
AGAAGCCCCCAAACAAGTATTGTAGCCCAGTGCTTCAGATACGTGTTGCTCCTTCCACCTTTCCCCAGGCAGAACTGGGACGTGGAAGAGAATGGGAAAGAGGTGATATATGAAAAGTATTCTCTAATTCACTCAGTCTGCCACCATCACTTATTGTCTTGTACAGAGACGGCCATTGGCTCCAACTTGAGCTGAAGGTGTGTGCTGTGAATGTGTCTTCCTGTCCTGAATTAAGTTTCCCAGTGAAAGAATCTGTTGTTTATTCAGCAGACAAAATAAGTCTTGCACACCTTTAGACAGGTTGAGAAGACTTACAAGAATATATTCGGCACTTTGTGACATTGATTAAATGCTATAGCTGTCTGCACACCCAATTTTACTGCCCACAGAGCACTGAAGCCTCAATATAATTTTACTGCTTATAGTCTACTGATCATGTCTTTGGACAGCCTGAAGGTGTCTGTCTTTGTGTAATCAAAAAAAAAAAAACAAGGGGTAGGGGTCAGTTGAAAAACTGAGAAGCATGTAACTGTTGTCTATAGAACTGACACAAGAACTCATGTAACAGAATATCCAGGGCCAGATTGCTTGTATTAGTCATAGTTTTGAGACTTGTACATTGCATTCATTTTAGGTTTGGAAAGGGAAGGTCAGTCCTACTGTTCTAGTCCTGTATAAAATCTTTGTCTTAAAATTGAACCTGGCAAGTGGAATTTGTGCCTTATAGTTCAATTTAAGAGAATGGTGTTTCATCATTTGGCCATGGAGGAGTTTGTAAAATCAATGCTGTATTTTTCATACCCATGTCTTCATTTATGTATCTTTGCTGTTGGTTCTTCACTACCTCAGAAAAATGGATATGTTTCATCAATTTCAGACAAATCATAGACAGTGAAAATTTTGGATCTTGAAACTGATTGGCTGTATGGCAGGTATTAGATCTTGAAACTGATTGGCTGTATGGCAGGTATTATAAATCATACTGAGTGTCTGTCATTACTTAACAAATAGCTACTTGCTACGGGCAATTATTAAAAAGATACAAGTGCAACTATGTTTTTCAAATAAGTCAAATTTTTTATGCTCAAAAACCAAGCTGATCTTCCGTACGTGTTATAAAAGAACCTGGTAGAGTATCTGTTTAATAGAGATCATTTGTTTTCTGTGCGTTTTTTTTTTTTTTTCTTCCAAGAAATGCTATCCAGGTCTGGAGGGTTAGTTGATTTTACAGTAGTTTAATGGCTTTTTTCAACAGAATAGAAGAGTTTACAGCAAAACAGAACGAAGTAATTTTGTAAGAAACAGATGCCTATAACAGGCTCAAAATCTGCCTCTCTGCAATTGATCGTACAGGGGCTTGCTTGAAATCAGCAGTACTGTTTTAAGGGTAAGGTATCATGTGGATACATTTGCCAAAAAACAGGCTTTGCTGTAAACCTTCTTGGGGGAAGGGCTGGAGAGCTGACTGCTTAGAAATGAATACATAAATCTGTAAGCTGAATGCAAAATACATTTTTGTAATTTATTTTTAATGAAAAGCTGAGCTCTTGAGCTATCAATTCCTCATAGCAAGCATAACTTGCAAAGCTAATTAGGTGAAGTTTACATTTTTATTAAATAAATGGTTAGCAAAGGCTGTAAACTGAAGTTCTAATTGACTGCTGGGCTATATTCCTTTGTCCTGGTGTAGGCAAATGTCCTAATCTGCTTGTAATCCTGTTTTAATGTGTAGTGTATTTGGAAAACCAAGTGTTCATCAGAATCTAGGACTCTAAAATCCATATATAATTATATTTTCTTAAAAGATTCAGGGCATTTTCACTGATAAGGCCATTGCCAGTTTTCATTGCCCATGCTACTGATAGCAGTATGTTACATCAGAGTGACTTTAGTATGTTATGGCATATAAATGAGTTCTGTGTGTCTTTTTCAGATTCCAACTTGGTTTCATTTGAAACAGCTGAGAGACCTAACTATTTTCTTCAGTTGTCCTCCAACAATACCCTCGTTCTTTCTAAATGGGAAAAAAGCGAAGAGTTTCACAACAAATCGACATTTGTTATTCACAAGAATACATGGCTTTCTGGTTACAGTTCCTTTGAATCATTTGCAAAACCAGGATACTTCATCCACATTTCTGCATCTTCAGTTGAGCTTCTGAAGTACCATCATTCAGAGGAATTCAGACTGTCAATCCTTTTTAAACTAGTAGGTAGGTAATTAAAGTTGTATTTTATGAACATCAGTTTGTTCCCCATGGAAATATAAGCTAACTGGTACTGATATTTTCAGAGGTGACTACATTTCTTACTTCTCCCCAGCATCACTGGAAGCTGTGGATAATTTGTTTGTGACAGGCTCAAAATCTTCTTTGAGCTATGTAGTAAGGAAGAGATTCTGTTTTCTTGTCACAAGCCATTAAATACCCACACAACTTCACTGTATTTGCCAACTGGTTTTGGAAATGCATAGACTATAGCAAAGTTTCTGTGCAATACTTGCTTTGTGGGTTGTGAGGAAATTCTTAAGGAAAATTCGTGCTGATGAATAATGGATTCACAAAAGGAATAGAAAAAAAAACTGAATGTGTGTCTATAAGTTAAGGTCTATGGATGATGTTTTCTCTTCCCTTCCTTCTGACTGTGTTTTCTGTACAGTGCATTCTCATTGTAAGCTTTGCGGCCTTATAAGTCATGCTATCCAGTGCTAAGGACATGCCTATAGATTACACCTCTCAAACCTTGTTTCACCTGAAAAACACCTTGACCTTATCCATGTACCCACTCACAGAGGCTGTGCCTTCTGTGATGTTATCCCCTAGAGTTTCAGGTGCCATGTAAGTGGTGATAGATGCCTGTTCTTGGGGATCCAGATGTCTGTTTCTCTAAAGTTTCTTGGACAGTTGCAGCTTCTGATTATGCAATGTAGACTGCTGTGAGGCTGTTTCTACCTTCTTGAGAGATTCCTGTTCCCTAACGGTAGTCACATTCCACAGAGATGTAAGGAACATAAATGTTGGCAACATTCTTAGGACACTGTAGGATGTAGAATCTGCTGCCATAAGGACTGGTGACAAACACCATGCATTAAAAAGTCCATAATTAATCAAACTCTGTCTCATTTAGATTAGTAACAGAAACAAATAACAGGAAATAACTCTTTTCACATACTCTCAAACTCGAGAGCCATGTGCTGAAATGAAGATGGCCTTACAGATCAGGAATGAGATACAAGAAGTTATATTGGACTGTAAAATAAAAGAAAGCAGGTTGATCATGAAACTATCATTTGCTTTATTAGTTAATGATTTATTTAATGATTTATTGCATTATCAGTTTGTCTTGATATATCAGATACTTCTAAAGCATCTATGTGACTTTATTATGAACCTCAGTGACAACTAATTGCTGAAACCTACTGGCCTTTGTGCAGTATATAAAATTCCCAAATCACTATAAGTGTTATTATTTTTATGTTCTAATACTTTGTACTGTGCTGTAACTTTAAATATATCGGTACCTCATTTATTGGTGTAGCAAAAGTGTTTTAATAGGTATTCTTGGTAACACAATTTTCATAAACCAGTTCTTCATTCTCTGAAACCAAAATTTTGTTTTACAAGCAAAAAAAGAAAACGTGATGTTGTAACAGACGAAGCATGGCCTGGCCATGTTTTATAGTGACCATTTTGAATCTCTTGGCATAGTCAAATCTGAAGCAGGCGTTGACTTCTGTGACAGAAGAGGCCAACTGTATGCCTCGTGGAGCTTCTTGTTATCAAAACACTGAATTAAAGTGTTAATGGTAGCATTGTGAATCTGCTGATGTTTTGTGGTGCATTATGATGACAGCCTAATGCAGCTGTTGACTGGCACACTCCGACTTCAGAAAAAATGACAGATTTTGTCATTGCCAAATGCCTGTTGCCTCTTGACAAATGCTTGTAATTGCAGAGCTGTTGAGGTTTTTGAACAGCAGAATTACAGAGCTAATGCTGTTACCAGGGCGTTCATACAGTATTTCAGGCAAAGAACTTTTTTTGGACATAACAAAAATATCTCCTTAGTCTTTTATCTTTGAGGAAGGAATGAAGAAGGTTAAAACATGTTCCAATTCTCAGTGGTCATCCATTAACACAGGGTGGTACGTCTTTTCAAGTGTGAAGTCTTTACCTTCCAGTCATTATACCAAAAAATCCTATCTATGCCAATGGAAAACTAAAACAATTTACCTCAGCAAGTGGGATCAGATCAAATTATCTAGAGGCATTTCATTAATCACCACATCCGAGGGCTTGGGTTTCAGAGTTTTATAAGCAGAGAAACACAGGGCTCGAATCTTTCTCCAGTGTACTTTCACAAGGCCCAGCCTGCTGATGTAGGGTAATTACACGGTCTAAAAATACAGCAGCATTTGTTTAAGTTAATGGAAAAGTTACACCAGCTCCAGAGAGCACAGGCAAAAGCATATTGGATTTCCTGCTGACTGTTGTAAATGCTTTGCATATTAGATCAGAAACTCTTGAACCGGGAACAGCTATTCCTGCGGAATCAGAGGATAAATATCGGGAGCAGAATAATAGGCCCAGTAAATCCCCTTGGCCAGAAAGTTCCTCATGAGTCTTCTTCATGCTCTGTGACGCACATTCAAAAGGAAGAATTTTAAATGACCTGATCACCACAGCAATAGATACGTGGTTGTTTAAAGTCAGCTGACGAGTCACTTTTTCCAGTTTCATAGCAATAAATATTGTCACATTCAAATACGTTGACTATAAATTACACAGATAGGATGGGCTAATACTGTGAAGTATTTCCATGAATAGTCACCTCAGTTTTTAAATTGAGTTGTTTCATTATAGTTAGATTTGTTTGCTCTCCTGTTCCCACAAACATTTGGGGGTTTGAGTTGATAACTGAATTTGAGTATCTAGAGTACGTATAGTAACAAGGAAATATTTATAGTCACAAGAAAATAGATTTTACATTCTTTGCAGGAATTTTTACTGCCAGTAGGTTGCTTTGTTATGCATTCAGTTGAAAGAATACACTTAGTCTGACCAGAACAATAGAGACAGAGATGTCAAGTTTCAAATTCACATTTGAAATCATTGAGAAATTAGAGGAAGTAAGGAATTGATCTTTTTATGGATATAGCTACAGTTTCCTTACTTTTTTTTTTAAAAATCGTGTTCTGAAGCTGGTTGCCTTTACCATTCACAGAATTATCATAAGATGTGTTACTCTTTCAATATCACTGTGGGTTAATATTATATATACTATAAAAATGTAAGTAACTTGCACTATGTAAATCCTGTGGTGAAGTTCTTAATAAGGTTAGCTATGTACTTAAAAAAACTAACTTGCTCTAAGTGTAAGGGCTGTCTCAGAATTTTCAGATAAAATTAAAATCTCAAGATGCAGTAGATATATGCACACTGCACACAGAGGTATTTATCAATGTTTGATACAGGGCATTTTGCTGGTTTTCAGTGTATGTATCTTATACAGATATAATATGGTACAGAAACATAGTGCAAAACTGAAAATAAAATTCTTTATTGTTTTTTTTACAAAAGTCTCTTACGTCTTTAGTCAGATTTGTACATGATATAGTTGACTAGTTACCTTCAGTTTACTCATACCCATTTCCATCAATAAAATTCTTTTTTTTTTTTTTTTTAATGCCCTCTTTTACTTACGCTGAATTGCTCTTAAGTTTAATTTGAGCTTGTATGCTTTGCCAGTCCCAAATATCATGACCTAGGGCTTGGGACTGGATAATGCTGAGCACCTGCTGTTCTACCTGCAAATTCCGGGTATGTCCCTAAACACATCTGCTGAGTAGCTCTTGGAATTAAACTGAGGTTCCTGGAGAATTATAACATCTTTCCCATTTATACCACAAAGACAAATGTTTGACCTCCTGCTTTTGAGTGAATAAATAGGAGGAGATTAGATAGTTACGTTAACAGGATTATATTCATCCACCAGCATAATAGTAAACTAAAGCTAAAGTATTTGAAAAGTAGATAATTATATTTTGCTTTCAGTGATGTTTTGGCTAGGCACAAAGTTCATTCTTTTCAGTGATACTTGCTTATATTTCTCATTGCAGAAACTTGAAAGTCATGGGCAGAGTTTATTGGTAGTTTGTATGTGTTAAGTGGGTAGATAGTATTTCATGTTACTAAACTTGTAACTGAGGAGATAGGCAATCTGAGTTACTAAGCAGAGTTTTGCTGCTGTTATAAATAGAGTGAATTCTAAAGAATTTTTTTCTTCCTTCTAAATTGTTTGAAATCTTTGGGAAAAGTAACAGAATAAAAAGGTACAAGATGAGAAGGAAAGTTTAAATACTTTTATTTTTTCATAGTTTTAAAAACCTTTATTTTAAATACAACCTTCTATTGAAGTCAGTACAATTAAACTTTTTTTTTTTCTTTTTAAGTAAACAGATTTTTTTTGAACATAGCAAGAAATTATTCTGACAATGGCAAATGTTGTTCTTGTGGGCAGGATTAAAAAATGGCAGGATGGATTTGTGACCAGTAGGTACTGTCAATACACACACACACACACACAAAGTGGCCAAGGTACTAAGAAAGGTAATTGTGACTCAACAGAACACCACAATCTGTCAGTGGTGAAAAATAAAATTAAAATTCTTCATTGGATTACAGTAGTAGTTCTACTACAGTACTAACTGTTCTTATTACCACAGAATTAAATTTGAAAGCCACAGAGAATGAAGATCATAAATGCTTCTCTGAAGTCCAAGCATGTGAGAGAAATACATATGTGGTTGGCAAAGTGTATAGGCACATTCATACAAAAGCTTTCTACAGTACCATAACAATTTATATGCTCAGCTCCTGTTAGGTAAAATAGGATCATAGAATGTTTTGGTTTGGAAGGGACTTTAAAGATCATCTAATTCCAACCAGCCTGCCGTAGGCAGGGACATATCCCACTAGACCAAAAATGGTTGCTCAAAGCTCCATCCAATCTGGCCTAGAACACTTCCAGGGATGGGGCATCCACAGCTTCTCTGGCAACCTGTTCCACTGCCTCAGCACCTTCAGAGTAAAGAATTTCTTCTGAATATCCAGTCTAAATATACCCTTTTTTAGTTTAAAGCCATTAAATAAATTATTAGAATAATAAATGAGAGAATAACAAATGATGAGAATAAATTGATGATAAAAAAAATGATGATGACATGAGCCAGCACCAAAAGCGTGGCCAGCAGAGCAAGAGAGGGGATTCTCCCCCTCTGCTCTGCTCTTGTGAGACCCCACTTGGAGCCCTGCCTTCAGTTCTGGGGTCCCCAGCACAAGAAGGATGTGGAAGTAATAGAACATGTCCAGAGGAAGGCCACAATGATGATCAGATCACTGGAGCACCTCTTCTATGAAGACAGGCCGAGGGAGTTGGCATTGTTCAGCCTGAAGAAGAAAAGGCTCTGGTGAGACCGTATAGGGGGCCTACAGGGAAGCTGGGGAGGCACTCTTTGTCAGGGATTAAGAGGACAAGAAGAATGGTTTTAAACTAAAAGAGGGTGGGTTTAGATTAGATATTTGGAAGGGATTTTTTTACTCTGAGGGTGCTGAGGCACTGGAACAGGTTGCCCAGAGAAGCTGCGGATGCCCCATCCTGGAGGTGTTCAAGGCCAGGCTGGATGGCGCTTTGGACAGCCTGGTCTGGTGGGTGGTATCCCTTCCCATGGCAGGGGGTTGGAACTGGGTGAGCTTTAAGGTCCCTTCCAACCCAAATCATGCTGTGATTCTGAGATTCTATAAATGTAGGCTCAGCTGGCATGTTGACTGGAACGACTGCCATCCAGGGCATACTTCGTCATTTTGTTAAGGATTTGCTCTGTCACCAAATAGAAGACAAATGCTGAGAGACTTCACCAGGAGGTACATGGTTATTTTCAAATGCCATAGCAAATCCTTTTGAGGCAATCACACCTGATACAAGAATCTTGACTCATTGTCTGTAAACTGTGTATCATTCTTTTGTTGTGAGTGAACAGTACAGTTGCACAGAGTACAGTAAGCTCGTGTTACTGCTTGCTGGTTGGGGGAATTTGAGTATTAAAAAAATGGGAAACGTAGTGGAGGTGGCTGATTAGCCTCCTGAGTAGTATAAAGCATTCATGCCCTGCGCTGGTGAAATCCAGTTTCTGAGCAATGGTATTTTCTGTGATGGGAAGAGCAGTACTCTAGTTCTGTCTGGCATTAAAGTTAATGTCTAAAATCAATACAGAGAGTGAAACGAGTATTACCCTCAGTTTAGGAAGAGGCATTTTTAAATGGCTTTAGAGCCCATTGTTGCTACTTTTCCTTTTACCCCAGTGACTGTAAGTATTAGGGTCATAGTTTATATACAAAGGTAGTGAAAAGAGGCAAAAATATCTATTATGTTACCTTGGTTTAGGGATACTTTATTATTCTTTTGGCTTAGTCTTGAATTCATTGTAATTCAGAACAAGACTGCCTGTTTCATCTCATGTTCATTTTCTGCCTTATCTCTATTTAGCATAAACTTTGTAAGCAGGAACTGTGTCTTGCTGTGTGTTTTTCATGGTGGCTAGCACAGTTGATCAGCTAGGTCCTTGAGCTGCATAGACATTCCAGAAGTGATGTTGTCAATAGTGAAAGGTTAAAATATGATGAATAAAAATAAATTAATATAAGCTGAAAATTGTCTAATGATGTAGAGGCATTTTCCCATAATTCATAAGGCATGTATTTCACTTTATCTGATGGGTTTACTTGAGATGTACTGAAAACTTTGGAGATACTGGAAACCAATTCATGGAATATGTTCAGCTCTTGCTGTGGTGATCCGGTCTGTTCTTTTGTGCAATTTACACACTACAAAAAACTAATAGAGCTTTGTATGGCATGTTGAGTACGTTTACATCCATTGAATAGAAAATTAAGCGCCCATTGGTTCTACAGCTCTCCTTTGAAAACCATTTTTATGACAAGGTTCATGAATTCATCTATTGTCTGTCCTTTGTTCTGCAGAATCAGGGAGAAATTTTGCAGAAAAGCATGATTCTGTTAGTTCCTTATGGAAAGCAATGTTCATGATGCACTCAGCAAATGCTATATGCCTTTATATACAAGTTCCCCGCTATTTCCTATTAAGGCATGCAACACCTGCAAACTCTTTGAATGTAATCTCTAGGAATGCTTGAGGGAAATGGGGCAATTACTTCATAAAAGATGAAGTTCATATGAAGAATGAGAGAAAAGATGTTAAGCCCAGCAGTTGTAAGTGTTAATTCAAGATCATTGTTCTGCTAAATTGAGAAACTGGTATTCTTCATCAGGTTGTCAGATAAGTTCTACCAAGCTTGTGCCTTTACTGTGTTTGAAACTTCTGTTATGATTACTGGTGAGTTAAAAGCTACAGATCTGTCTCCGTACCTGGTCTAAGGTAGTCTGATGAATGAGATTTCCCAGACTGTGCTAGAATATAGTGTGATAGCTGGTTGTTACTATGGGTAGTGATTGCTTGTTCCAGTAGGTCTCAGATACGTTCTTTTTGTCATATATACATTTGTCCTTAAACCTTTTTACTCTGACCTGTCAGTGAATGCAAAACCCCATGCATCAGTCATTCATACATTCCAAAATGTATGGAAATAATTCCTTTCCTCCATTAGATTTACATAATTTAAGTTAGTTTCACAAGAAGGGTTCACAGATTAATTCAGGGAAGTGTTCTTAGTTCTGTATAGGACAGTAACTTTGTAAATACATTTGTTATTGTCATTAGGAGTCATGTTTTTGAAAGCAGCACCATGTCCCTGGGTAGGACAACATTGTTAAAAGTGTTAAAACACTAGATGGCAACATACACACTCTTACTCTAATAAGGGTGTGGATGTCTGAGTTTGATTTATACCTTTGATTTAAGAGAATTATTTGTACTAAAAAGGAAGACATTTATGGTTAATAATTGCAGAAGAGTAACTACCCATAAGTGCAGATGCTGCTAAATTGCAGGAAAAATGTTTTCTTAGGATCTTCTGGGAAAGATGAGTGTCACCAGGAAGGTGTAAAACAACTAGTCTCTGTATCAGTAAAGATCAGCAAAACTTAAAAGCCAAAAGATTTACAAGGACCCAAAACTGAAAGTCTTCCTAAGCAGTAAGCATTCTCTTTCTGGTCATTAATATAAACATTGTTCAAGTGCAGCTAGTGTTCACAGGCTCTGAACCACATAGGTTTCAGACCACGTTTAGCAGTCTAGAGGGGACAAATATGTCATGGTGGAGTTTTTCTCTAGGTATAGATGCAAGGGAAGTGCCAATGCCCTACCCTGGCTGCTACAGGAAGGAGCTGAGGTGGGCTGTTGTAGTTCAGGTACCAAAATCCAGATGGATTGCATAAGTCACAGACTTGGAAGAGCCACTGGAGTACATCCAGCATTGATATGGGAAACCATTCTGCAGGTAGATGGGACAGAGATGTAGTGAAAAGGAAAGCATGTAATGCATTTGAACATGCAAGTATATGCCCCCATGTGTGCCACCCGTATGATTGCTGAAACTTTGTTTCTCCAATGTTTTATATTCAGTCTATGACTGAGTCCATTGATTTGTCATCTTTACATTCATTCTGTAAAGTTATTGCATAATTTAATAATCATTGTATAGCTGATCCTTACTTATGTTTATTTTCACTTTGAAGTTTAACTCTTCCTTTACCTGTATTTGTACTTTGGGTTTCAATTATCCAGATTTGAAGCATTTCAATAAACATTATCTGCATAGATATTCTGAAGGCAAGTTGGCTGAGTGGGTGGGTGGGTTGGTTGGTTGGTTTTGTTGGGTTTCAGTTTGCCATAGTGTGTTTTATTTTTTGGTAGCATTTTGTTTGCTGAAATATATATTTTCAGCTAAAATTTCCAAGACAAAATATGATCATTTCTCAGTTGCTTTGATCACCAGTTAGAATTTCAGGTTCAAAATGATTTAGGTTTCAATTATTTTCTTGGAATGCCTATCTTAAAGTGCTTCTGAGAAGATCAACTTTAAGATGCATTGTCGTAAAGAGACTAAATTGGTCTAATACCAGATTATTTGCTTTGGTTATTTGTGTTCATTTTAGCTTTTAAAATGCAATTGTATCATACAAGTTAGTACACCTATCTGAGATAATTTTAACACCAGGCAAACCATAGTTATGACACATTGTGTTATAAATTATATCAGTGTATCCAACTGGTGCTTTTTCTTTTGATCATAACAGCAATAATTGTACTGAATCTTTATCCTATATTTGCATTTTAATTGAATAACCACATTGTTGTTATGGTTTTCAAAAGCTTTTCAAAACAACAGCTCTGACTTACCTGGCTTTATTTTCAAGTGATTGTAAATGCAGTAAACATGGCATGTTTTTATATTGCAAAGAGCAAAACAGGTTGCAGAGCCAGTACTCTGCCATATACTGTATCTCTATGTTTCACAAAGACCTAAACAGTCAAAAAATATTAACAATTTTATTTGTAGGGAATACAGGTAGAAACAGTAGAAGTTTTAGAGCTGCAGTGAACTAGCTGTGCTTCTTAGTGATATATATGTGTGTGTGTTTGTAGAAATATATGAGATTAACAGATCTTGGTTGTTTTTCAGATGCCAAATACAAACATCTATCACGTTCTGCATGTGAATGGCATTATGATGCCTGTGCAAGTCCTTGTTTCAAAACATGCAGGGATCCTTTGGGAAAAAACTGTCAGGCAGTACCAAAGTAAGTTTAATGGAAAATTATGTAATTTGTGTAATACACAGCATAATAAGCATATGAGTGACCAGACGTAGGCTTAGTACAGCAGATCTGTGTTCGTGTAGAAGGAGATGAGTGAAGGAGAAAAGAAGTGATATAAAAATTGCTGTGGCAGCTGCATGAAAGTGATGTCTCTAGACAGCAGTTGTTAGATGAGTATTGCCAGAGTTTGGAATTACAAGTATATTTGTAACTTTCATGCCGGAGGGTATTATAGTGTATTAGTAAAAAGAAGTGCTGTTAACGTTGTTTCAGATAGTTGTACCCCTGTGTTTTCATTATCATAGAGTCATAGAATGGTTTGGTTGGAAGGAGCTTTAAAGATCGTCTAGTTCCAACCCCCTTGCTATGGGCAGGGATTCCTTGCACTAGATCAGGTTGCCCAAAGCCCCAAACAACCTAACCTTGAAAACCTCCAGGGCCGGTTGTGTTTCACAACTTCCCTGAGCAACCTGTTCCAGTGCCTCACCACACTCAATTATGGCATTTCAGCAACCATGTCTGTCCTTGCATTTTTCTTTTCTGTTGTACTAAGTTGTACTAAGTTTTGCAAAAGTGGCATGTAGATTTTGGTGTGCAAAAAAGCTTTGGCATTTCTTAGGTGATAATAGTTACCATTGAACCCGTGAACATTCAGGCTGAGTATCACTGAGTTCATGCTTTAGCTTAGGTCTGTGTGAGAATGTAAGCCATGGTAATGATGTTTTGAAGGAGTACACTGAGATGAGATTTAGATAGAACAAGTCTCTCTACTCAAAACTACTTTATAAATTAATAGTGTTTGCATAAAATTAAATGCTTGATAGTTGACGATACTCTTCAACTAGTTAATAATGATTGTTTTTCTTCTAGAGTGGAAGGATGCATCCCTGTGTGTCCTCTCAATATGTTGCTGGATGAAATCACTCAAAGATGCGTGTATTTTGAAGACTGTATGTTTGAAAAATTATGTATATTATGTATGATATTTAGCTTATTAATGTCTGAGGTTATGTTTTTGTCAATTTTTCAAATATAGGTGTTTAAATTTGTGTAATTATGACCTTAATTATACAAAGTTTGAGTTTTCACTGAACATCTATTTTGGTTTAGAAAGAGTTTCACTCCTCTAAAACTGGAGTACTTTTAAAATAAGAAAAATGTTCTTTCTTCATAAAACATTTCAGTATTATTAGCTGTGGAGAAAATGATTGAATTAACTAATTTTTGAATTTTATGATGTTTAGAAGTTTAAAGGCAGGTGAAAAAATCAGAGCTAAATGAGTTAATGTAAACTCCTTCTAGCTCCACTGGCTTTATGTCTGTAATTTATTTATAAATATCAGACCGTCATTTATTTGTGTCTTATTTCAGGCATTGAACCTGCAGATGATAGTCCACCCTTGCCACCCATCATTCAAACACCAGCAGTTTCACACGTAACATCAAGTACAACTTCGGCAGTGATCAGTGAAGTGGTAACTTCATTTCCTGTACCTGAAACAAAGGACATAGAAACAACACTTGCTTCAAAATTGAAATTCACTGCAACTGCAGGGAAAACTAAATTTTCAGCTGTAACAACTAATATAACGCTTCCAGACATAACTTTATCATCATATATTTCTTCACAGACAGCAGAAATGACATCATTTGGGAGAAGAACTACAGGAATGTCTGCGACAGCAAAATCTAATGTAAGCTTGTCTTCTCTTGTTGCCACTTCAGAAACCTCCACAAAGATACAAGTGATCAGCAGTGGTTCCACTAAGCTATTAAGGGCTACAGAACCTTACACAGTAACTGCTACACATGCAGTGACTAGAAGCACAGGATCAGAAGGCAAACCAATTTCTACTTTTATTTTTACTGGGACACCAGTTACACTTAGAACAACAGAATTGCCAGTCAAAACTAAAATAATGGAAATATCAGAAATAGCCACAAGGACACTTCCCACAAAAGAAGCACAAGTAAAAACAGAAGGGCTGACAACATTTACACTTCCTTCATTTGAACCAAGAACAGAAAAAACTACTGCACATCAGCCCCGATATTCCGCATTACCTCTTCTGGTTCTGCCTTCCTATACATCATCAGTGAACCTAACAGGAACTTCAGAAAGGACAAAAGTAAGCATAGGACAGTCTTCTACCACAGTAGGTAAAGTTATAGTAACATCATTTTCTCCTGTGATCACTACTCTGTCTTTGCTAAAACCAGCGTCTTCAGAAACAACCAAAGCAGCACATGCTTCAACAGAACAAAGTGCAAAGACTGTATTTTTGCCAACATCCACACTGCCTGTTTCATTAGGAAAGACGATTACAGAACCTCCTATTGAAATGGTTCATCACCTGACAGATACTGCGGGGGTACTTTTCACTACAGCCTTAGGTCCAAAGACAACAACTCTGCAAACTCCAGAGAAATCATTAGAAACAACTTTGTTACCATTTACAACTCATGGAAAGGAAACTCTCAAAACAGCATCTTGTGTGGAGCATACATCTAGTTCCTATTTGCCTCCATATTCACTGCATCCTAGTTCTAAAACTGAAAAACCCACCACTCTTTCTACAAAAGGACCTTCAGTGTCTGTTCCTACTCCCGCTTCTCCAGCTTTAGGTGAATTAAAAAAAACATTTAAAACCGTGTCAACAACAGGGTATCCCTCACACATAGTTCTAAACATAACAGAGCACTTGACTACACTGTACACTAAATACCCTGCTTTGCCTGAGACTACCAGAGTGACACCTTTGTCTATTGAGGTAACATCCAAAATAACATCGCCTTTTGAATTAGTAGCAAAATCAACTGTGTTTTCTGGAAAAACATTTACTGAATACACATCACCTTTGGTTTTAAGTACAGTGAAGACAAGCACTTCAACATATTTAGGTAATGTTACCACGTCAGCAAAGAAAACCTTTATCTCATCAAAAGAAACCACTACAGTTCCTTTCATACCTACAAAAAGAGAGTCAGATGAAACAACGTCCTTCACTGGATCTCCACGTACTCTCCTTAGTGCAACTGAAACCACATTGTTAACCACACAGCCTGAAGAATCAGAAGCGGAAAGAATCGCTAGCATCTCCACTAGAAAGCCATCTGCTTTCCCTTCTTCACCATCAAGCTCTCTAATCGCTTTAAATCTTTCTCTTCCTTCACTACCCACATATGGAAAAGAAGCATCACTGACAGCTCTCAGTCCAATACGTACATCCCATGAACCCATCTCTTTATATCCAAGAACAACTATAACAAAATCCATGTTAGGAACAGAAAAGACCTCCTCACTCCTGGCTTTCTCTACTTTATCCACTATAGCAGAACATTCAAGTGCAATAACAGTATCATATGACAAATTGCCAGGCAGAGCCATTTTAAATACCACTTACGCTACGTTCTCTCCATCCTCTGAATTCAGCATTCAGCATAGAACAACCAAAGCAATGACAGACAAAGAAAAATCAGCTCTATCCACTTCTGCTGTACTTCCATCAACAAAGTCTCACACTTTCTCCACCTCTCAGTATCTAGCAGATAAATCAGTTTCTTCACCTTCTTTAACACAAATAATACTGGAAGTAACAACCACACCAAAATACCCTGTAGAAACTAAAGTAGTTTCTACAGCATTGAAGTCTACAGTCAAAAGTATAACAGATACAGTAAAATCTACTGCTTCTACAACTCAGAAATCCTTTACTCCATCTTCAGTGGGCTCCTTCCCTCAACAAACATCTTCAGGAGATAAACTTCCAGCACAGAGCACAAAGGCTGTGACTATACCGCATTTTTTGACTGAAATAGATACAAAACTTGCTCATCAGACTTCTAAGCCTTCCTTGACAGGCCTAAGCAGTACCCCAATTTACCAGCATCCTGCAGAAACTCTAGCAAAATCCACTGATCAGCCTCAAATTCTATTAAGCACAACTGAAGCTGTGGTAGAATTGACTTCCTCATCCCCCTTAACTACCTTCCTACCTAAAGGCATTCATTCAAGTGTGTTACCTACCTCATTAGGTCCTACACAAGTTATTTTACAAACTGAAAAAGAGTTACATTTAACTGATTCAGTTACACAGCTGTATGTGCCAAAAACTTCTGTTTTACAGTCTACAGTCCCAGCTAGAAAAAGAGCTGACTTGACTTTTGGTACCAGAATTCTCCCTTCTTCACCAGAAGTGCTTGCAACTTCCTCTTCAACCATTCAAAAAGACGCCTTTCCTTCATTTTCCACACAGAAGGCAGATACTGGTGTAAAATTCACATGGCAGTCCTCAGTTACTGAATCACTTGTTTCAAGTCAAACACCTGAAACAACAACAGTTTCACCAGAATTTAAGCCGACCTCTTCGCTTTTGTTACCAGAGACAACAGAAATTCCCATCGTGATGGGCAGTGAGTCATCCATAGGTGCCTTTTTCACCCCTGTGATTTCAACAGCATCCACATCAATGGGTAAAAATGCTACAGAGAAAACTGCAGTGTTGCCAAAGCAAGTCACACATTCAACCACTGCCTACAGCTCCACTTCTCTAGCAAGTACAGTGTTTTCAGCTGCAGTCCATACATCAGCTGCAGCTTCAGCCTCTTCAGTGATGAGCAGTACAGAGCAAAACATCACTATTATATCAGCAACCTCAGACAAAGCAAAAGCTGTAACAGAATCCATCACAACCTCTGTGAAGCCAACCTATTTTTCTGTTACTTCAAAAGCAAAAGAGCCTATGTCCCCTGACACAGAAAAATCTGAAGAGCTGGAATTAGTGACAGAAATGCAACCGGTCCATACTCAAGGTGTTACCATTACCTCAGAAATACCTCAGACATTTTATTCTCCATATTTCACAAACATAACGGCAGCTCCTTCTAATGTAAGTGTATCAGTACTGTCCACCATACATTCATCCTCTGAACCAAAACCTTCTTCTATAACTGCATCATTGGCCAGTACTACACAAACTTCAAAACTTGGAATAACATCTGAGATACAAACACTTTCTGTGAGTTCACTGTTAATGATACCTGACCATTCAAATGTCACAACAGCTCCGTCAGTTTCCTCATTTGCCTATTTATCTACCAAACCACTTTATGGTTTGACTACAACATTTTCTGATGGATTGTCAACAGCTGAAGCCATGTTAGGAGTCACAACATCAACTTCTATGCTGCCTAGAGCAACAGCAACTCTTCAGACTTGTACAGTGAGTAACATTACACATATTTATCTGTTTGGTTTTGAATATATCTAGCTTACTTTTACACACTGATAAAATCATTATTTGTGAGACATGTTTTGATCTTTAGGATATGAAATATCGGCATTAAACAGGGCAAGCTGTTATTTTCACAGTTATATCTTTAAGTCTGGGTAACTTCAATTGTGCATAAGTGCTATAATGCTTCAAATGTGCATAAGTGCTATAATGCACTTTTGGGCCTCAGTTTTCTGAGTATGATTGTTACAAGAATATTTTTGCCAAATATGGTTCTTTATGTTGTTCAATAATATTTTTCTGTCATGTAGCCCTCCTTCCCACAGATCCTACTCTTCCTACTTCTGCTCTTCCATACTTTTTATTCTCAACTCCTTTTATTTTAAAGTTAAAAAAGAAAATCTGTTCTGCCCTTTACAACAGGACTGAATTTTAAACTGTCCTCAGAATGGTCAGATTTTCAAAGATGCTTTTCACTTAAATCTTCCACCATAAGTATTCTGTACCTGAAGAATGTGAGCCCCTTTTTGAGCAAATACTCTGCAATATTGTAATGTTAGCTTGATAAGAATGGTAACCTATGTCTTTTAAATATGCCTTAGCCAATCACACAGAATGAGTGCATAAAATACATTTGCTTGGATGGACAGCTGATCCAAGTTAATAAGTCGCAGAACTGCCCATACAATGCAACTCAACCCAGCTGTGGAGTTTTAGGATTTGCTACTCAAATGAATGGGGACAAATGCTGCCCAAAGTGGGAATGTGCATGTAAGTTTTAATTTTGCAGTACTTTTCAAATGAACTTAAGTAACATTTTAACGCATATGTAAGAAGGCTAAGAACTAACACTTCTATAACCATGGCATAGAAAAAGAAGATCCATATTGTGCAGGTTATTTGTTGTCAAATGTGATTTGCAAATGTAGTTCTACACCCAATTAAATGAAATCAAAATACTCCTTTAATGTGAGATGAATATCTTATCCAGCTTTAGGAATCTGCAGTGGACTTGCCTGACTTAGACCTGTGTTCTGTCTAATCAGAGGAGACATAGTCAATATAGCCAGTGGATTTTATGGTTGATTGTATATATACTTCAGGATGAGAAGACTCCTAGAGTACATTAACAATCACTGTTAACAGCCTGGGGACTCTAGAAGCATAGCAGTACTGTAGTCACTCCCTTCAATTACATAGAATTAGGCAGGATGTATCCAAACCTTAAAGAAAATCAAATTTAATCCATAATGGCAAAGAAAGAATGAAGAGATAAACAATGCAAATTTCCACTTACAATCTAGAATACGAAATAACTAAGAGTAGAACTCCAAACCATCTGAAACATAAAAGCTTTAGCAGTAAGCCTGGAAAGAAGGGAACGTGCAACAAGAGCTCCCTCAGGAACAAGACTAAAGGGGAACTAAGGATCTGGCATGATCCACTGCCATCCATGTTTTTGTTAGTTTAGGGCTTGTAAAAATTATAAAACTGTGCTGGCAAGAACAGTAAGAAAGTAACTGATTGCAGAGGACTGCAGATTGTTCCAGTAGAATATGAAGGATTTGACTCTGCTGTCCCTTTACAGAGATGCAAGCAAAGGTGATGACATATAGCTGAAAATGTGCTGTATATGTTAAACTGTACAGCAAAGAAGTTAATCTTATATAACTCACTATTTTATCTTCCTATTTTGTAGTATTTACAGAAAGTAACATAAATTAGAAAATACATTATTAAGTCAGAAAATACATTTATTTTATTTTTATTTTTCGTAGGTCGTTGCACAATTTTCTCTGATCTGAGCGTTGTAACCTATGATGGAAATAATTTGGCTTTATTCAAAGAAGCATCCTACGTTGTTAGTCAAACTCAAGATGAAACTATAAGCATCCATGTCCTTGACTGTAGAATGGTAACTAATGTTTATCAGCTAACAAAGGATGTTCAGTACTGGTAATAAGATGTATCTTGGGAATGAGTTATATATTCCTCTAATGCACATCTTTCTAAATAACAGGTTATAATATTTGTATGCAATTGTGTTTAATTATTCAATCCTATGCAATATCTATGAATTGTACTTGTACTTTGCAACACTTTGCAAGAATTGTATGGGCATAGTTTATTCTGAAACAGCTGGAAGGTGAGAGGTAGATCCATATTATCTTATTTTATGTGTAAAACAGGCAATGTTGTGAGAGATAAAATGGACATTCATTTATTAGTCACTCCCACCAGCATGTAAATTGTACCATTGCAGAGTGCTTTTTTTTTGTATCTAGCTTCATTTGACTTTACTGCATGAAAGAGAAGATATGTAGAATTTGAAAGAACTTTCTGAAGCTGCATTAGCCCACTTGGCATTTCATCAGGCACTGCCTTGCGGAGTGAGGATTAACACACTTGAATTCCTTATTAAGTTTCATTCAACCCTAATTTTGTTTTAAGGAATGCAGGCTAGCACAGCCTAGCAATGTATTTCATTGTATCACTTTTCATATATTTACACGTGGAAAAATTTGCACTGGAAACACCAATCTTGAGATCCCTAAAAGAATGTAGTATTGTCAGAAAAAAATAGACCACCTTGTACATTTCTAGGTCTTGGACAGGGGCAAGTATTTGCTGTTTCAGAGAGGGAAGAGAAAAACCCTACAAGAAGCAAATACAGAATATCTTGCCTAGTGTAGAGATTGGCTTTATGTCATGAAGAGTTAAGTGCTCATGAGTGTGGAATAATTGCCTTTACAAAATTCTTTTAACTCCAGACTCTTCTGTGAAAGCTAGGTAATGTTGACATCCATATGAATATTCACACAAGGTTTGGTCATGAATAGTGTAGTACCTTATCGAAGTTAGTTCTACAAGTTCAATATGATTGGTATGACAAAGCAGATCTGTTTCTGACTTTCGTATTTTTGCTTTGTTATATTAAATGCTATTTCTTTTTTGTTCAACACCTTGTAGCTCTATAAGTGTGCATGTATTTCTGATCCATTTCTTCTGTACTGTTCATTGTTCATATAAATTCATCATTCCCAGTCCTCTTTTTGCTTACCTTCAGATATGTAGTTCCTATTTTTCAATGTCCAAACAGTTATTCTGCTGTACTTTTTCTTTTTTTTTTGATACAACACAGTTCCTAACCACAATAATATTTTGTTTGTGTATTTTGCAAGAATGCTATCCAGATGAACTTTGTAGTCCAAACTTTAAAGTACAAACAGCAGCAGCTTTCCTGTCTTAAAAATATACACAAACAATCCTTAATGTCCTGGTATCTAAAAATAATGAACAGCTAATGTATAAAGCTTTTGCACATTATCACTCTGGTTTATATATTTTGCTTTCTCCACAGAATAATTCAAATTCAACTTCCCTGTGCCTTGCAATGTTGAATTTAACCTATGTATCAAACCAAATTATTATCAATCGTTTAAGTAGAAAAGTAAGTACTTCGAGGTTTTAATTTTCTCTGCCTTCTAGATAGCATCTTATTTCTGTAGTCATCAGCTATCTTCTCATGTGGATATGGAAGTTTAGCATAAGACACAATAGATAATATATTTTATTGTTAGGACTTGGGAATTTAGTAAACTCCTTTTAAATTCAAAGAGTCAAACTGTGATAAAGGGACAGTTAATGAGGTAAGTCACAGAGTAAGGCAGTTAAAGTGATTGTTTTTCTCTTTAGTGCTTAGATATTTTTGTGAAGATGAGCCTAGCTTCTTTTTAAATTAGTTAGGAGATAGATTCTTAAACTGTTGAAAATCTGACTTTAGTTCTTCTACCTACAGCATTTGGTGCCTGACATTTAAACCCTTCTCTGTGTGCATTTTAGATAACAGTAAATTCAAGATTTGCTTGGCCTACTGTTAGAAAATATGGATACAAGATAGAGGATTCAGGCTTCAAGTATGCTGTTGAGACCCCAACAAAAATCAGAATTCAGTGGTTTCACAACACAGGTGTGATGATCATAGAGTTCAATACTACCAGAGAACCAAAAGCTTTGGGACTATGTGGTAAGTATAGAGTACTGCTAGAAATAAAGATATTCAGATGCTTTGATAAGGAACCACATTTTCCTAATTACATCTTTTGTAGAATCTTGTTTAAAAGAGTTATTGCAGATCACTGCAAATTAAACAAACAAACAAAAATCTATTAACATGAAATGATTAATAAGTTGGTTGGTTGTTGAAATAACGTTTAATACCTATCAATGTAAGCACTTTTTACTGACAGTTTTGCTTCTGAATGTAGCCCATTTGAATCACAAGTACAATTGCTGTAATCAAACCCAAATAAGTAAGTCAGACATGAATCTGTAATGTCAAATAAGGTCATTTACAGATTTAGTGTTTGCTGTCCATCTGATAGGAAGTGATCTGTGCTATTTTCAGTTTCTAAAGATCAGAATTCACAGGAACTGTTAACTTGAGAGAATCTATCTTAATTTATCTGTTAGAGGAAATAGTTCAGGGGGAATTTTTTAATAGTAATGGGTTAAATAACCACAATAGTGCACTCCATTAGGTCTGCTCAATCGTTTCATGTAGTTACTTTTTTTTTTGCAAGCATGTTTTTGTGTTGTTCTATATCCTTGCTCTGACACCTGAATCTGTAAATTTATCTGCTGTAATTTGGAGCTGGAAACCAGGGTTATGGAGTTCATAATTACAGTGGAAATCTTGCCAGTTTCAGAAAGGGCAAATGGCTGTAGATCAGTATCAAATACCAGTGATAGCTCAGTCAAGTTCCAAGTCCTCTGGACAGTAATGCTTCTTGCAAAGGAAGAGAGTTTGAATTTACTGCCATTTTGAAATTGGGTTATTATCTGTAATTTGCTCTGACCTTTGTTTTTAATATCATTCTTTCTCTGTACGGCTAATTGTAATTAGATCAAACAGAAATAAGAATGTAAAGATAATATTTTTTAGTAGGCCTGATTCAAGTTATACTCGAAAGTCTCTTTTGCCTTTACCTGTTTGATTATTGTGATAGGGAGAATTAGGAACATTACATTCCTGGTTTACATGGCCCATTAGCAAGATGACAACATGTCCCTGTGGCTGGTGTTCCATGCACAACTTCTCTGGAGAATGTGCCATGTATTTCTGGTATTCATCTCTGATTGGGATTCTCTGTATAAACCTGCGTGCACGTTGCTGTCTGTTGTGACTCACCAGAACCCGCTTTAAGGTTGCCCTGCACCTTTTCAGGGTAAATTAGTCTACACTGAGCTATCGTGCTTTCTGTGTTTGTTTGCTTCTTGTTCTTGAGCTTTCTCAGAATGCCTTTAGGCTGATCTGCAGTACCAGTAGATCCTAATTTCTCAGCTTCAGGTAAAACATGGAACTGAAGGCACCATTACAGTTTTGTAGCAGCGAGTATCCCTTGGAAGTATCTGCATCAGACAGCAGTGCCTTTAACAGTGAGTGGATCAGGCAAACATGGCAAGTGGTGAAGAGCTGGTATGGGATATGAGGGATGTCACAAGGGATTATGGACATCTCTGTAACAACACTGGTGAAACAGTGCAAGCATGTCATTGTAGGTGCAGCCAGGTCCAGCCAAGTCAAACGTGAAACCTTAGTTTTGCTGTGTTTTCTTGTCAATGTACAAGAAAACTGGAAAAAGTTAAGTCAGACAGGGTAGCAGCCCTTTCAGAGCTCTCAGAAGTCAAGTCAGTACTTTCTGTTTGTGTTGCATAGACTCACAACCTCTGAATATTCAACCAGAAACATTTTTGGTCAATTAATATTTACAGCTTCAAAAGCTGTTTTACTCTTGAATGCTTATTGCGATATCACTGATTTTCAGTGGCTTGCTCATAGTGAAAAATACTAAAACACCAATTTTCTAGAAAAGGGTTAAATTCACCAGTAATTGCTGAACAGATATCTTTAGAATTATTATGAAAGTTTCTTGAAACATCAGAAGAATGCTTTCTAGAAATCTGATACAAAAACATCAGAAATTGTGATTAGGAAGAAAAAATGGTAGACTGATTTGTCATTCTGCTTTTGTACCGGCTGGCTCTTAAAAGACTTTCCAGCAGAGACTGTTGTAATACTTGGATGTTCTGTGTTAACCAAATTGCTCTCCATGTGCTCTATGTTGCTTCCTTTGTTCCCCAGTGTTTTGAAAATGCCAGCTACCTTAGTTTAAACAGAAACAAGATGTGATGCTGCATTCTGTGAAGAAACTAAATAAAAGATTGCTTTCTTCCTGCTGAGTGGTAATATAAATGTACCGGGAAGTGCCAAAAGCTGCACTTTTATGTTAGCTCTTAAGCCAAAAGATGTTCAACACTGCCCAGAAGCATAAGTAAAAGAAGGTGTTACACTTTTGAAGTACGGTATCAGATAGGCATCTTGACATTTAATGGGAGTTGCCTTTTCCAATAATATTTGCAGTTTTCATTTGTTGCTATACGTGGAGGTGCTTTGTAACCTTTTTTTTTTTTTAAACCTTTCTTTTTTTAAAAAAAAGTATTTTTTTTCTTTAGTGCTTGTGCAACTCAGCAGTGAAGCTTGCATGTCATCGCTGGGCTCTGAACAGCACATTTACATGTGATAGTTCTTGTTTAATGTACGTGCAATTCACAGATACATCTTTACTTCACTTTGTGTGAAGTTCCTATATCTTTATCCTGCAAAACTTTGCATGTTTGTTGTGGGTTGTGATACTGTCATGTTGTGTACATTTTTTAGAAAAAATGTGTACTTTTTAAATTTACTTTAAGTTTTTTAAAAGCAATTTACTTGTTTGAATATGCCACTTCAAACATACTTGACAATGAACTGTCCAGTGTTAACCTGCTCTTTTCTTTTGGTAATACATAGGTCTTTGTGATAGAAGCTTGGAAAATGACCTGATGCTACCCAACAGGACAGTGTTAAGCAAAAGTGATGCTCCATCTACTTTTATAGACAGCTGGCAAGTGCCAGACACATTAAAGTATGTTGGAGAAGACAGGCACCGGGAAACTAATTGCTCAGTCATGGACTGCTCAGAGTGCTTAAGACTGGTTTTGAACCAGACCTTCAGCAGCTGTCACCCTTATGTATGTTAACTATTTTGGAAGCTTACATTTTGGGAGAGATGCTGTTGTGATAGAATTTTGTATACTTGATAGTTTCATTAATGTGGAACTACATGTAACCACATTTATGGAATGAGATATATACTTTTTTGTATCTTCGGTTGCAAGATAAAAATAACTGAAGAGTGCAGCAAATTGATAGGAGAGTTGCAATAAGCAACTGACAATTTCAGAATTCCTAATATATCTCTGTTAGTTTTGGTAATAGCATCTAATTTATAAATCAGTCCCAGATAATTCAATTGAATCAATAGGATGTACAGCAAAGTAAAATAATTTTAGGACTTATTTCATATTTAAGTGTTCAGTAATTTAACAAATTCCAGATCACAATGCATAATGTAAAGGCCTGCTGTAAAGGGCTGTAAAGAGCAGGAATTCCAGCTTACAGTGAGGAGAGGGACCCCTTAAAGTAAGCATAAGTAGAAAACTGTGCAAACAAAACATTTATTTGTGCTCCTGTGAGTTCATTTACCATTTCAACTTTTGTATATCGTTGGGTTTGATGAAGAGGAGGTCAAAACCAAACAAAAGCACATAGGAAGAAAGAATGGAGTCCAGTTAGTAATTATGTCTTCTGTTAGAAAAATTATATTAGCTTTTGCCTTGGCATTTATAATAGATGAAACTGAAGAGTATAAGGACATCTCTCACATCTCTCTCTCTCTCTTTTTTTTTAAACATGTTCAGGAAACCTTCCCTTAAATACCAGTAGACACTCTGTAGACCAATAAAGTCAGATGGTCCCTTTTTCCTGTGAACCAAGAACTTTTGCCTTTGTTTGTAGTTGTTTGTAGCTGATATTTTAAAAAGTCAATCTTTTTGCTACATAGCAGGGTCTCTACAAAGTACAATATTTTTGATTTTTTCCTTCTTAGGTTCCACCTCAGCTATTCTGTGATATATGGGTTCAAGACACCAAGTACATTCAAAATCCATGCATCTCACTAGCTGCCTATGTGGCAATGTGCAACAAATTTAATATTTGTATAGAATGGAGGAGCTCTGATTACTGCCGTAAGTATTCTCCATGTATGCGTACCTCTAGTGTTTGCTGAGACAAAACCTGCCTAGTAATAACAGTGTAAGTTGAAAATGTCACTGCTCCTGGGGTTTTCAGGTACCTTGGAAATTATTATTGAGATAATAAATTCAGCAGGTTTTAACCTTAAATTGAAAGCAGTGTGCAAAAGGAATCAGGCTCATTATATCCATTTCACAGATTGAAAAGTTAAGCATATTAAAATGTATGGCCAAATGGGACCTATACTTGTCAGCAGGGCCTGGGCATGTCATAATGTGCTGCAAATAAAACCAATAGTCATGGAGTCTAAAGCTTAAAATTAGTCAGATTTAAAAATATATATATTCAAGTTTGTGTGAATTTCAATTGCAAATATACGTTTAAAAAGAGACCTTACAAAATATATCTGTAAATATAGTTAACTACTCCATCCATCATGACGGGATGCATACTCTCTTGGTTTTATACCACAGTGTATCTGGTGGTACACACCTAGGAGGGAAGAACAATGAAGTCCTAGCTGGATTTTGTGGTCACTACGCATTAACATGCTGTGGACTGTTTTTTAAAAGCCTGAGTTCCTCTATTTACAGGGCTCCACTAGATATTTCCTGTGGGGCACTATAGCCATTTTTAGTAGCGTGGAGCTGAACAGAATCAACCTCCTCTCCCAATTAGCTTTTAAGTTAATTAAGTCTAAACTGGAACCTTCTTTATTATTGAGCAGACAGTCCCTTTGTGAATTGGGCGTCATCTCATTACCATCATTCCATTACCATTACATGGTAAGGATCCTACTGGCTGTTCACAGAACCACAGTGTTGGCATTCGTAGCCATTCTCTTTCTGCCATACATATGCAGCTTGTATGTAACCCACATTTAAGCAGTTTTGATCCATCATGTTAAGTTTTTGACAGCAAAGGTTAAATCAATCTATTCCAGCATGCACTCATTACATACCAATGAATTTGCATTAATAGTATAAAGAATGTTAAGTTTAATTGTGTCCATGGACTTTAAAATAACACACCTCATCCAAGAGAGTGATTAATGTGAATATCTATTAAATATAGTAATGAATTCATGCCATTCTTTTTTGTTCCAAATAAAACAAGGCTGAATTTGCCTTTACATATATCTTTTTGTAACAGACTATACTTTGCTCTTTAGTTATCACTGTTTTCTTTATCCACTGCAAAGTACTTGATGTGTTTCAAAACACTGCATTATTAATCTGTGTATTAATCTGTGCATTATTAATCTGTGTACCATTATAAATCTGGTATTTGTAAATGTTTTTCAAGTATGAATTATTTTGTGTCAACACTTTTGCATGGTTTTTTATCTCTACCACCAAAATGCAAAACAAAGCCTGATACAAACGTTACCACAAAGAAGTGAAGTGCTTGTGAAATTTCTTTTTGTTTGAATTTGTCATGTAGAAGATGTGTAACAGTGTTTTAGATTGGTAGATCCTACTGAGTTGGCAAACAACAAGTTGACAAGAAGACAACCATGTCTTCTCTTAGGTAGTACACCCTCATGTGATTAGGTCTTCAGATAACTGATTTATTTCATTTCTAGCCTTCCCCTGCTCTGAAAACTTCTCCTACCAGGCTTGTATAGCTGCCTGTGAGGTTCCAGATAGTTGTCAGAATAACGAAGTTGCTTCTCTGGACTCAAACACCTGTTCAGTGTTGACAGAAGGCTGTGTCTGTGCTGGAGGGACCATCCTGCACCGAGCTCACACTGCTGTCTGTATTCCTGAAGAAAAATGTGGTATGTTTTGATGTGATTTTCTTCTTTATTGTCTGCAAGCTGGTGGTCAGATGCTTCATTATCCAGGCCTGGTCTGATGTTGCATAGGCTTTGCATATGTTGTTCAGTTGAGGCCTCTGGGGATTCAGTAAACATTAACTTTACAGGTGGGCAAGCAAGAAATGTCCTTGTGGCATATGACTTTGCTCAACTTCTCTCAGCTGGAGGATGCCCTTAAAAATGGTAGGTTTTACTTAAGCTTATGTGTTCCATTATTTGAAGTATGTTAGTCTTGGCCTCCTTTTCACCTTGCCCTTTGCCAAGGAGTCCAACCTATTGATACTAAATGGAATTCAAAAGTCATGCAGCAACAGTTAATTACACGTTTTGGATTATATAAGTCCTATCTTCTGTCTGCCAGCATTGATAATTCTTTTCATTACATTTCTGCCTGAGGACACCAAATTGTGGACCAATACTTAACACTAACAACACAAATCTGAAAGATGCAATTTTAAAAACAGATTGCGTAAAGCACTGTAAATTAATAAAAGTTTTGTCATGTATGAAATACAAAAGCAAGTTCTTTTCAGATCACAGGTTTAAAAACAAAGGTTCAGACTGGGATCTTAAATGCCTAGCTTTGCAGTGGAGACTCAAAACAAAGTGGAGATCCTGATCCTCAGGAGGGTATTGAGTGTCTTGCATTCCCATACAAACTCAGTCTCAGACTGTCTCCTCTTTAACTTTTTTGTTGGGGTAATATGGATAAGTGATGCCTTAAAAACTCTGGAACTTTTATAGTTCTGTACCCTCTGTGGAAGAAAATGGTGGTGAAAACTGGAAGTAAAAAGGAATCGCTTCTATCTTCTCTTGTCCTGATCTAGCTTGTACAGACAGCTCAGGAACACCTCATGCTGTTGGTGAGATCTGGAAAACTTCTTTGAGTGGATGCTGTATGGAAAAATGTGTTGACAGTGAGACTATTATTCCAATGGAGTACAACTGTTCAGATATCCATAATTTAGACTGTCAGCGATTTGCAGAAGTGGCCTTGCTTGTTCCTGGTGATCAGACATGTTGTCCTCAGAAGATCTGTAGTAAGTATTCTTTAATGTTTACAAATATTACCCACTGAAATATGCAAATAACCTTTCCCTGTGGTTTATTTTCCTGTTACACATCCTATTTTTGAAGTGTATGGTAATTATTTGAATTTATAGATTGTGCAGAAAACTGTAAAATCTTTGCACCATTGGCTCAATGTCTAGTGGGATTTGGGGGAAAGGGAGAGGGAGGTGAGAAGTGTTCTAAGAACTGAAAAAGCTGTGATTATTTGGTATGTATTGTGTTCCTCGCAGTTGTACAGTCTAATGATATATTTTAACGTCCAAACACAAATCAATGATATAACTAATTATTAGAAAAAGATATCAGATGACTTTACAAAGTCAGCACTAACAAAAAAAAAAGGTTAAAAGCTTTTATTTTATATTTTCTTAATTCATATTTAGCTTAAAAAGGCCATCTTCAAAACAAGTTGCAAGTTTTCCTGTTTTGGCCACCTGGGTTGATATTGTTCCAATGAATTTTCCACAAGAAATATATATATATATTTTTTTAAGTGGAGATTTCACAAGAATTAAGCTCTTGTTTAATTTTGCCTCCACAGAGAGTGTGGCAAATACTGGACACTTCTGATCTTGGTCTTGTTTTTTTTTTGCTAGTTTGTAGTGGGGGTATCAAACTGCAAATACTGCTCTGCAAATACTGCTTTACACTACTCAACTTATAAATGCATAAAGTAGTTTAGAAGTTTTCTTTTTTTTTTCTTTCCCTTTATGAAATAGTTTGCAATCAGAGCCTTTGTGAATCCCTAATCCCAGAATGTAATGGCTTGGAAAAGCTGGTCACTTACTACAGTGAAGAATCCTGTTGTCCCAACTATGTTTGCGGTAGGTTTCTTTTGAAAAGGTAACACAGTTCAGTGTGTAAAAGACAGTAAACTAATAGATCAACTTTTTAGCAAAAGAAAGTTAGCATAGACATCATTGTTAATATGTCAATTTAAAAAAAATTTCTTTCATCTAAAAGCTCAGGGTTGGACTACGCCTTAGTGCGGACATAAACGAATATTTTGTTTAATGTTCAGGCAAGGAAGGATGTGTGTATCACTTTGTGATACAAAATAAAAGGATTTCTAAAGGGTCTTGTAATATTTCTCTGCTCTACGTTGTCATTTCTTACACATATAGCATAACTAAAGAGGAATGGTGTACTTTACATAAAGAAATAATCTGTTGTGCTTGTTTCAGAATGTGATCCAGCAAAATGTGAACCAATGGAGCAGATGCCAAGCTGTCAAGAGGATCAAACATTAATTGCTGCTCGGGTGGAGAGTACCTGCTGCATGTCCTATATATGTGGTATGGAATCCTGGCTTGCTGAGTCTTTAAGTGTTTTTGCATATGCAATGATGCCTGCTAATAACTTCTCAGCTAAGGTTCTTTGTACTTTCTACAGCTCTCCAAGCATAGTAAGGCTTGAAAGTGGCATTTAGGTTTACAGGACATAGGAAATGGCAACAATCACCGAAAAACATAGGGTGGTTTTGTGCAACTGAGTAATGTTCTTGGGTAATGTAGAGGAGTGATGGTGGAGTCCATGGGTGAAGCAACTGAGGGCTTTTGAGAGCCTGTCCATGCACAGTGTGTGGACTGGCTGTAAGACTGTTTTATCTGAAAGAAGACTGAAATTGTATGTGCTTTTGTTCCCTATATCCTGGTATTGTATCAGGTGTGGCCAATCTTATTTGATGGGAAATATAACATATGAGAGTATTATGCAAATTTATTCAGTTTCCTTGGGGTTGACCCTGAACAACTTAATTCAGTAATGAAATTGCACTTTTGGTATCAGTTTAGGAGCTCTGTTTGTTACCATAGAGTTGTTTTCTGTATGATAATAATGTGATAATGATATGTCCTGTAGGCTTCTTTTGAATGGACTCCATTTTTGCATGTAGATTTCTATGAATCATAGGCTGTCATGTTGAGTAGCATTTCCATGTGCAATAGTTTGAACCTTCAAAGAAAACTTTAAATACACTTCTGTTATTTACAGTATTCAGGGAGTCACTTTGAGCATGTGATAGCAGCACGCTGCACTTGGTTTTTCTCTCTATCCGCACAACATCCTTCTGTCTCTTTTTTGATTTGATGAGTCTTTGAGTAAATACCAGAATGTACCTACTGTGGTTTTGCTATGTGTTTAAGTGGGAGGACAATGCTGGGCTCACAGGAAATGCCTTTAATTGTGGATCAAAGGTATTCTATAGTCCTAGCAGAAGAAGCATTCCTGAAAACAACAGGGTGACTTGGCAGCAGGGAAAAACTAGGAAAAAAAAATCATAACAAAAGAAATTGAGAGAAAATCCTGTTTGGTATGATCTGATTCACAAAGAGTTATTGCATTCATTCCATTTAATAGAAGGGACAAATAAAAGGCAAGCTGCACTGAATATTAGCCTCTTGTGTAGGGAAGGAATGACTTCAGAGTACCTCTGCTCTCTTTCATATGTCTGTGAGAAACTTATGGGTATGTGTTTCCTTGGCAGTAGTAAAATTTCTTCCCGTGTTTTAGTTTTAAATAATTGTTTTCTCCAGCATGCGGGGCTTGCTCTGATCAAATACCCAAATGCCAAGAAGGAGAAGTTCTTATTGTGGATGACAACACCACAGAGAGATGTTGCCCTACATACCAGTGTAGTAAGTTTGACTTGATTTTGATATTTTAAGTAACAGAGAACATAGCAAATTTTGTAGTGTGGATGTTCAGTGCCAAAAATGGTGTATTAGAGAGACAGCTCCACTGTGTATATAAGCAAACTATAATCTGTTTACTCTTTCCTTTTAAATCTTGACGTGCCTAAAGCATTATCTGAATATATGTATCATGGAGATAAATTTCAGGCCCCAAATTCTGGAGATTTAAAACTGTTTTAAATATTTGCGTAGGATAGCTGTACTCAACACTACTATTACCTGATGGCTAACAGTTAAATTTTGATCATCTGTCTTTTCAAGTAAGATGTTTTCTAAAAGTATTCAGTACAAATAAGCCATTTAGTATCTCTTGATTCATATTACCGCTCAACAAAATATGACGACCTTCTGTTTACTGGATTTTTTTCCCCCTTAATTTTAGTTTGTGAAATACATCGTTGTCCCGAATTCAAGTGTATGCTAGGCATGTCTTTGGTGGAGGTATGGAGCCCAGAGAAGTGCTGCCCATTTCGGACATGTGGTAAAATGACTTTTTTTTATTTTAGTTGACTTAGAAAATAAGACACTGACAAGAGCTATGGCTTCCTGGGGTTAAGTCTTAAAAATTAAGAAAGACATAGACTCTAAGTTGTGCAAATAGTTATCTGCCATGCATACAAGCCAGCTCTACCAGGGTGAACATCTTACGAACAGACATTGTAAAGTCACAGTTAGTAAATTATTTATGGCTTTAAAAAAAAATTGTGAGATGTTCACAAGTCAGGAATTTGACAGTTTACAAAAGTGGTAGTATATCATACATCTCTCTGTGATGCCTTAAACACAATTCTCCATTTCTTTATGTTGATTATAATGATTATCATTGCTTCAAAATAGCTAGAGGCTAGAATAATCGTATTTTTTTCAACATGTTCAGATGGACTGCAGATGATAAAATGCTGTAAATTGTTCTGATATGTAAAGGTGGTCACAGAAGCTGGTAATAGTTTTCAGGATGGATTAAAAATCAGATATAATTCTGGACTTCCCAGGCTGGTGTATTTCAAATACCTACCTGCAAGGCTTCTTCAGTGATGACCTGAAAATGTGGAACTTCTGTTCTCTGTGATGCTCTGTTTTAAAGAAATTGTATATAACTTTCTAATTCATTGTTTCTGTAATTGTATTTTGTTTTAGAATGTGCATGCGAAACAATCCCTAAACCTCAGTGTAAACTGGTATGGAATCCCTTGTATTTGTCATTATGCTTTTATTATTTTGTTAATAAAAATATTTGTTAGTATCTTACTAATAGTTTTATCAGTAAAATATGGATTGGCATGTCATTCTCTTTTTTTTTTTAATTGTTTTACAAGAAATTATTTCAGTTTTTATGAAGCCATTTAAGTTTTAATGTCTTGTAGAATAAAATGACTGTATGGTATTGATATTTCTTAATTTTTTATGACTATATGCTGCCCGGAGTATTCATAGAGTAGAACTACTTTCATGAATCCGAGGACAGAATTTTGTTCAATTGTCAGAACTAAATGCTTTAAAGCTTAGTGTTTAGTTAATATTATTTGTCATAGTGCATATGTTAATCTGTATTATGCACCCAGACCATTGACTCAGCAAAACTTTTTAAATTGTATTCCACTGTGATTTGTTCTGCATTGCAAAAATGCTTATTAGCATTGCTGGATTAGGTTCTCGGTCAGGACTGGATGTTTTATCCAGAAAATAATACTGCAGTGGGAATAATCAATAAAAATTCTAATTTGAAACCCTAGGAAGGAACTGAAAATAGTACTCAGTTTTCATTGAGGATTTTTTAGTCAGTAAACTTCAAATGGCTTTGCAACTGCAGTTGTTAATTCATTTTATAGATGAAGAAACTTAGGCACAAGGAATCAGGAATGGGAGGAAAGTCTTCAATCGCATGCATGTAAACTGTGAAAGGAAAAATTAAAAAGTACATCTATACTGTTGCAATACTATTTACATCCATTAAGTTACTCCATGAAAAAATACACTCCACACTGTATGGAGAGTTCTGTATAAAGGCAAGCCATTGCATCATGTTGTTGGCCTGCCATAGTCTTCTTTGTTCTACGTGTCTCCTGTACTGACACCAACAACTGCTGCTATTTTTCAGGTGTAAAAAAAAAATCCCATTTTGTTGTCATTACTAAATTTAATGCCACTGTGGGTGATCAAAATAGAAACCAAAGTAGACTTCTAGGGGCAAGAGATACTGTTATTTGAATCCTGGAGGAAAGGTGTTTACAAAAAAAAAAAAGATCAATATAAATGAGCAAGCACTGTCATTTTACTTATCTTTTTTTTTTCTTTTTTTTTTTTTTCTGGTTTTATACCCATAGGGGCAGAAACTTCAGGTAGATGAACAGTTTCAGAACAGTACAGAAAATATCTGTAACTGTGTTAAATACAAATGTGGTAAGTCTGAAAACAATTTGATTGAAAGAAACACCCTTTTTGGCAAGGTAATTGTAATTAACTATAAATTGTACATTTGAGCTTTGAACGTGGTACATAAGAGGATAAGACTGATAATTCACAGATAGCATATGAAAAGACAGGAGAACAGGACTGCTCTCTAAATATTTGGTTGATTATAGCTTGTCCTTGGATTCTGTTATTTCCTACAACAGGAGGTCTGTGCAGGGAAATAGAAGACAGAGTTTAGGAGAAGTTGGTAAGTGTTGACTAAACAGCCTAAGCCTTAATGAGTTGGAAGGAAGACTCCAGCAAGAAACTAAAACCCATACTTGATGTCCAGGAATAGTCCCACTAACCCATTATGAGACTACTCAGGAGCTGGTAGATATGCTTACGTGTTTTACGTGATCAAGGAGGTAGCATTGAGCACCATGCAGAATTCATCTTGACCCAGTAGTGTCTGAGAAAATTCAGGAAAAAATAATTCCTGGGGGGCACTCAGTTGGCCAATGAAGTTGGGATTGTCTTTGCATAGATTTCTACAGCAAAGGTATATACTTCTGAGCTATTTATCCTCTGCTCCCTCAGAAATCGATGGGGAGCAATAGCCATTCTCAGGCACACTTCTTATCCTTAGGCACAATTCAAATCAGCTGAAGTCTGCACTGTCATTTTTGTGGTACTGCTGATAGAATTTTATTTACTTAGATTTCATCATCCATGGTTATCTTTGAAGTAATTTGACAGTTGTAATGAAGCATTAGTTCATTATTATTAACAGTTTACATTTGAAAATCTGACTTATATTTCTTGAAGAGTTAGAGTAGATTTTTCCATTCCCATTTTACTGTTTGAAATATTTTTAAAATATTTTGATACCAAGCTAATTGTCCTGAGTGAGCTGTTTATTTTTTTATGTATTTTTTTTTCTTGTAGTGAGAGACAAAGTTTGCCTGAGTAATGAGAGAGGTGTGCTGCTACCTGGACAGAAAATTGTGGAACACAGTCCAGATGGCATTTGCCGTATTTCTTCTTGTACAAATGTGATTGATCCTTCTACTAAATACTACCAAATAAACACATCATCAGTAGCCTGTGCTGTCAAGTGCAAAGCTGTAAGAAATTCAGGATTTTAGACATATATATTGTGATTGCTGGTCTTCATTACATTTTGTTTTCTTTTTTTTTTTTTCCTTAGTAGACTATAGTCATGGGAACAAGATAGAAAAAGGAACTATGAGACCCCCCTCTAATGATGTGCTACCTCTCTTCGTAAAGCCTTAAATTCATAAGTATTTCACTGTGTGATCTATTCTCCCTAAAAATTACTCATTTTGCTGTGAAAATACAAGGTTGAATTTGGGTGACTGGAGCACAGAACAGTTTACTGTATTACACAGAACAGTATTACTGACAGTAAAGTCAGTAATAACCCTACTATTGCTTCCCTTTAGAAAGACAAGTGGACCTTATTTGATCTAAATTTTTTGAAGTTGAGATCATGTTTAGGGAGGGTTTTGCACTAGCTTGATAGAGAGATGGTTTGAAGGGCTGGACAGATTTGTTCTCCCCTACAGTGCATCAGATTGCAAGTTGCGGTACCATCTCATGCATTTGAACCATCTACTGAAGGGAGCCAGTGCTCAGCAGGATCCCATACAGAGTACAGTGCTAATCCTTAAAGGACCAATAGCATACTGCCACTTTGCATCTGTAGCTTTAGCTGCATTGTACTGTAAACCGGCACAAGTGCCAGACATGGTAGACTCAATAAGAGGTCAGTAAGAACTGGGAAGAGAAAACAGATTAATTAAATAAGAAAATGGTGTCTTTCTAGAAAATATGATACATAATCATAGGAATATGATATGGTTTACTTTCTAAATTATGTATGTGTTGTCTAATGTGTAAAAAAGTCAAAATTTCAGTGGTTGTTGATATAACCTGTCAGGCTAACATTTGAAAATGATAGAAAGACCAGTTCATTCTCCAAGTTGGAGCTTCCTTCCCATTTACTTCAATCAAGATAAAAGGTATTTTATAAAAGGTTCCTGAACATACAGAGCACACAAAAAGCTAGTTACGTGTTTTTGAAAGTTACTTAAAAACTGTCCCTAAAATCAGATACCCCCCCCAAAAAAAAAAAAAAAAAAAATTCCCATTACACTAATAAAATGTCAAGTTGCACAATGGTGTCATACAAGGATTAATATATTTGATTTTGGCAGAACCAAGTCTATCAACCTCCAAAAGATTTAACAACTTGCTGTGGTAGCTGTAAGAACGTGTCATGTCTCCACACTTTCAACAATGGGACAGTTGCCAATTTTAAGGTAAATTTGTAAATGTCTTATTCTGTCAAAATATTCAGAAGTAAAGGAAAAAATCATGTAAAACTCTACATACATTGCTGTATAAATTGTTCAAGTAAGATCTTTATTTGGCCAAATACTAGGAATTGTTTTGCATTTATACAACATTGTTTTTTGGAGAGCCAATTATATAGCTGTCTACGAGGATTAAAGGATTTTGACATACCAGAGAATAATAGTAAACCTGACTATTTTATAACCTCTTTATGTGATTTAGTGGACTTTAAGCTTTGTACTTAAACAGAACTTCAAGCTGCATCTAAATCATGTTTTGCTCTAAGTATTACAAACAAGATTGCATTCAAGGGAATTGTATAACAAATATTTGTAGTATTGTTTTTCCTGAGTTGCTGTGTAAAGATTCTGTTTTACAATTCTTAACAGCCTGGTACTATATGGATTTCAAACTGCATCAGATATGAATGCATTAACACAGCAATAGAACCAGTTCTAGTTGCATCTTCAATTGGCTGCCCACCCTTTAACGAAACAGAATGTGTGAAGGTCAGTGCTTAATACATTGTTTACATTCCACCTACGATTTATGATTGCATGAAAAGATTGACATTGACCAAATACTTTCTGACCTCAAGAAGGAGAAATTACAAATTCTTGCAGTGCCTGATCTTTGAAGATGAAAAGCTCTACCTACACATGTACAGTGTGCCACCAAGACTGCCCAGTTACACAGATGAAGAGGCCACTTCTTATTCTCAGAAAATATTTTCTCTTTTCCTGGAGGCTTGTAATATCAAGATAGTTCCTTAAGCAGCTGTCTGAACTTGGAAGATTTTCTGGGTTGAATAACATCTTTATAACTGAGTTCTGTGTATGGCAATTTGATTTATCATGATGGTCAAAAACATTGAAGAAAATGAAAGATTGTCCAAATGTCAGAAAAATCTTTTCAACAGTGAGACATAAGGCTTTGTGGACTAGTTTTGCAGGAAAAGCAAAGGTTCTGTTGCTTTGAATTTGTAAAATGAAGTTAGACAAAGTACCAGCGAATGTATGCAAGAAGCATATCTCATATTCTTCTGTCTAGTTCTACGTTTTCATGCAGGTGGGAGTATACTTTCCTTAATGAACGACGGTACACAAGCAGGGAACAGTTCTAAAATAACTAGGCAGCTGTAGTTCTTCCTCACTGATAAAAATGTGTTGGTTCTTCGGAGAGTCTCAGTCACACAGCTGGCTTAAATGCTTTTTATTCCTGTTCTAGGCAAATTAAAAAAGAAAAGTTTCTGCTGTCTTCTCATAAAGTTTCTCATGTTTGTTCCTGTCCCAGAATCCAGTAATGTGTACTGCTGGGACCCAGTAGCTCAGTAAAAGTTTGTTCCTTCTTTGTTGCAATAAGGTAGATACGTATCAAAAAAAAAATAATAATGATAATAAATTGAATAGCTGTCCTTTGAGGCACAATAGGCAATTATTCTTTGTTCTGCATAGGAAAGACATGGTGAAGAGTTAAAGCAAAGTGATCATCATGGCTTGAGATACTGAGTTGGACATCAAAAATCGGACTCTTCTTCAATGTAATCCCAAGAGAGTTTTACAAAGACTACTGCTATTCTTCCTGCAGTACTCTGTCAAGTGCTTAATGCTACAGCACAGAAGACAGCCATGACACTCCACAATGAGAAGCGAATGGCCTCTCATTTAGATGAGACTTCTGTTTAGAATTCAGAATCATTTTTTTTTGTGATTGCTGATATAGCCTCTGCAAGAAGTCAAGGTTTTGCTCTAAGCACCATGGTGTCAAACTTAACTAAGTAATTCCCTTTCCAAATTTGGCATTTTGTTAGCTAGTGACGTATAGTGGTATTAAGTGACAGCTACTTAATAACTGATTTGTATTTAAAACTGGCAAGTTAGTTCATTTACATGTAAACCTTCATCAATGCACTGGTGTGTTGCATTTGCCTGAATAAAGTTATAAAGATGTAACCGTAAATTGCAGAGCTTTATCTGGAAGATTTTTCTAATAGTGCAGATATGTAGGAATCGATATTTGAAAAAAAAAAAAAAGTGTTTTTTCCTCTTTTTTTATTTGTATCTTGGTCAGGTTGGAGGCTATGTTGTACCATTCCTGGAAGGATGCTGCAAAACATGTAAGTGATTAAATGAAATTCACAAGTTTCCACTCATCAAAACAGGTCTGTCTGATTGGTTTTTACCTTAGAAATAAGTTTAATGCTTTACTGCATGGAAGCTTGATTCTGACCTCACTGATCTCAAAGGACATGTTCTTTTCAGTCTCACTTACGTGAATGCTAGTGAAGCTAATGGAGTTAAACCAGAAAAAAAGTGATTTAACATTGACGGTTTTACTACACTGATACAGATTGTGGCTGTCAAAGTCACTAACATTGCTACCTTAAGAATGGTGTAGTTCTCATGTAAGTCTCCTCAAAATATTAATTACTGCATTTAATATAGTAAAAGCTACTGTGTTTTGGAAGGTGCCTTAAAACATGCTTCAGTTACATTCATATCTTTGTATTTGATAAA